>NW_020897719.1:6420427-6822286 GCF_003984885.1 Neopelma chrysocephalum
GGGAGAATTGGAAAGAAAAGGTAAACCTCATGGGTTGAGAAAGAACAGTTTAATAATGGAAACAAAATAAAATATTATACTAGTAACAGCAACAATTAATAAAATTATTATTTTTATTATCATGATCATCATCATCATTAAATGGAGGGAGAGAGAGAAATAAAACTCAGGAAAGGCAAGTGATGCACAATACAATTGCTCACTGTCCATTGCCAAGTAGTGATCAGTGCTGCCCAGTCAGCTCCTGCAGTTTACACACTGAGTATGATCTATGGTATGGAATATCCCTTTGGCCAGTTTGAGTCAGCTGTCCTGGCCATGCTCCTTCACAGATTGTTGTGCGCCTCCTCACTGGCAAAGCATGGGAAACTGGAAAGTCCTTGACTTAGGGTAAGCACTTCTCAGCAACAACTAAAACATCACTGTGTTATCAACATTATCCTTATTCTAAAGCCAAAAAACACAGCACTGTACCAGCTACTAGGAAGAAAATTAACTCTATCCCAGACATACAGTTATAGCAAAAAGGTCTGGGACAATTTTCATGTGTTCAAATTTAAAAATGCACATCTTAATTACTGAGATGAGTATTTCTTTCAATAAAATCACCTAACATGTAATACCACAGACAAATGAGGATCATTGTACAATCTTCTGTGTCCGTGAGTGATTCAGTAACCTACAGGCTCATCAGTATTCTGCATACAATCTCACAGCCATTATGTCCCAAGCCTTTGTCCATTTGGCCAAGAACGCCGGCAAAAGTTAATGAAAAGTTCAGAGTCTTAAGGAGTTTGAATGTACAGCATAGTTAATTTCCTACAGCTGCAATTTGTGTTATTAAATGTCCTTTTTTATCAAAATCAAAATTCAGTTTCAAAAATGAAGGTAAATATGTTAGTAATATAGAACAGTGTAAAGTAACACTTGAAGTTGCCTTATATTGCTAATTCTTTCTGACTTTGCTACAGCAATGAATGAGGAATACTGATTCAGGAATACCATTTTTATCACTTACATGAATTACAGCACTAATATCAACTGCACCAAGGAATAAGTACCTTCTTAAGGACACATAATAATAATAATAATGGCCCATCTTCGCGAGCGAAGATTTGGGGAAAGGTCTTTTACCTTTCCAGCCTGCGCAATGGATTTTTTAGGTAGGTTTGTTTAGAGTGTCCTTCTCATAGATGGATGGCCACACAGGGCTAACGACCTCCATCAGGCCAGGAGACCGGGATTTGAACTCGTGGTCGCAGCAGTGAAAGTCCTGCACGCTAACCACTAGGCCACCAGGGGTCTCTTAAGGACACAGGTCAATAAAAGACATCACATAGTAGCATACACGTGTGGTGGTTTGAAACTCCCAAGGATCCAATTTTTAAGTTCAAGTCCCCCTCCCACAGTCTGCCCCTGTGAGAGGGTTTAGTGATGGTATGGACTTGAAATATTTTTCACTTCATGTGGAGAGTTTTCAGACAAAACACAACCATTCGTTATTGGGGGAAGGGAAAAATATTTACAAAGGTTTATTTACTCACACCTATATATATATATATTTACATTGAATTAAATTCCTCTTTTCCTTCAATAAAAGTCCAAGAAGGAAAGAGAAAAGTCTTTCTGTCACTGCACAGGCCACAGTTCCTTCGTTTCAGTTTTTTGTGGCACTGGTTAGTGTCCTTCATTTTCCTGAGGCAGCAGATTTAAGTATGGCAGTCAGGATTTTGGTTCTTATTTTGTGGAAATTCCAACCCCGAGCCCGAGCCTTTGGGGGATTTCCTTGTTGATCTTCACTCCTCTTGGGGTAGAACATTGAAGGCAGCTTTCAGTTCAGTCTTACCAAAGCTCTTTTGCTCTGTCTCAGCTCGCTAGCACAATAGAAGCAACAGCAGCAGCAGCAGAGGGCACGGGCACCTCCTCTGCACTCTGTCCTGGCTCAGCTCTCTCAGGACAACTCCGGGCTTCTTGGCTCCTTTCTCTCTCTCTAGCTGCTGCTGCATTTTGGGACTCCCTAAAGGTTTGGAAGTCCACCCCTGCTCCTCAGCAGGTGTCTGGGTTTTGGGAAAGTAACACAGTCTTACCCCAAACCAGCTCCGTTGAGCCTTCCTCTGCCTCGTTGCAGCTCTCCCTCCTGCAGGAACATCTCTGCGTCTTTCAGCCGGCTTCATGTTATCTTGTTGCTACTGGCTATCTCCTTGGCTTTCAGCCATCGCTGTTTCTGTTCAGGACCGCTCCGCTGCCGCTTTCAATGTTTTCTGCCGCTGCCGACAGCAAGGAAATCTTCCCACCTCTTGATCACAGGACCCGGTCCAGCCTTGACACTACACCAGGTCTCTCGTAGCCTCAGTTGGGGCTGGGGGCTCTTGGCCCCCAGAGGGGGCCTACCGGCCCCCTGCTTCCTCGTGGTTCAGATCATGGCTACCAATCTACTAAAAAAAAACCTACCTCACCACCTTCTCTTCCGTTGCTGTGGGTATGTAATTTCCGTAGGGCGCATATGAACCTTTGATTGGTCTAGTATTATCAGTGGGGCAAACCATTACTGCCCCAGAGAAAAGGTTTTTCAAACTACCACACACACTAGTCATATGTTTTAGTTCTTTAAGTGATAGCTAGTTTTAGCTGTAAATGTCTATAGTTTTTGGACATCAAATTATCTTCTTAGTGCCTGCTATTTAAGATATTTCGCTCCAACAAAGAGGTAACAACATATTTTGGTTTCTCAAACTGAGATGATTCTGAATTTTTCAATAAAACAAAAATATTGACTGCAAGAAAACAAAAACAAAAACAAAAACATAGACAAATTCCACAGTGCCCATATTATTAACTAGGACTTACTGAGACCAAACTCCAATCCTTGACTTGAATTGTAGCTGTCAAGTACTTCTTAAGTATTCACTACACTAGAGCAAGAATCATTATCTAAATTAATTGAGTCAGTGTGCCATATTGTCTGAGATCTCCCAGGGTCATTCACAGCTTAGTATGGGAAACTAGGGATTTACCCTCCCAACTCTATGCCAACTATTCTGTACCTGGGAAAAAGAAACCTTTTCAAGCAAGTATTTTCTTCAAAATAGTACAGTTCTCACAAAAACTTTTTATTTACATCTGCTGGTAATTTATTTCCTCCCAGCCCTAGTAGGAACGTCTATCTGTCAGAGCAAACCAAGTCTTGAAGAACTCTAGAGTCTACTCTTGCTACAATAATGTGGGGTTTTTTCCTGATAGAATAATTTACATAAAATCAGTTCCACATATTCCCTACAGATTCCTACATACTGCAGCAAAGACAGTCATCTACAAGGGTTCTTTGTCTCAAAATAAAATAAATATAAAATGTAAATTCAACCAAACAAAAAAAACCCTGAAACAAATACATAAAAAAATAAATAAAGCCAAAAAAACACTCCACCTTTATTTGCCCACTTCAGTGTGAAACAGTAGCTGGAGTTTGTAAATGAAAAATCACAAGCCTATAATCTTATTGAAAAATGCTGTACAATTACCAGCCTTGATTTGTGGCAGAGATATTCTCAGAAATAAGCATTATTTGCACCCATGTACCTTTCATGAGAGAGTGAGTAGTTTTGTGTAGTATTTCTCCTCTCATTAAAAGGGAGACAGGTACAATGCTGACATCCTTATTAAGAATAGATAGAAAGAAAATGCTAGAAAGTTCTTGTCGTCTAGGATACTGTTTAAAATACACTGAAAGCTGCACTCTTCCTATAAAGACTCAGAGACTGAGGCTTAAAATACTTACTTGATAATGTCTCCTTCAAGTGCAATCACTCGTTTAATGATCTTCTGTTCAGGATTTCTAGGAGACCTGACACAGGGGATAAGGTTATACCATCAGTAACGTTTGCATTGTTTTAAGACAATGAAAAGAAATTCCACAAAGAAATAGACACTATGAAAGTCATTAGGAGATTCCATGTTCTCCTTGATATAGCATCAATCATTATGTTCCATGATGAAGTGAAGCTACTGTAATCATTCTCATTGCAAACCATCATCGAAAAGCAGATGCTGAAAAATGACCTGCCAACAAACACCACAATAATCAGCACACCTTTTATCATGAAAAATACACTCCACCATATTAAAAGTAGAACATCCCACTACCAATGAGGTGGGTAGCTTTGTAAATAGATTTATGTATTAAACCCTGAATTTCTCATCATATTGTGTTTAAACATTTATGTCATTCACTCACTTTGGGAAAAAAAAAATCTCTATGTTATATTAATATATACCACTAATTTAGGTGAACCTTGCCTAGGGAGCTGTGGAAGTTTAAAAAAAAGTTTTAAAATTTTCTGCAAGTTTCAGCTTTGTCCAAAGCTTCTTAATGCATTACTATATTTTCACTTAGTTACTTTCCCATAAGCATCTTTTACTGATTCTGATCAGATATTACATAACATTAGGAGAAAACAAAGCTGAACTTGCATGTCCAGCCTGAATACTCCAACTTCCTGGATGCATATTAATAGATAGGACTATTCAAAATGTTATTTACTGTGGTTTTGACAGGTTTATGTAGACACATGCACCATAAATTTTCTTTCTTTTCTATATACTTCACTTCTTTGCATTCTTCACTTTTAATTATGTAACTATGCAAACTTAGAAGAGTGTTTTCATGTTATTAAAAAATAATTATTTTTACTTGCAACTTGTACCCAGAAAAGTCACTGAAGGAACAAATTGTTTTGATTTTCTGCTGATGCTTGGGTTCTGCCTATTGAAAACCAAGTAGTCTGCTAGACATGCAATTGACAGAGATTTATATTAGTTTTCATGGCCAAAACCATTGGCCATGCCATCCTTACAACAGACCAGCATCTTTGAGCTCATGTCTGGTCAACTGGTAGCACACTAAGATTACATTTCCTTAAAAAGCAAAGCTGAGATGAGTTTGGATGAAAAGTTTGCCCATACCGCTGCATGATTAAAGGCATTTGAGGTTCACTTCCAGTTCCAAAAGTTAAAAAGAAAAATGGTTTCAGACTTAGTCGTTGTGTTTTTTATAACATTAGGCCAAAAAAGTACTCCAAATATTTAAAATTTATTTTGGTTTCTTGCGGCTTTTTGTATGTGTGTATTCCAATACATTTGAAATAAATTTATCTTTCAATGTAATGAAATAAAATCCAACAAGCCCAATTTTGAATTTCAAAATATGAAATAGTTTCCCTTTACAGTTCACCAAGCCTGGAAACCTTATTTTCACCAAGCGGAAGGGAACAATGAATATGAATAAGGACCATACTTTGATTCCCTCGTCATCACTGGAATTTTCAAGTCACTACATAATTCACAGTAATATTTTATTTAGCATAATTTTACCTGAATAGTTGTGTATTCCAGTTCAGTCTTGCCTTTTATGTTCTTTCTCAGGCTGAGAATACGCATTTTTATAATATTTTACATGTCAGTCTTGGAAGGAATTAATCAAGTTTAAGATGCTCATATGATTTAAATGTATGGAGTATCAATAGCGCTTTCTGATGCTGCTCCCTAGCAGGATTCAATGAGCAGTCATTTGAACATTAACCACACCTTATTCTCAGTCAGAGCACAGTCTAAGAAAAGACAACGCACCTTCACTACAAGCTGTTGTAAATTATTTTTTTTAAAGTTACTTTACTGATAATTGATTTAATTTTTAATTCATTTAAGCTCAAGTGGTAATATTTTCATGTAAAATTTAAGCAATGGAAATGGTAATACATAATGTATATGATGAACTGTACATTTCTTAAAAAGTGAATGAAAACAAATTTTATGTTTGCTCTTTCAAAATTCTGTGCTGGTTTAACACCTTACTTTCAAAGGTTCTTTAAAACTTCCCAAGTAAGCATTTCCACTTGATTAGTACATATATATATATATATATATGTATGTATGTATAGTAATGCAATTATCGACCTCTCTTAACTTTCCTTTCTTGTGCAAAAAATTCTAATGACCTTGAATAAACATCACTCTAAATTTGAGGTATGGGTACTTGTTCTAAGGGTGGCTACGGGATTTTCAAGAGGTGAGCAGGATGTTTTGTTCAAGAGCCAATGTGTGAACAGGAGGTAAGAGAAACTGGTTCTGAAGCGATGGATATTGATGCCTTCCCAAACAGTGTTTAGCATAACACTGGGATTTCACTGAACAAATTAAACAATAAAAGAGGAAAAAAAGGTCCAAATATTGTAACTAGTAATTGTTTAGTACTTCTCTGCCACTGATATCTGGGTGTGTTAACAAGCAATAACCTTTGAAAACAGGAGTCATTCAAAATAGGACACAGCAAATGTTACACTGCATTTTTTCACTGTCCTTCTATGAAAGGTCACATTCAGTCATGATCCTTTCAATTGATATTGTGTGGGAAGAGATGAGACTCCCTAAACACAACAAATATATCTTGTCTCCAAAAAATGGCATTCAGAAGATACGTATATCATTAATATGATTCTATATGAAATATTATATATGAATATATATGAAATATTTCATATTTCTATATGAAATTTACCAGTCAGATCCATATCTGATGTTTCACAGGGCAATCACCATTGACCATTTTCTAAATGAACCTCTCAAAAACTTGAGCTTAGATTTTTCTCAGTAAAAATATTTTCTCATCTGCATATAACCATTTTTGACCAGGCATGAATTAGGGTCAGTAGCACAAGTAGAAACTACTAGTTATCATTACTATGAAAAATCTCAAGCACATTGCAAATATTAATGCACAAGTAGCCTTTAGCAGCACATCAGGAATGCAGTAGGATATGCATCTCTGGAAAGTAAATGCACTTCTTAAATGCAGATTGAATTCTCTTCCACTTATAATCTCTTTTCCTTTTTCCATGAAGAAAAGTGGAAAATGAACAAGTCTAGCAGTTTGGCCCTCAAGCCATCAAGTTTGATGCTAACTCAGTGTTACCAATTTCTCTTCAAACAACAGCATTCTCTGATCAAGCACCTCAGGGGAATGCCCACTGTATAATATAAAAAGAAAGGAACAGCCTGTGTGTCATCCAAGATTGATAAATATTTTTGATTTCACCTGTCAAAACAATCATTTAAACTTCAACTACAGATCACCTGATGGCTGGTTGCAAATAACAGAACAAAGAGCAACATCTTCTCTATTTGAAATACCTTCTGACAATGGGACAATTCACTCTGCCCTAGCAACAATTTCTAATTTGCTCCAGACTTTCAGTTTATGCACAGTGTGATGCAGAAATTCCAGGCGCATGCACAAAGGCATGAATTTTGACATCAAAATCCGGATTCAGAGTTTTAAGATAGACAATTTACCAAGGGAAAAAAATAGACATTTGGTATGTATTTGTTTGTGGTTTTCCAGATGTGGTTTTAGCAACTCAGCATAAGCAACCTGCCACAAAAACCTGTACATTTGTCTTATTCTGTATTGACTTCCATCCACACCTGTGGTCTAATAACATACTGTAATTCTTAATTTAATTCCATATTGCTTTAATGGTTCTTAGTCAAACTTCTGTTAAAAAGCAAAATCACTCACTGCCAAACAACTATCTTGTTTTTACTGAAAGTAGTGTCTTATAATGATTAGAGATTGCAAGATGCATTGTTGGAAAGGTAGTGTTTTATTTTTCTTACATTTTAAACTGTTCATGTATAACCTAGAACAATGCTTCCTTGAAACTTTATGGTGAATTTTGAGCAATCTCTAAACAAAAGTAAAAATCTGAATATAACACCTGCATAAAGCGTCAGAGAAAGAGCCATAAACTTTGCCATAGAGCCATGCAATAATTAGAACAAATAAACAATTCTCTCAGTCTCTTCAATTCTTAGAAGTGTTCAAGAAACAACTGGATGTGGCACTTATTGCTATGGTTTAGTCGGTAAAGTGTTCAGTCTAAGGCGGGACTCGATCTTGGAGATCTTTTCCAACCTTCATGATTCTATGATTCTCGCATAACTATGCTTGTTCCTGCTTTTCCTTTCAAAGGGGCTTTCATTCCTTACCTTCTCTCTACAGCCTGATTTAGTCTTGAGTTTTCAAACAATGCAGGAAGTACCTCCCTAAAGCAAAAAATTAGTTTCCATACTAATCCATACTGTATCTCCAGACACTATCTTGCACAGATCTCTTACACAAGATGGAGTTGTAAGGAAATTAATAAAAATCTGCATACTTTCAAAGAAAATGAATTTTCTCTGGTATATCTACAGCATGCTATATAGTTGCAACCTCATTGTTAGATGAGACATCAGGAGTATCAGATTTTCATAGATTTTGAAAGGTTATTGCAAATAATTTGATCTTCACCAGGAGATCATTACGGACTCTCCCCAGTGTAAACTAGATATATAATTCCTACATGATAAAATTAGGGAAGTCTTTCTACACTTTGGATCCAACAATCAAAACTGTGTATCTGGCAAACTTGCAGAATTATATACAAGACAAAGTAAAAAAAAAATTGAAATAAATCTCCATTAGAAATTATGATTTTAAAATTTCAACCAGTTAGCTAAAGTAAGGCAAGAAAAAAAAAATTAAAAATTAAAATAGGACAACAAAAAACTCTAAATAAAATGTTTCACATCAATAAAACTAATTGGTACTGCAAAATAACATGACAAGTCACTTTGAAAAAAAAATTCTAAATAGTATAGTAACTTCGAAGTATAGCTACTACTTTGAAGTAAAATCTCATTTAATTGTTTCTCAGCCTTCCAATCTAACCACTTTCAGGTTAAATGACTCAGCTGCTTGTAATGCAGACTGTGTAATCACAATAGTTATGTGCACTTGACCTTCTTCCTGTTAACAGAGAGACTCAATTAATTACTTGCTGTTTTAACTGGCCATTTCACCTTACCTTCACCTTTTTCGAAAGGGTTGAAAAACTCTAACTTAACCTTTGACTTTGGAAGATACATAGAAATATTTATCTACCAAATAGGAAGTTAGAATGACCTAGGAATGAGATTACCTGGGCTTAATGCTTAAGTCAACAACAGTAATATATGCACTATTTCATTAGCATTATGCTGTAGCATAGGAACTATATTTCATCTTTACTATAACTGCCCCAAAAAAAAAAACCAAAAAAACAAACACAAACATATAATGCAAATAAAATATGACTTTCCCTCTGACAACAGAGGGAAAGGCACAGAAAAATACAAAATGTAATCAAATCATTCTCATGGGATATTAGATAGAAATAACCTATTTAATCTATACATTATCTGTCAGAATGATTCTTAAAATTATGCTTATTTTTAAAGAATCCTCCAAGTTACTCTCTATACTTTCTTTGATTCTGGGATTAGACCTGTGTTCAGAGGCAATTTTCTAAGCATACAAAATTAAATAATCAGTTGCTAACTTAAAGAAGGCAATTGTATCTACACACCACACATTGGGCAGCAATTTTCAGTCCTTATTATTTTCTGATGGAGTTCCAGAAAAGTTTTCTAATTATACACCACAAGTATTAAATATTTAATACCACAAGTATTAAAAAAAGTACTAGCTGCATTTTAGGTGTTAAAAATATCAATGACCTAGGAACCAAAGTATTATCTCAAAAGAAATTTAAACGTTAAGAAGCCTGGTTCTCTCATTGTCTCTCCTGGAGATCAAGTTTAGCACGTCAGGTAGAATTAACACAATATTTAGTAAACAAAACTATGACTTTAAAGATGCCAAAGTTATTGCCTATCTTCGGAATCACTTAAACTTCATCAGCCAATTGCTTTTTAAAGTTTTCTAATGCTGTTTCCAGCACCTGTTGAGAAAATCTCTTTCTTGATAATCCTAAATGGCTTGATATTTTCTCAAATTTAACCACAGCTACAGTCAAGAAACTAAGTTTTCCAGATGAGTTGTCTGTTATAGTCAGTGCACAAAAAGGAACAATTAAAGTGGGATGAATCAGCCTCCGAAGGATTATCTCTCTCCTCAATGACTACAAAAGAATTCAGACACCAGCTTAGCCTAGCCAACTTAATATTAAATGATTAAAGAGAAACTGCTTAGAAATACTGTTTCTCTACCTTATAAGGATCTGTAGCAGATTTTTTTCAAATAACACAGGAAAGCAAGTACTAATGGCGAGGTTAAGGAAAGACCAATAACAATATAATGTATAGTTTTAAAATAGTTGTAATACATTTTCTTAGTAAACAAATATTTAAGAGTAGAGACATGTGAACATAAATTCACAGAAAAAAAACCCCAACAATTTGAAAGTTCTCTACAAGGGCCAATAGAAGTCTTGGCTTTGGGATTATTTGTAATAATTTTTTCCAAATAATGCTGCATAAAATATAAATAGTTTTTCCGTATTTTTGACATAGAAAATGAAAATAAATTCTCTACTAAGTAATAAGAGGTAAAGATAGGCTTAACTAAGAAACAATTTTGTATCTCTATCTATGGTAATTAAAAAAAATTTCCTTAGGATAAAATACTAAAGATTTCTATATGCTCAATAAGCACACAAAGACATAAATTATTTCCAGACTGTGCATAATTAAATTCACTGTTATATCATAAACCAACTTTTCGAAAATAGAGAGTGCTGCTAAGGATAAGTTATTTATATAGTTGAAAACGTAGTATTTTTTGTAAAAGAATACGGGAAAAAAGTGAGAACCGACATGAGCAAAACAAAGCCACAGTTACAAAATGCTATTTGCATTTTTTTTAAATAAGCTTAAATAACAGTAATAAGACAATTGGACACAGCTAAACCCTCTCACAATAAAAAGAAACCAACCTAAGTTTGGCCTTTTTTTTCTTCACAACTTCTGCTTTTAGCTTGGATAGCATTTGGAGAAAAATGCCCACAATTAACTGCAGGTGTCTATCCTGCAGATGACATCAGGCTGAATTAACCATAAATTGTCTGCTGTGACAAAAATTCTTGTAGTAATAGAAATTATGACCTGCTTATGAGGATTTGGCAAAGAGCAGCAATGGGAAATTTAACAGGGAGTATTTTTCCACATGATATTCTATGTCAAAACCTGATCTTTTGTGTCAGCAGGTCATCAAGCATTTGATACTAATTGCATCATCCTCTACTTCTGTGCTTGCACAGAAAGAAGAAAGAACCCTGCACAATAACTGAGGATATTGCTCTGAGAGACTATGATCACTTGAGCAGGGATAAAGAGCTTGGAGGAATCTGTCGAGAATAAATCCACATCCTAGGTTGTTTTTTGCCATGAGATTTTTAGGATTCTGAACTGTAAGATATTTCTTCTCTCGCATGATGGGAAATAAATTTATTTCAGATGTTAACAAAGGAAGATTAAATAAATAAGAAGTGTCACCAACAGTGAACAGCATAAATGAGTAAAATAATTCTACTTACAGAATGTTTTTTTCCCTTCATACAAAGCCATTTACAAGTTTTTAGGTAGTGTTCCCCTCTCAGTGAAGGCCAATCTGCTCTCCTCTCTTCTCCAATGGTACACACAGCCACAGGGTTTGATCTGCACACTCACTTCCCAGCTCTTCCCACGCTACAGTCCACTCTGGTTATTCTACCCAAAATGAATTCTTCAGTCTCAGGCAGTAGCAAACCCATCCTAGCCCCATCCCACCTGTCAAACTCAATCCTGTGCGACAGTTTCCCGCAGAAGGTCCCTGTCACCTTATTCTCCAAGTGATATGCTGCTCAGAATATTGCCAGAAATGAGAGAGACTGGCAGAAGAGACAAGAAGGGAAGGGGAAAGAATGATCTAAACTTTACAGACACTTTTTACACATTCTGAGGATTGATTCCTCACTCTTCCCCCTTTATCCATGGGTCAAAAGTTCAAACAAGGTATTTATAATTTTTGTATGTTCTTTTCTTTTTTTTCAGAGTGGATCCATGAAGAACAAGGTCTTAAGTTTCTTTTAACCCATTGATCCATTGCTCTTTTTTAAAGAAATTTTCTTTATTTCAGACAGTCTTCTAGAAAAAATAACAGGAGAAAGTTTCTTACAGAAAACAGTCAGAAAGATAGCAAAGTAAAATGCAAGCTAGAAGAATTGATGATACAAGCTTGTGTCAGAAACTGCTATGGAAGAAAGTAATTCTTTACTTTTTAGTGACTGGAAATTTTGCCAGTATTAGCAGGATGACAACACGTGAGGAAGAAATGCAAGATATGGCATGGGATTAACAAACCTTTTCAGAAATTCTACTGGCTCTACTATTGAATATTTAAAATATGTAGTTTATGCATCATTCTGTATATTTCAGACTGTATTGACGAATTCTTCAGTGTGTTAACAATCACTATATTTACTGGGCCCTGTTGACATAGAATATCAAGTAGAAGCACAAAAAGATTAATTCAGCTAATTAACATTTGGCATTATTGCCTTCGCCATTCTAAACTTAAGCCATATGTATATGATATACCCAAAACAGGTTTGAAGAACAAACTTTAAAGCATCTGCTTTAAAGCCCTTTCACAGCCTTAGTAAGAAAGCAAGAACAACAATACAAATTGTTTGGTTATGAACAGCCAAATATCAAGAGTAAAAATTGTAGGAAATCATACAGCTCTTTGCAACACTGGTTCCTACTGCATCACAAATTTAATGATTAGAACAATCTAACATTTTCCTTTTGATTCTCTAAATTATATTCTACCACCCATTCCTGATTGGTATTTTTTGGAGTCAAAAATCATAAAATATATATTGGAATGTATTTAAGCTGCATGGTATAGTGTTTTGAGAAAATAACTGCGTACTTCTGGCTCAAAATCTAAAGATAGCTTTTGCATATATGCTTCAAATGACGCATCTCTACAGAAATGGTTACTAACACAGTTCCTTAAAATTCCAGCTGGCAGTATATTTAGAAAGTGGTATAGTAGTAAAGCTGTCGAAGACACGATGATACAAAGATAACCTTTACTTCTCTGAAAGAACTGTGCAAGAGCATGAAAAGGTGTCTATGAGATTTCTTTAAAGCATTTTATAATTCAGAAACAGTAGGATTAGCTTAAGGGGCTTTTTAACTGAGAAATAGCAATACTAAGACTTACTACTTATGTAACTCTCTGTACATTCAAAGCACTAAGTGATGATATGACTAACATTCATGAGTTATAGTGTTTGATAAAAAGCTACCAGTGCACTCATCTGTGCTATTTAAGTCTTCTGTGCAGACAATATGCAATGGGGCTAAGCTTTACAAATGAATAACTGGAACACAATCAAAATGTTATTAAAAAATAGTTGTCACATTTGGAACATAAGGTATTTCTCTCCTTTAAGTTATGATCAGTTCAAGTTGTCAAGATGAGTCACCAGCAGCAAAACAACTAGTGACAGGAAAGGAGTGCTCAGCAGGCAAGGATGTTTGTAGTACAAATCTGTCATACAGAAACAAAATGGGAATCCCTCAAATTCCTGCCTATTTGTCAGCCTGGAGTAGGAAAAAACCCCGAAAGCTGCTCTTCCATTAGATTTTAACAAGTGTGTGTTTCCCAGGATTAGGCAGTATTAACCCACTGAATGCAGTAAACAGCAAGTACCCCTGATCCCTAGCCCCCCAAAAAATTCATGCCAATTCATTCACAAGGGCAAGGAAGTCCTGTACTGCGGGCACACTTACACGTGCCTCTACAAAGGGCAACTAACTCCACAGCTGGGTTAGTCCAGTCAATGCATTCACTGAAATAATAAATATTTGAACTTACTTTATTATATTTCTGTTTCATAAAGAAAGTATAGAGAATTATACATAAAAGAAATAGTTGAAATATCTTCCTGATATCCTTATATGTTGTCTTTAATTGAGAGAGGAATGTACATTACACAGCATTTTATGCAACCTCTTTAGCCCATTGATAATTAGATAATACATTAATTGTGACTTCAACAAAGTCACTGCTGCTTGAAAGAACTTGGAGAATGTGTGGCTAATTTGTGCTCTTCTTCAGTTCCTATGCTCTATAAAGAAAACTCTGCATCATTTCAGGATTTTCATGTGGTCTCTACAATGAAAAAATTCCAGTCTGCATACCTGTCCTGAACCTGAAGGCAAGAATCTAGAGTAGTCTGTATCTCAGAGAAACTTGACACAGTCTGGGCTGAACTTCTGTAATGCAAGTCAGCTGTTAGTGGCTAAATTAATACAATAAGAAATTACATATGCCATCGTCTCGGCACAACAGTGTGACTTCAAAGCTTATTCACCAGAGTTGTTCTTCGTTTGTTTGTTTGATATACTTTAGGGTCAATTAGCAAAGGAGATAATCTTGAGTCTGCCTTGTTACACATGCAGGATTTGTATGTACATGCTAGCAATGCCCCATCATATGAAGTTTCTTCTTACAGCTCTACAGAAATGCAAGATGTATTGTCTGGTTGATGACAATTATCCTCATGATTGCTACTAGTCAGCACCAACTATATAGCAGTTAAAGTCACTCTAATTTCCAGTGAAAGAAGGATCAAATTATTTTTTCTCTGTCAGAAGCTAAAAAGAAAAACATGGGCAGCTGCCATGAAACAGCTATGTTTGATAATGTACCTGTAGGCCTGAGGCTTTGGGTCATAGGATTTCACTCATTTAGCTTGATATGGAGCCTAATAACTTGTGATTGATTAAAACACAACTTGGCATTCTACTTTCATTTAAAGATTCTAATGAATGGTCACTTTCCATTGCATTTTTTTTTCCCACTGGTTAATCACAATTATCCTTAGAGTATTAATAATATGTTCATATTTGAAGTTGTCCAGCTTCCAAATTTTTCTTCAAGAACAAGTTTGATGTACAGAATAGGGCCAAATGGAAAAAATTCCATCTTTTTGCATGACAAACTGTGTGCATAACTGTGAAAGAGCTCTCTCTCAAGATACTGATGACAAACTTTTAAAATTATTTTACATTCTGAGAGTCTTTAGCCAATTCAAAGACAGATGCAAGATCTTTTTTTCTTTTATACACTTACTCTGCTGTCACCATGACTACTTTCTGAAAAATGTAATGCTATCTGTTTGAAAACAATTAAACAGGGAAAAAAACTCTTGCAGTCCCCTCACATGATCTCTGTCGTGAGGAGGGAAGAGAGAGGCACTCGATACGAGCATCAGCTAACTTCGTTTATTGAACATTGCCAACAGCTTAATATACACTTTATAATTGGCTCATACATATTGCAAAAACTGAGCTCATTATTGGTGCTTGCTTAAATGTTGATTACACCCTTACTCCCTTCTTTTGTTGACACAGGTGGCTCTCAATTGCTTTTGTTTTGCTAATCACAACCTCCTGTTTACCAGTTAGCTTAGCGCGTACAAGGATGCAGTGACCTTGCTGCCTCAGAGGTTCACAGGAGCCAATTCCCTACAGATCTCCAGTAGTCATTCATCTCCATTTCTTTAAACTTTGTCCCCTCTTCTGCTCTACTACTTTACATTTGCTGGTCTAAATCTTGGGTGAGCAGGACGAAATGGTAGTTTTAGACAGAGGAAAACCTGGCATCAAAAAGAGAGAAAAAAGTCAAAAAAATCACCTAAAAATGGTATAACTTTTGTTTGAGTTAGTGAGAGTGGGAAACTATGAAACTAGGAACAGATTTTTCCTCTTACTGACTTTCATGGTCTGGTGCATTGAAATGGTTAACTTGTTTGAATTTAGAGCACAGGAGTCTAAGTAGAGAAAATTTAAAAGGTCAGATAGACTAATGGGAACCCCGATTAACAGCATGATATAAATAAACAATAAAGCTTAAAAAGTAAAAAAAAAAAAAAAAACAAAATCAAACAAACAAAAAACCAAAACAAACAAACAGAAAACCCCAAAACATAAAACAACAAACAAACAAAACAAAACAAAAGAAAACCCAAAACTATAAACTCATTTGAACAGTCACAAGAAAGGAAATGCATAAAAAAAGTTCTTAGACCTCTAATAGCTCAGTCCTGGTTTATCCAGCTGATGACTGAGTAAATAAATTTCTGCAACAGCTTTGGTTGGCAGATCTCAGATCACATTTATTCTTTTAAATATACTCTCGAATTTGGCAAGATGGTCTGTAGTCCAGTCTTTGCAAAATTCAATAGAGTTGCAACTATACTCAAAAAAGTAAATAATATTTCAGAGCTTATGGAAATCACAACCTACCTTCAAAAAACTCTAAATATAAATAAGGAGAAAGTTTATGGACTGCATTTAACAGTTATTGCAATGGTGTTCACTCAATCACATTTTTGTAAGCTACTGTAACAGCTCCTAATCATATTATGAATACAGACATATTTTTTCTTTTCTTAAAATATTAATTACATCAAGACATTGATTTTGGAGACAAGGTGGAAAGAGAAAATAAAAAAATTGTGTAAATCAGAATTTTTAATGTCAAGTTCATTCATGAATGAATTGTAGTTGCTTGCAACAGTTCAATGAGACATCACATACCTTCCAGACAGATTTTAGGATGTAAGTATCTTAAAGAGACAGATGCAGTCTTCTACCCAACTATTGAGCCACAATTTCATCATTCATGTAGTAGAGCAGTAAATGTAAAAAGGAAATTAGAAAAACCTTCTCCATTTCAAAATCACAATCCCTAAAAAGTGTAATATATTTTGAAAAGGAAATTAGCCATATAAACACTAATGTATACGTGTGTGTATTTAAAGGTTTTTATGATGTGTGGAAATGCAGCTCTCTACTCAACTTATCAGTTTTAGCAAAATTCAATAGTTGCAACTATACTCAAAAAAGTAAATAATATTTTAGAAAGTACGAGCATAGTTCAAATGAAATTTTATAAAATGACCAGTGGTACTGGATGTCCAACTTAAGACACCTGAGGGCCTCAATATTTCCTTGGTTAAGAGCTCCTTTTCTAACTAGTTTAAACTGGGTCCAAAAGCCATTAGGTACACAGAAAAAAATTGATCTTGCCAACTGATATCTATCTGAAGGACTTTTAACAGTGAGTTATATGTAAGCTGTAGGTGCTTATATCACTTAACCTTGCATTTGTCAATTGGCATATGTGAATTTGTTCATTCAACAGCAAAGACAAGAATAAGACAATTATTAGGCCTCTCATTAGCCAGAGATATTTTCACCTTTGCCTTCAGAAAATGTGATAGGACCTTCTTGTAAGACTTTACAGACAAATACATTATTTTCTTTCTTATAGGATGTTACTAGTCCTCACCCACAAATTTGACTACCTGGCTTGACCTTATACCTACCTCACCCCTGAAGATTTGCCTGGCAAGCTGGACACTCAGCTGCTCCAACCATGTCCCTGGCCTCATCCCTGCTTTTCATAGAATCATATAATATCTCAAGCTGGAAAGGACCCATAAGGATCATGGAGTCCTCCTCTGTCAGGCTTGGTGCTGTGACCGCTTCCTTGGGGAGCCTGTTCCAGTGTCCAACCACCCTCTGGGTGAAAAACCTAACATCCAATCTAAACTTTCCCTGACACAGCTTCATCCATTTCCTTGTGTCACCGCATCACCAGCCTCTCCGCTTCCCCTCACAAGGAAGTTGTAGACTGCAATGAGGTCTCCCCCCAGTCTCCTCTTCTCCAGGCTCAACAGATCAAGTGACTTCAGCCGCTTCTCATACAGCTTCCCCTCAAGGCCCTTCACCATCTTCACTGCCTTCCTTTGGATACTCTCCAATAGCTGAAAATCCCCAAACTGCACACAATATTCAAGGTGAGGCTGCAACAGTGCAGAACAAAGCAGGACAATCCCCTCCCTTGACCAGCTGGCGATGCTTTGCCTGATCTCCCCTGGGACACGGATGGCCCTCCTGGCTACCAGGGAACTGCTAACTTACATTCAACTTTTTGACCAGGACCCTCAAATCTCTTTCTGTGGGGGTTCTCTCCAGCATATCATCCCCCAGTTTGTACAAATAACGAGGAGTACCCTGTCCCAGGCAGCAAATCTGGCAGTAGGTGACTGCCCAGCTCCCTAGGCTATCCAAATGTCTCTGTAAGGCTCTGAGGGAGCCCACAGCTCCTCCATGTTGCTGCATTACATATTCCCATACAAGAAATGTATACATTCATTTGAGGGGATAGAGCAGGGCCTTAAACACTCTTTTAAAAGGAGTACTCGTAACACAAATTATTTTTTTGCAGGGGCTGCAAGCCTGTCCCCGAGGTCTGAGGGACTGCCCTGCCACCCAGTTGTTCCCTGCTCCCTGTACCCTTTCTTTTCTTGCCTGTTCCCGTTACACCCTGAGGGTTTTCAATTTCAACTCAAAGCTGCCAGGCCACCCACTAAGCCAGAGTGCCTTTGTTTTAATTCATATAACACTAAAGCACTACAAAGACCTGATTAGTAATCACAAAGTGGCTTCAACATAACTGAAAAAAATTTTTAATTACTTTAATTAAACAAATGCAAATTCCCAAATGTAGATGAGTTTAAACCAGTTTAACAAAGCTCTAGTTAATTTTCATGCATGTTCTTGATTCCTTTCTGTGTGACAGAAACAGGTATCCCTCGAGGATGACAAACAAATGAAAGTTCCCATGTGTTGAGTAAAACAATTGCTTCTGTAAGATCATTCTAAAAACTAGATGAGCAGCTCAGGACAAGAAAGAAAATTGCTAATTTGAGCAGAGATGAGGAAGTTTCACAGGTTTTGACATCTGTGTGGGGCAATGAACAACCACATGCTAAAAGCCAGCCTGTCAGTGGGCAGGAGACTAAGTTTCACTAAATTGTGGGATGATGAACAGAAGGACTGAAGGGCAGAAATAGTTTTATCATGCAGAAACTGGAGATGCTGGCATGGCTAGGCAATTACAGATGGGGTGGTTTATGAAGCCACCAAACTTCTGTGAGAATTTACAAGCTTTGGTTGGAGATCAGTAACTAACAGCATTCCAGCATTCACAAAACTAATTACAAAAATGTTGGATGGTGGCGGTGCTTTGTTTTGAGCTTTGGTGTTTTGTTTTGTTTTTAATTACCACTGAGTGCAGCAACTACTGCAGAGTGACAGCAGCTTTTTTAATTGCTACAACTCAATTTCTTGTAACTTTCTGATTACACTCAGACAAACACCGTCCTTGGTTAAATCAGCTTAAGCAATTTGAGGTTTGGTTTATTCTAGTTGGTGAGTAAAGTTAAAAGTGAACACATTTACTAGAAACCTGTTAACTACCAAGTGTAGTTTCCTATTTGACTATCATGAGACATGATAATTATGGTAACAGCAGGGGAAGGAATGGGTCCTGATAGCCTCCTGCATCAGTAACTCTGAGTTCATCATCATTTGTGTAGAGCTTAACAACACCCTGTCTCAGATCACCAACATATTCACTCACCCAGCTACATTCCTGCTATTTTCAAGTACTCCGGTTCATTAAACCTTAAAAGGACTCTGATTGCAGACCACAGTTGGGAAGAGGTTATGCTCTTTTTTCTTCCCTATAATTAATACAAGGAAGTCTGTAGTCTTACACTTCCAAAATGGTTTCATTTCAGTTTACTTTTTTTTAGGAAGGGCATTTCATCCTTTCTCTAACTTGAGTAGAGATTTAGACTGAATTCTCTCTGCTCTTAAATGTGGGAGAGGGGATATTTTTACACTACTTACTGTAGCAACAAATGGTTGATGTGGCCACAGGGGATTTAGCAGATTACATGAGTCAATGAAACAGTTCTAAATAGATTTTCTCACTTTGAATAATACTTGTTGATAAAATCCTGTAGGAATAAACAGATTTGACAAATAACATATATACAATATCCTACTGCAAACAAACCTATTGTTTACACAAGTAACTGAACGGCGGATTTTTTGAACTGAAAAATCACATATTTACTGTTTTCAAGTTTTTGTAAAATAGAGAATATCAAGCTACACTTAAATATCTAAAGAAAGTAATTTAAGTTTCATTGAATGGAAGTTTCAGAGATGTCTGCAATTAATCACTGTTTATATAGAAGCTCACTTTGTCAAAGTGACTTGTTACAAACTGTAGACCGAGTACACTTTTCACAACCTAATCAACTGTGCAAGTGCTAATAACTCTGTCTTCCAGCAAAGGTACAATCACATAAATAGGGCCACTGATATCTAGGGCTGTGGAATGATATCTGCATTAAAGAACAAACTTCGTTCGCGAAGCCTAGCCATGATGATGATGATGATGATGATGATGATGATCTGCCTAGCCCCATTCCCCTTGGACACAGGAGAGCAACAATTACTCTCTCCTGCCAGTTGTCCTTCTGGGAATTTCCCATGAAATTCCCCAAAGCAAGCATAAAGCTAGAGTACCAGTACAGCAACCCACTCCTGCTCAAGAGAGAGAAAAATAGCTCGAATGCATTATGTGCTACGTCTCCTCAGGTGAAAGACAATCCCTGTAGGCCTCCTCTTCATTAGCATACCCCTACTATTTCCAAACATGGGCAATATGGGAAGATGTTAGGAGGAGCCATATCTTCTCTTCACCAAGTACATGGAATATGAAGATGAATTTTTTGTCATCTAAAATAAAATAGGTGGAAGAATGTTTCTAATCTCCCATTATTTTATTACTGACAAAACATAGTCAAAAAACTATCTACTTATTTATCCACAGAGATTTCTGACTACTATCTCCCAAAAAACTCAATTGTGATTCCTTTCAGAAGCCTCTGTCTGCTATTTCTTGCATCATCATCTTCAGGACTCCAAGCTGCTCGGTAACATCTGATATCAAGTATTTTAGCAAGAGTTTCATAAAAATTAATTGCAACTGGAAATACTAATGTGCTTTCCGAATAAAACTCTTGTCAAATAATAACACCTTGACTGCATTTAGTAATGGGATTGAACACGTGAAAATATTGAATTCTAACCAAGTAAGTCTTCTAAGTGAAAGGGTGAAATGATGTCTCAAAAGAAGTCATATTGCCTCTCTCACTGAGGTTTAGTACAAGGCTTCTGGTTAAAGTATTTTCTTTTTCAATGTAACTTTTTGTTTTCTTAGTTGCAATGCAGTAAATATCTTTCTTCTTTTTCACATATCAGCAACTGCCTACATTTTTCCCTTCTCCAAAGATGCTACTTAACTGAGAACTTGCATTCAAATCAGCTTTTTTCTAAGTTTGAGGTACAGTGAGATTATGCTTGGTAGAATGGGAAACAAAAGGACATGGCATAAACCAACAGACATAAAAAAAATATTCTGCAATACTGAAAATATGTGAAATTGAATTTGCAACTTGAAAAGATTTTCACCAGCACATGAAATCACCAGAATGCGCAGATAAACCTAATTAGCAATGATAAAAAGAAAAATTAGTAAATCTTCTGTTTTGTTAATTATAAAGGGATTGAGAAGAATGAGAATGGGAATTTTGCCTCTATTCTTGGTAAATCAGTTGCACTTCAAAACCAAAAGTCAAACAGCATGAAATTACTGAGACTCCTTATCTATGTGAACTTTGGCTCCTCAATTCCAAACAAGCAGATTTCTACTGTTAATGCTAAACATCGAAGACAATTTGCTTCCTTCTACAAAAAAATCAAACAAATATGACACTCCTTTCTAGGAGTATTTGTATTTCTAGATAATACAAAGTTGTACTTGGGTTAGCTCCCATAGAAAAAATGGTAGAAAAACTTCCACTGATGAAGCTAAGACAAAACCAAGCTTGCAATTTTCATTTGAAATCCTTATGATTAGAACAAAGAAACATGTAAATAACTATTTTACTATAATCTATAACCTTGTCTTCAAATGTGGTGTAAGATTTAATGTTTAACCAAACAAATTAACTCACAACTTTTAAAGCTTAGGGTAGAGGTTGTTTGTTGGTTTTTTTTTTTAATTTACATTTGCAATCAGAAACTGAAGGTGATTTTCAAGACAAACTTTGACAAAAATAAATCATATTAGTCCTGAAGCAGACTTCTTTGAAAGGAAATAGAGATATTTTAAATGCTGCTTTTCCAAAGAACAGAGTTTTACACCTCCTGGGGATCTACCTGAACAATCTATAGACAAGCAAATGACAGATGATTAATTTTGGCAACATAATGGGAATACAGCAATATGTTACAGCATTTGAAACCACAGCTTGCTAGTTAGGAATAAGCAGGGGAATTATTCCTTCACTATTATTTTAAGGTAGGGTGTAGATGTTTTATTTTCATCCAACAACATATCACAGTAAAGCATCTTAAGGACAGCCAATTACCACTAATGCCTTTAAGAATAAAATTGAATAAAACAAATATATTCTTTTTCTGAAAAAAACAACTTTTGTCATTACACCTTTCTATTAATTAATTGCATTTCTAAATGTCATGGCAAGAATTTCATAGTACACAGAAAATTCATTAGGCAGCTTTAATAAGATCATTCATGCATTTGTTCATATGCAAAGTTTATCTAAAAGCATCAACATTCTAAGCCAATATCAAGAGTTTTATGATTAAGGCATACACATTCAGGCAGACTACTACTTTTTATATTTATTCAGATCACCAATTTCACAGTGAATATATTAGTGTTGTCCTTGCATGTCACTTGCATTCAATCCCTGCAGTTAAACTAATTTGGCTACCATCCAGCTACAAATCACTTAGTTAAAATTATCACTCCCTTGGTGAATATTCATTGGATGAGAAAAGAAATATAAAATGAAAGCTAATTATAGGAAACTTGTTGCTACTTGAGCTTTAACCTAGCCTTGGTGTATCCACAAATGACTGATTATTTTCTTTCATGGGCAATAATCTTCGCACTATTAGCAATTAATACATAAAAAATGTTCTACGCAAACCAAACAGCTACTGAATTATACTTTTCAGGCCACAACCACTAATAGCTGTGACTGAATTTTCAAAATTCAATCAATGAAAATTCATTGAGTTAATTTTAAAAACAATCAAAAAAAACAGCTGAAAACACTGTGACTAGCAAGAAGTGAGGACGAAGAAACAGTCTGTCATAAAACTGAGGAAAAATAAAAAAAGTTTTCAGCAAAATACTTTTTCAGTAAAATAATTATTATTTTCAGTAAAATAATTTATGTAATAGCAAACAAGAAAAACAATAGTAAGCTCTGTTAGCCTACTCTATACGTAATTCAAATTGCTGAAATGTCTCCACGTGTGAACTAACTAAATATATCTTCTATTTTGCTCAGAGAGGACAAACATTAGTGACATGCAGGCAGGGAAGTACAAGAAATGTAGCTTCTTATTTGTCCTTTGGATACTTCTGAGTGGGTACATTGCAGAGGCTAGAATTCTGAATACAAGAATGTCAAATACACCATCTATTTCAGATAAAATTGCATGAAAGGCTGGGATAGAATACCACCAGCACTACTAGTAGGACAATTGATTCCCACAACATATTCAATGTGAGGTTCTTCAGACTCAGGCCTAAAGGTATCTTCTACAAAATACAACCCAATGAAGGAGAATGCTAGCTTTTTTCTTTTTTTTTTTTTTAATAATAATTTTATCTCTGTTTTAGCTTCTTAAACAAAGGGTTCAGGAACAATTTTTATCCTGAAAGATCACTGGTTACCTTTATATGCAGCACCATTCTGGTGAAAGGCATCTAAGGACTGTTAAAACTAAGAAACAGTGCTGGTGTTTTCATCATTTCATCAACTTTAAAATATCATCTCTAGCACACAAAAACTCTACAGATATTCCTTTACTGGTTATAGTTACTATTTGTGGATTGCTCATTGTGTTGCATTCTTCAATTTTTTTATTATTTTAATTACAGTATATATTTCTGAAGGATTGAGGAAAACATATCACTTCTTATCTTCAGTTTACTCATATAATTTTGGATAATGCATTCAAAGTAGGTCTCTACTGATCATACTGGTGATTAGGAAATAAATACTTTAAAGTAACAAATTAAGAAGAAAAATTCTAAATCTTTTGCCACAGAGTGGATAATATTTCCAGCTGTTTTCAAAGGCTTGTGTTTAATATGGTGAAAATCAGCAAAAAAACTAAAGGTGGTATCTATGCACAACACCAATATCTTCATCAAAACAAGCCAGTAATGAATCAAGGATTACCTCCCACACAATTTAAATTAATTTTCTTGAGTAATTACATCTAAATACCATTCTTCCCTTTCCCTTTCTCAGCATCTCCATCTCTTTAAGTCCTAAATATCAGCTCCATAAGTGTTGTGATCTGTCTAAAAAGGTTAACAAAACATATGGAAAATAATTAGCATGACAATGAAGTCAGATCTTTGCCTAAATAAAGTATTATTTGTGTAACAAAGATGATAAGGATAAAACAAATCTGTCAGAATTAACAAAGGTAAAATTCTGTGGCTATTGCAGAATCTGGTTAATTCATAGATTAAATCTCAAAGTTCTGAACTTTGCTGCCTTTCTTGCAAGCCAGTATTGGATAAATTGTGGTTGGGGCATTAAGTGATACACCAGTAAATGCTTCCAAGCAGAAACTTGATAAATACCGAAAAATTTCAAGCATTAGACTTGTCATTTCAAACCACTAATATTTTACTTAGAAAATCAGACAACCCACACTTGTGATATTGTGATATTCATGGGAATAAAGGAATTGGACTTCCATGATCCTTGTGGGTCCCTTCCAACTCAGGATATTCTAAGATATTGCCCAAATTTGTTTTGTCATAAGCATTTCTAAAAAAAGTCTGCCTGTCTTGAGACTCAGCATTAATCATTATTTATAGGTTTGTAAAGAGAGAATTATTGTCTTTTCATCTAGATTTCCTCATTTATTACTTTTTCTTCCACTTGTGATTCTTTAGGAATTTTCACTCTTAATACCATATTAGCCATTACAATGTTATTTATTACAATGTCACATTACCTGAACTGCTGACCACAATAAATAAATACATCAGTTCACAGGTAACATTTACATACTCCAATTCTGATACAGGCTTATCATTTAATACTACACATTTCATACAATAGAACTGTCAAAGTACTGGGCTCTCGGAAGTGGAAATCATGCCGTTTGCAAAGTGATTCTAGCAGTGCTGTTTAGGATGTAGCCTTCATAAGAGGAGTCCAAATGTACCAAAATATATTTGTAACAATTTTCTGATTTTTAATATTTTCTAAGGGTAACTGTCATTTAGAGACGATTACAGATTTAAATATATTTTTGTTAAATTCTCTGACAATTAATTATAGAAATAGAGTTGGTCACATTTCATTTGGGTTCAATCCATTTGGCTTCATGTGTTACTGATTCTTTAGTCTATTTATTTACATAGAAATTGCATTTTATTCCAGTATCTAAAATCTTCTTGCCTAACTCTTCATTCTAACTTCTCATGTGAATGAAGAGATATCTCATGTGAATACAGATAACCATGTTTTCCATGTCATGGGGTGGGATAGGAGCCAGACTGAGTCCCCATTTGAATCTTTCTCAGAGGGGGGCCAGAATTTAGATTACAGTAATCTACAACACACAAAAAATCCCACATTTGTTTACACAGTTCAATGGAAATCCCACATTTGTATTAAATACCTAACTTTCTGTTGATCAGAATTAAATTATTTTGCTTGTGATGGTATAACATGGAAGAGAATTTTCCATCCTTTTTTCCACCATACCTTGATTGCTACATGTCTCTCAGGAGATATATATTTTTAAAGGGATGAAAATTGAAAGATGGTGGCATTCATAAACATTCTGACAAACAAACATGTTAAAGGTCTTGTTCTTGCAGGATTTTGCAGAGGTATGATGAATGAATGCAAAAGGCGAACACAAAATACTGACCGAAAGTACTAATGCAATTATGCAACCAAGAATACTGCAATTAGGTTTGCTTAAAATGAAACAAACACTATATTTTATTTTGAGTTCTGGAAAACTGACTTCTTAATCGACTTGCCCAAACTAGTTTGAGGTAATATCTACTATTATTTAGCAAAAAACCTTATTCCTAGGCCACAAAATGAAGGTAGCGTTTATTGAATTTTAAGAGTTTTCATAGGGCAGTGGACAAGGCTGACATAATTCAAACCAATCAATGCACAGCTCTCACCTTACAGATTATTTTACACCTTATACTGTTATGTTCAATCATGTGTGAAAATGTGATGAAGTTTTCTGGAAACTTCTAAACATCTATGGGTTTACAGGTAAACAAAGAAAATATAACCACTCAGCAAAAGCACTGATCACACTCCTTTGCTGAGACTCACTTTACGCTCTCCTTTCTACTTTTTTATATTCTCTTTTCTACCCACTGACCCCATTTCTCCCTAAAATACATTCACATGTCCACAGTTTCCACCACTTTAGAAAAATCTTTTTCATCCTGATCCATTCTCTTAATCTTCCTTCAGAACATAACTAGGTCTCTCATTCTTCTTCAAACTCCACTAATATCTCCTCTAAACATTCCTTTCTGCACCAAATGTTTTCCTGATACCATAATACCTCTTCATAATACCTCTGCTGCAGCTGTGCCACCTGACAGCTATCCAAAGCCCTGACATACCTCATTCTTTCCAAATTCTCGTCCATTCCAAAGACCTGGACCTTTCAGTGCGATATAACTTCCTTACTTGCCTTAGCACTGTCAGAACAGACAGTGAGGAAGATATGTTGAGGTTCTTCTCCAAATCAGTTATATTTTCCATTCTCTCTTCTTCTGGAATGGCACAGCAAACAGTGACTTCCCTTCTTTTCCTTCGTCTCTGCCACATACTTATGTTCAACTGTTCACTATCCACTCCCTTTTTTTTTTAGTTCTTCTTTCTATATATTCTTCTTCTCGTCTCAGCTCTGTTAATGAATCCTCCTCTTCCTAATCTCCTCATGTATGTCTTTTCCTTGCTGACCCACTTCAGTTTTTCCCCAAATCCATCACTTTCCCCAAAAAAAGTTCAACACACTTGATCTCAAAACACCATTCCTTCTCCAGTTATGCTGATGTGCACATTTGCTTGCGTCCATACAAGATCATACAGCCCTTGCATTACCTACTTCACCCCCAAATACGATAAAGCTTCGGTATCTGCTTAAAAAAAACTTCTCCTTTCAAGATATTTTGTTCTCTTCTTTACTTCTGTTATCTCTGGAAATTCCCACATTTAAAACTCCCAACTGCACACTCAGCATCACATGTCTCATTTGCTGCAACATCAGTTTCTCTGCCCTTAGCAAATGCAATCTTGTTCCACTCATACCCACTCAGAATGCTGCTACAAAAATGATTCTCCTACTTTGTCGCTTAGATCATGTCAATCTTGTCCCTGCTGTATTGCAGCAAGCACGCTATGGCTCTACTTTATAGGTCCTACCTCTATTTTATAGGTCCTCAAAACAGATACAAGAACTATATCTTTTCAATTTAGCATGTATGTTGTATTAAAGGGGTATGGCTGGACAGCAGGGGAGAACATGCTGGGTTTTATACTCCTGGTTACTGCACACTGGCTCAGTTTGAACTCCCTGAAAGGTGAAGATTTTTCCTCCCTAAAAACAACTGTGTATGCCAGGAGAGAGAAACTTCTGCAGTGCTGGATGGGGTCCTTCCTGCAGCTGCTCTAACACACAGACCTCAGATATGACAAATAACAGATGAAAACTTTTAAAGATACAGAGAGTATGTGCAAGTCACTTGTGAAACCTTGGGGCTCAACTGGGGCAGCAATAGGGTTGGGGGAACTGATGAGGAGAAGGAGGGGAGTTAGTGTTGCAGGTTATTTTGAGGAGCCTGTGCAACGTGACAGCGAAAGGCAGGTCTATTTTCAATAGACCAGGAGCACTATTCCAGCATCTGCACTTCATCAGAAAATTGTAAAAGGCTTCTACATGTTTAAAAAGCAGGAAATCACCAAGCAAATCAATTGCAAGATAAGTCTTATGGGTTTCAGGACACTTGCGACATCTTAGTGTCCTGGTTGCAGTTACT
Source organism: Neopelma chrysocephalum (assembly GCF_003984885.1). Lineage (NCBI taxonomy): Eukaryota > Metazoa > Chordata > Aves > Passeriformes > Pipridae > Neopelma > Neopelma chrysocephalum. The sequence continues at coordinate 6,448,380 of NW_020897719.1, forward strand.
TAAATCTAACAGGGTCCAAGTGAACATTTGAAGGTAAATAGCATTGTTCAGTCAAAGTCAAGCAAACAGCAAAAATAACTTAAGGAAAATCTATTCTACATACGTATAGGACTGTCAGTGCAAATTGGAAATTAGGTAGTTTGTGTGCAATGCAGCACGCACTGAAGAGATATTATAAATACATTCTGAACTAAATTTGTGTACCGTGTCACTGCTTTAAGGCAAGACTTACTTTTAAAAAATATTCTTTCATTTGTGTAGAAAATTAAGAAATAAAATCTCTATATCATCATGCCCTTTATTAAGCCAACCTAGCCATAGGCTGACTGCCAATTTACCTCTAACTGGGCAGTTTGCAGATTTAAGCAAATTGTCACTTCTCTAGTTTCTGTAGTATTCAAGACATTTTCCACGGATGTGAGTGGCAAAGATAAAAACTATATGTATTTTTTGATGAAGGTTAGATCCAATACAGAGTAAAATATCTCAATTAATATAAAAAGAAGACTCTATCACAACAGTCTCTTTCAATAGAAAAGAAAAATCTTACAAGAGTGTTCTTAAGGATTTTCAATAGAAAAACTAGTCATGTTAAAAGTCCACACTACTAAAATAGATGTCCTTAATAGTATTATACAAGTTATAAAAATTGTTGGGTTTAAAAACTCATCAGTAACCACCAGCCTGTTTGCACTTAACGATGTAACAGGCTTTTTTATTACAGTTCATGAGTTACACATGTTTGCAGTCTTATCCTAAAAAACACAGCAAAGAAATGAAATTCTTCCTTTCACACCTAGGGAAGATGAACATACATCCCAAAAGAACAAAACAGCAGCAGAATAAAATGTGGCATAATTGTCTGTCAAGGTGACTAAAAGTCATCACCATGATGCAGTTGTGAAAGACACCCGTGTAATCTATTGCAGTAAAAAACAGAAGCTACCACTTTGATACTACATACACGTCCAGCCATCCATTCTGAGGCAATTCAGAACACATGGTAAGGAGAAGTAATAGTGAAACTGAAAGTCACACTTATTTCACAAAAAACAACTAACAGAATTTGGTTTATCTGGCAAACCAGACAGAAGACTATATGATATTTCTCTACATACACTAGGGGGCAGAAATTGGAGCAAAGAAAAGGAAGGAAGGGTTTATTGCTCTATTTAAATACTGTGAGGATAGAAAATGTTAGAAATTATAGAAAAGATATTTAGCCTGGGATTAGATGAACGTTGTATTCATTTCCAAAGAAGAGCCCTCGAATACAAGGCAAAAACCCCCCAAAAATACTAACCTATTACAGGATAAAACTTGAGAACTTTTTTAAGTATATGATGTTGATCCTAGACATAGCCAGAGACAGATTTTTATGAAGCAAAGGGTCTATTTTAGCCTCCTTTGACCACATGTATGGGGTCAGCACTTCATACTATTGCCCTAGAAATGCCAGTACATCACTGATCAAGACACTTTGTAATAGTGCCAAATTCCATTCATTCTCATCACTTCCTTGGAAATGCAGGTACTATGTTATTTGATAAGCACAGTTTCCGCTTCCTTAAATGGTCTATTCAGACAGGAATTTAAGTAAGAATATCCAGTTATTTCATAAAATAGTAGTTAATCTGCTGGATTCTCAGATAAGTGAAAATCAGCCGAAATGTTCTCCATTTCAAGAAGTGGAAGCAAGTTTCATACAGCTGGTATCTCACACAGCAAACATGCAAATAATGAACTAGATACAGCTGTCACTCCTGAGTCACCACTGTACACCTCCCACACATTTTTAGACACCACTGATTTGCGATATGGTAGACTAACATACTGCAAGTCACAGAGGTAGCTGTAGTAACTGCCTGTAATCTAATCACATTGGCAAACTGCTAAACCTTTATCAGCATTGATGAGCAGTTATATTTGTCTGCCTGGTGAAATCAATCTCTGTTGAGAATGAGTACTCACCAGTAGCATAAACACTGTACAGCTGAACACAGCCCTGCAACTGCTGTACTATTCTGTCATGTGCTTTTGAGCAAACAAGAGAACAGCAATATAACATCATCTGTAATCATTTTCATGAAACTTCTCATGGTTTTGCCTCTTTTTTTTTTTATTTTAATTAACATCAACCGAAGAAAGAATGAAAAGCACGTGGTGTGCGACAACAGGGGTGCTCTTCTGGTCCCGACTTTGAACTTATTATTTTAGGAGAAAAAATAGTATATCCTCATAAATATTGTCAAAACAGATTATTAGCTCATTACTTTCATTAATAAACATTTCTAAATCAGTGAGAGCATCCCTGGGAGTTTACCAAGGGAAGTCATGATTCCTGACTGTTTCTTGACAAGTAAGCATTTATGATTAATATGACCCTTCTATAGGAAACCAGTAACATTGTTTAAAATAATGTCTTCTAGGAGCCTAGCACAGGTAAATTCTAAACAAAATGACCTTGATGTAAATAGTTTGCTTTTACTGATACTATCTTGGGTGTGATATGAATGGATACTGAAGTTGCTATTGTTCAATATTAATGCTGAAATGTCCATATTTCATCATCTGTCATTTCCATTTTCAATCTGAAGGAAATGGAAAAGAAATATACAAATGTAATATATGCAGACATCAATCTCACAGTGCAGATTGTTTATTTTAATCAACATCACCTATTGATATGCCCACATTTGTCTACTGACTACTTTTTACTAACTTCAACCCTACTCCAGCCACTTCTTGATTACATCCTGGGTTTTTTCCCACAGTGTATAGCCTGATTAGGACCATTTTATTTCCAGGATTAAGAAAATGTAGCATATGTTGTATGGGGTCACACATATGCTAAAATGGGTCAACTGTTTTAATTCAGTCTATGACAAATGAGTGTGACATGCAAGACGGACAGCAATTTTATTCCTCAGCCACAGGCACACAAGGGTTACAAAAGCTTAAATTCCACAACGACAGTGGGATGACACGTGAACACAATGTCTGCTATTATGGTCACTTTGACAAGTTATTACTAACTGAAAGATGCCTACTGATAGCATAAGGGAGTAAAGTCAGCATTAATGCATATGGTTCCTCTAAGAGTTCATGTAACAAAGCAGTATTTGGGCTCTTTGCTCTATCAGAGAGGCTACTAATAAAGTGCTTGCAAAAACTAAACCACCCTCAATGATGAACCAAACTGACCAAGGCAAACATACACACAATCCAGCATTTGTGATGCTGTGAAAAAAGAAATACAGCCTCCAGTGACATCAATATTTCTTTAAAAATATTACATTTACTTACACACAGAAATGATGAAAAAATGCATGTATACATTGTTAAAGGGCAAAATTTGAGTTGCACCCTTCAAGTAGATTAATACAACAAATTGAAAGCTTAGTCAACATCAACATATAAAAGTGTTGTTGACTGTCCCACTGTACTCTGCAATGGTGTGGCCTCACCTCAAGAACTGTGTTGAGGTTTGGAAGCTACAATATAAGAAAGATATTAAGTTATTGGAAAGCATCCAAAGAAGGGCTACAAAGATGGTGAAAAGCCTAGAGGTGAAACCATATGAGGAGTGACTGAGGTCACTTGGCTTGTTCAGCCTGGAGGAGACCGGCGGGAGACCTTATTGCAGACTACAACTTCTTTGTGAGGGGAAGCAGAGGGGCAGGCACTAATCTGTTCTCTGTGGGGACCAGTGACAGGACCCAAGGGAGTGCCATGATGCTGTGCCAGGGGAAGTTTGGGTTGGGTATTAGGAAAAGGTTTTTCACACAGAGGGTAGTTGGGTACTGGAACAGGTTCCCCAAGGAAGTGGTCACAGCACCAAACCTGAGAGAGTTCAAGAAGCATTTAGACAACACTCTGAGGCACATGATGAGTTTATTGGGGCTGTTTTGTGCAGGAGTTGGATTTTGATGATCCTCCTGAGTCCCTTCCAACTCAGGATATTCTGTGCTTCTATGATTCTAAGTGACTACAATTATTACAAGACTACTTTGCATCGGAACATAAAATAATAACCTTTCCCTCTTATAGACTTAATTTATTTTTACGCTTGTCAGATCCAAGTTTGATCAAAATTGCTGCAAACAAAAGACTAGTAAACCCATGGTCCATTGGACAGTTATTGAAATGTCAATTTTTTTACACTTGCTTAGTTCTAATTATTATATTCACAACACTAATGAGGAACACTAAGTGTTTTCTTGGGATAACTCTGTATGTATTTCTAAGTGAATGTCCATGTAAGATAAAAATAAAATAATCTCATTTAAACTTTTAAAAATTTCCCCAGATTTTAAAGAAACAGTAATAAAATGCTCAAGACATCCACATGTTAACTACTCTTCCTGAAGCTTTAAGGAATATGGATAAAGCATGATATTACCCCATTGCATCATCATAGCACTATAATAATTTTAGTAGCTTGAAGTATTAAAGTAAGTGAAACCTATTCTAGTGGTGAGAGCATTTGAGTTGTTTGATTCCTCTGTTTATAAACAGATCCTGTAGATGACCTTCAGGAAATTTCATTTGACAATACCTAACTATACTGAAATCAATGGTTCTCTGTCACATTCCTCTTTTCTTTAAACATTCAGGAAGTCATGGATTTAACTAGCTATCTAAGAGATTAAACTATCTGCTCTTATAACCTACAGAGGTTTCTAAGATTAGCAAAAAAGGCAGTCTGCTGGTACTCTCTGGTCAGATCTTAACAGACTTCCTTTGCTAAGAGAAAGGGAGTAATGACACTGGTCTCATCTTTCTGGAAGCTATTGCTAACCTAGGTGAATTCTGAGCTGTCCTGTTTGGGCAACTTTAAGCTGCACTGTGCAAAACCACAGAGTAAGATGAGAGATATATCTCACTATTACTAAAAATGTTCAGTATTACATTTCACATATGTATATGAATATGCATGCATTACATTAATTTAATAAATATACACACAAAGACATAATCACTATTGAATTTCAGTTTCTGTGAGAATTCCTTCTGAGATGGCAAACTTGCAAATGAAAGAACAAGCTTCTCAGGCTTATGCAAAGCTTCTATAATAGTTTGCATGTAAAAGAAAACACATAATACTCTAATCTTAAAGATGCTTTGAGAATCTCACATGAAAAGGAAAGGGAAAGGGAAAGGGAAAGGAAGAGAAAAAAGAAACGAAAAAAAAGGAAGATGAAGAAGTTTGCTCAGACATGCAAACAGACTATCAGCTGAAAATCTGATGATTCATGAAGGCCAGCTCATGTAAGTGTTGAGCCAAACAAGAAATGACAACGAATTTCGAATTGCAGAGGGCCAAAACTGGTGGGCATCTTTCCTCTCATGATAATTATGAATAAGAATTATGTTTTAAATTCCTAGTAATAATTTATAATAAGAGCATCATAGTTAGTGTAGTGGTTTGAGCCAGGTTTTCCCCCTGAAGCTGAAAGTGGTAACCCCCAGGGGGTGGTGACCCTCGGGGCTTGACCAATCAGTGCTCCTGCAAAATATAAACATATCTCTGGAGACCGGAAAAGAAGCAGTGGTTCTTGTGGTGAGAAGAAGAGGTGGCCATGTTGTAGAGGCCACGAGGAGAAGGGGCTCCGGCCCCTTAGGGGGCTTTGCCCCCCCCAGCCCCGGTTGGGGGGCTGCAGGGACTCGGAATGGTGTTGAAGCTGGGCTGAGTGCCTGCGGCTAGGAACTGGGGGAGTTTTCTCCCCTGTAAGTAGAAGTGGGAGACGCTGGGAGCAGCGACGGAGCAGCAGCGGAGACAGCAGCGTCCGAAGAGCAGTGGCAAAGAGCCAACTGATAAGGACCAAAAGGAGCAACACAAGCCGGTATGCAGCTAAGGCAGACACAGAGGTGTCTGAGGAGAAGGAAAAGCAGCAACAGGACAAGAGAACCAAGCCAGCAGCAGGAACAGAGTTTCGCGAGGTAAGAACTGGATAAACCAAAACCCCCAAACTCGCTAGAGACCCCTCCGAGAAAGAGGAGGGGGTGGTGGACTGAGAGGAGTCCTAAAGTGCAGTATGCACTGCTGAGAGGAGCTAGGAAGCTCATGGCCTCCTGAGAGATAAGCCAGGACGGCCGAAGGAATGTGTGTGTGTGGGGGGTGACCTTGGCCCCCCCTGCTCCAGCTTCAGAGAAGCTGGCAGCCATCTTTGAGGCAGAGCATGGGAGCTCTGCACAGGGGCTTGATTTCCCCTGAAGATACCAGACTGTCACGAAGACCCCCGTGCTTCGTGATATGACCGTGGTGGAACGACCTTGTCTGGGGTTACGTAGTCCACGGAAAGACCCCCGTTTTGAAGACGGAGGGCCGAGGGGCTTGGAGACCCCCTCGTGTGTGCTGGCAGAGAGCCAGCAACTACTACTGCTGCCTGGAAGAGAAGAAGAGAGCCTGCTGCCTAGAGAGAGCCTGCTGCTGACAGACTGGAAGGGGTCTTTTCTTCTTCTTCTCTCCTGGACTTTTATTTGGAGGGAGAAGAGATTTGGCCCATTGTAAATATTACTGTCATGGTAGAGATAGATATAGAGTTAAGATTGTATGCAGTGTATTATAGTATTTATTTATTTGTATAGTCTTTGTAATATATTCCTTCCCCCATATTGAGTCTCGTGTTTTTGTCTGGAAAACCCATCTCACATGGGGTTGAGATGTGGGTGGGGGGCTAGGAATCAGAATTGGATTTTGGGCCTGCTCAAACCATGACAGTTAGTCACTGAGTGTTTTGCTTAACTTTAATTGCAGTGTTCCCAAGACATATCAAAGACTTCTTAGGACTAAAATAGATTAAATCTTATTCACCACAGAGCTTGAAAACAAATTATTAAGGTTTGGCTTCTATCACTTCTGTGGTTTATTATTTTGTTATCTTTAAACTACCTATATATTTTTACTTCTTTAATATTATTCTAAAGAGAAAATCACTCTTTTTAGTCTGAAAAACCCTTTGTATATTTTCTTTATTTGAATGACTTACATGCAGTTAGCTATTCTTGTATTGCTTATGTAAAATTAAATTACCTCAGCAACCAATTGTTTTATATAATGAAGAGTTAGTCCTTATTTGTAATATTTGCCAATACTGTATAAACCATTAAACACAGAAAATAAAGGCTTTTACCTGCCTTTTACCTGAAGGTCTTATAGCCTCAGAAGAAACTAGGGTGATTTTACTATGAAGGCCATGAAAGGAAAACTGAACAAAGTTTACCACCACCACCATGTCAAACACAGGCACATGCACACTTCTTGTGGACACTGCAACCCCAAAATTTTTTGTGCCACTGTAGTAGAAAAAGGACAGAATGCTTTTTAATAAAGATACCACTGGAAAAAATGCTTTTTGCCTCAAGGAGAGTAGCTACGCCTACTCCAGTACAGAATTCCAGACAATGCTGGAAGAAGGAATTGAGGGCATCTTTGAGCATGAGAATCTCCTTTCTTTTTTCCTAAGATCAGGCAGGGAAACAATCTTCTCAGCCTACACTACAGATGTAGTTCCATATGTATCCTACTTCTCTTCAGTATTTGGAGAGTTTATTGTTATTTGGTTTATCATCAGGCACAGAAACAGGCATATTTGGTGAGCTCATTATGCCTTCTCCTATTCCTATTAAGACTGACACATCCTGATCACCAGGTCTAGAGCAGGAGATGTGCCCTCTGCAATAGTCCTGAAGTTCTGCTCTCCTGACCATCTACAGCTGGTGACATGCAGATGTCCTCTCTGGCATAGGCACCTAGGTTTCCTTTCCAGGGAAATTAGGACTAAAATTAAGTGGCTGGGGTGTGTGCCTATGTTCCATAGTTGGAGTTAGTTCCCATGACTCTACTTAAAGAACAAGATTGGATTAGCAGCACAGCGCACTGAAAGTAGAACAGATTGTGACTACACAAATAGTAAGCTGTTGAGTCTTCAGCAAGAAATCAATGTTGAAAGATGATTTTGGCCCTGAGAAAAATTGTGCTTATTGGCATTAAGAGTAGAATAGGATGGCAAATAAAAGGGTAAAAATATTTCACTAGGAAGAAGAAGATAATATTTACATGCGGTGAACGCTTCTAAAGATAGTTTTATGGGTTTGCTTACCTTCAAGGCACCAAATACATTTATTTTAAGGAAATAATGACAACATTTATTTTGGTGCACCGAAGGAGCAATCTCATACTATTACTATACTGTAGTGAAGTTTAATCCATACTGACCTTAGCTGTGGCAGTTCCAATAATACACAGAAGTATGTTATCAATGCCTGGATAACAGCAGGGAAGCAGCTAGTCAAAACAAACCATGTCAGTTCTGCCGTTTACATACAAATATGATTGAATTTCTTTTCCTATGTTTTTATAACTGCTCTGCTATAGCAATTGCTTGGGTCTCACAATGACAACATGGGCAAGAAAAATGAAAAGAAAATTAAATAAAAGCAAGATGACCTAGTAACAAGAAACATAAACCCCCACTCTCCCTGTAACTAAAAGATTATATTTAAACAACTGTGTTCTTTGAGTTAAACTACTACAAAAGACCCTTGACCAAAGACACAGTCAGTGAATGGCAGCTATTTTATGCAGTTTAGTATTTCTGAATTTGAATCACTCTTTTCTATCCACTCAAAGTCCAATAATTCTCTATTAAAATGAAGTGTTAATAGCATCACACTAAGTACAGTGGCTTAAGGACAGAGAAGTTCAAGAGTAAAAAATGCTCCTGCTTTCCTATTTACCTGTCACTTAAGTTTAAAGCTCTGCATTGTGCATGTTATTCAGCTCAGATAACATATTACAACTACACGCTAAACTAATAGTTCTGTCCCGAGTTTCCATTAAAATGCACTTCTATGAAGAGGTTCAAAATTCACCCATGAAAATATATTCCTGGGAGGTATTTGGTCTCACATCAGAATTGATCTTTTGATTTTTCGCAGCAAGTATCTAAGGGCAAATTAAAAAAAAAAAAAAAAAAAAAAAAAGGAAAACACAGAGTGAAATAAACATCAATTTGAAGAAGGTCAGTCTGATAAAGGAGCCCTCATGGGAGTGAAAAAGCTTCACTCACTCCAAGCCCTTGCTGGGAGGCGGCTGGAGTCCCTGACAGCAGCAGCAGCAGCCTTGGCTTCTGCCCAGTGCAGACAAAGCCCTGATAACATGTCTGTACAGCAGTACAGATGGATCCCCTTCAAGCATATGTCCCTAATGTGAAAGGCTGCAGTCCTCAAACCCTACCATAAGCTTTCCACATCCTGTTCCGTTCTACAAAGAGGAAACAGATTTATTTTGCTTCCTTCTGCCATATGTGCTTCTCTAGAGAAAAGATTTGTCCCAGTAAATAAGCACATCATACAAAAGGAAAAATATTAGTCGCATTTCTCTCTCTCTCTCTGTCTCTTTCATGAACAGACTTGACAGAGAAAAAAATCATTAAATATCAAGTGTTTAATGTGGAATTCCACTTCTGATATTTTTAAATACATATTAATGCTTAAAATTTTCAAACATTTAATACAATCAGTAGAATCCTGTAATGGGTTTTTTGTCCATTTTCTCGCCATCTTAGAGAACACAGTGAAAGAATAGCAAAATATCTCTAATCCATGTTCAGATGCCATATTCTTACAGCTTTTTCTCCAAAGTACCTTTTGAAATCATGATACCATTTCTCTTTAAGGTTTATCAAGCATTGAGAGTCTCCCTTTGGAAGCTAAACATCATTGGAGGAGAAGCAATCACAGACAATGGCTCCAATTGTTCCTACAATGAACAGAATTTTCCTAGTTCCAATAATGTTTTCCAGTTTGTTTTGGTAAATAGTAGCACGTGAACTGCTGCTATAGTGAAGCATCTTTGAGACAAATGCTTTCAGTAGATCCTTACAGCAACAATGCCACAAAAATCTGTATATAAACTCATTTATTTAATTTCTTCTGGAAAGGGTAAGCTACAATTTGAGGAAACTGAAATGCACAAACTTACCTTTGCATTCTGTTCATCAGCCCATGCTTGAAAGCAGCTTTAATTTATTTTATATAATTAAAGTATCCAAAGAAAAAATTTATGTCAAAGAGCATTTTCTAGTTTTCTTCATGGCATTACTTTCTTACTAAATCAAAAATAGGGACAATTTCAGGGCAATAAGTTGGCTTTATACCATGGGAAAATCACTTCTTGACCTAAAAGAGATCTTTTTGGACTGATTAACTAGCTATAAGCCCAGACTGTACAGGTGTTTGGCACAAAACAGTTACTCCACAGGATCTAGCTAAGAAGGCTTCTGTGAGAGAAAATTACTAGATTGACAACAGAATAGAAAAATTTCCCATGGATAAGAGTCTAATGAGAGTTTGGCTGTGCACTAGTCAGAGTGGAGCATACATGTTTGTGCTTGGAAACACCAAGCATCTCTGTCGAGCCTCCAGAACTGTCTTCTGTGCAGTCTTTCTAACTGCCAAATCTGACACAATTTGTTTCACAAGTACAGGAGCTGGAATGTGAAACACCAATTACCAGAAAAGGAAGATACCCTTGGGAGTAGTTATTAAATATGCATGTGTATTCATGAATACTTCACACTTCTCCACTGACCACACTACATGAACATTCACTAAAATATGTAAGAGTTCATAAAAACTACATGAATGACAATGAACATCAAATGAGACATTTTGTATCACTTTTTGATATGTGACATCTAGACCTTCAAGGATACTATCTCCCTGTCAGATTTTTCAATATCTAACTCAGAAGCTCTGAATTACCCTCTGCAGGAAACTGCATTGTGCCTTAACAAGATGTAAAGACAACATGTAACACCAAAGTTACAAGCTTGTAATAGGTTAACCTAAACACACATGAATCTACATGCACAGCACAAGGAAACATCCTTGCATTCAAGATTCAGGCAATCATTTCTCCAAAACTATCCCATTCTTTCCCATGCTTTTTCATCAAAGAATACTCTCAGTATATTCTAGGCAAAACTCAACTTTTCCACATTTCTAAATGTAAGTAAGGCTCCACTATTAGCAATTATATGGCATTTCCACCCTGTCATAGCATATAATATATGCTATATGTTATATAGAATTGTAAGGTTCGAAAAGACCTCTAAGATCATCAAGTCCAACTATCAACCTAGAACCACCACTATGTTCACCACTATCATCATCATCATCATGGCTAGGCTTCACAAACAAAGATTTGGGAAGGGCTCTACCCGCACTTGCTACAAGCTACAAGCGTGCTGGTGGCTAAGAAGGCCAATGCGAGATAGACAAGTCCGGTTGCAAAAGGCACAGCAGAAGGACTCCTTCGTATTGACAGACACGGTTCTTTCTGCGTTTTCTTTTCTCCTCGAGAGCGATCCTACGTGCGTTCTCAAAAGACAATGTGTCTCCAGATGTCCTGATTGGAGGCCAGAGTAGACCAATGATGATGATTGATATGGCCAAGGCTGAGATATTGTTTCAGGGAGTCCTTGTATCTCCTCTTCGGGGCTCTTCCCTTGCGGCAGCCAGTGGCAAGTTCACCATAGAGCACGATCTTAGGGAGGCGGTGGTCCTTCATCCTGGAGACGTGTCCTGACCAATGCAGCTGGTTCACCATTATACCATATCCTCAAGTGCACTATCCAACACGCTTTTTGAACGCTTCAAGGGATGGTGATTCCACCACTTCCCTACAACCTCCTTTAAGATAGTTGTAGAAAATGATAAGGTCTCCTCTAAACCTCCTTTTCTCCAGGCTAAACAACCCCAGTTCCCTCAGCCACTCCTCATAAGATGTGCTCCGCACGCCCTTCACCTCAGCCTCTTCCTTGCTGCTGACTTTTGCAGACTGTTTTCGGGGTTCCTCTCTCAATGCAGCACTCCCTCCTCTTAGGACACTGAAAAGCACCAAATCCAGTAACAGTTCTGAAAGAGAATTCTTAGACACGAACAATAAGACAACTCGAATCTACCCTCTCAGAATTATTTTTCAGGCCTTCTACACCTTCTTCCTAGAGGAATATAACAGACTTTTCCATTATATCCCAACTGTACATACAAAATCACATTGCAGTATCTACACATAAATCACACAGAACAGGCAACTGATCATACTGTAAACTTATTTGCTCTGGACCAGTTGCAATAGATTCAAATGCACACATGGAGAAACTTGCATTGATCTAACTAAATTGATTTAAATATCAACATAATTTAGATCAGTGTCTTTTCTTTTTCAGGATGAGCCTTAAATAGGCATTTCTTCCTGGTCAATATGGGCATTCTTTGGATGTAACATATGACTCTCCTGTTTGTGGCAGCACAGATATCTTTTACATAGGTTTGGTTTAACTTCCTCAAGGTGGATGAATCCTCTCCATTGACTCTGAATAGCTCTGAATTAGTTGTGTGGTGGAAGATATGCCTTTAAGAACAAAATACAAAATTATTGCATTCCAAAGTTACTTATCTGTCTGATGTACACTATCCTGTTCTTTGTCTCTTACCTCAAATAAATCCCAGTTATCTTTCTTTCCTCTTCCTATGCCTATTTGTAGCAAACAAATCTTTTTTTTTTTTCCCGTGGACTTATTATTTTCTGCTCCCTATTCAGTTGTTGTGCCATGTCTAACACTGTATGCTATTAAAAAATAGTTGTATTTAATCCTCAAAACAAAGTTTCTTTTCTACTCCATTATTATATAAGAAAGTAGTGTTGACAGATGTATCAAACTGTTTGCCCTCAAGTGCCATTATGAGTGGATAATGTAAAAAAAATAAATTGCAACGTATATTAGATTACAGGGCTGAAAGCAGGCTGTTCTAGTAGCAATTACAGAAAACTTATTTACATATAAATAGCCAAGAAATTTCAACAGAAGATGTACCTTATGACATAAAATAAGAAGTTCAGTAAAACAAGCCTTCGGTGCATCTCAGTGCTTTGTGAAGTGATTACAACAACCATATATCTAAGAAACAAAAGAGATATAGATAGAAAGTAATTATAAAGTCCTTATTGGGAAAGGAAGAACCATGGATTTTTTAAAAAAGTACTCCCACAACAATCAGAGCTCCAATATCATGAATGACTGACTTTATATTCAATTATTTTTTGAAAAGTTCAGCTCTAAATGATCATCCTTACATAGAGAACAATATTGACAATATAGCTTGAACACACTGCATCGCTCCTTCTGCCTAGGAGTACCTTAATTATAGCCCACGGCTCAGTCAGCTGTATACCTACAAGTTAAGTCAGTGGTCCCTAACTTTTTGTAGATTCTCTTGAGCAAGACGGCAACACTCTGAACCTCAACAGGATCAGCTTATTTGCTTTGTCTTGACAGTTCCTGCTGCCACCTTGGTTCCAGTCAATCCCAGCACAAGGACTTCAGTGCATAGAGACGAGGTAGATCCAGTGATATTTATATATGTGGATTCCACAGAATTCTATGGTCTTATTTCATGCCATTGAGATGAGCTCACCAATTATGAATTACTGAGCTAATCTGCAAGCACTGTATGTAAATGCTAAATATTTTTAATAATGCTATGTGAGAGAGGGATAAGATATAATATCTTGCTTTACATAAGACAAATATTGAGATACTCATCTCAATCAGAAATAAAATACTAATGCTGCCATTATGGCATTTCTATTTGCCATAGACTGGACTGGACTAATTTTCAGGATATAAATTGTGTTATGATTTTTGTTTTGTCTAGTAAGTCCTGAGATTTGTGGTTTAAGAAATAATATTTCTTTCTTATAAGAAATAGCCCTGAGACAAGGAAAAATCATTTTGGGCATATGTTCTATGAACACTCAGATTGAACATTTCCCCTCAAAGCCAAGAGGAAAAATATTTTTAAGATGAGTGAATTTGGAGAAAAAGAATTCATATCCTGTTCTCCAGTTTGGTAATTTACAGTTGGTAATTGTAATTACAATTTTAATTACAATTACAGTTGATAATTGTACCAAGGATTTTAGTGAAAGAGCATCACTCCGTATTCTTCCTGAAGCCACTGTGGTAGAAATAGGAAAATAGAAAAAAAAATATATTAAAAGTCTTGTAACATCCTGCCATATCTGGATGCCTTTAACCTGCTTCTGGAATGCAATAATTCTTAAGGACATGTTATTTGCAGCAATTTCTGGCTGTCAAAGAAAATTAGTCCTATTGGTAATAGTGAATAATGTGATCAAAAATGCTATCATTTAGCAACAAGAGTTTGATCAACAGTTGTCTCTGCTACATCATTCCCTCACTCACTGATCAAGAGCACTCAGTTGTCAGAGACATAGACAGGCAGACAATGGAGACTGCAGACATGATCAGATGCCAGCTCATAGCTGTTGTTTAATTACTTTGAACAAGAGTCTGTAAAGGATGCTGAATTCTGTCATCAGCAATGGGATGACCTCTCTTTGGAAGGCATAAGTACATTAATAGCGACTTGATACAATAATTTGAAAATTAATAACAACAGAAAAGGTCACAAATTTAAAGGAGTGGAACATAAGGAAGAAAAAGAAAGGCTGTCCCTTGAAAGGAAAGATTTCTGCAACTAAACTGCCTAACAAAAAGACAGAGAAGAAAAAGAAAAAATATTTCCTGTAAATGTAAGGTATTTTTATTCTGTAACTAAACCCTAAAGAGATCTATCTACACGAGCTTTGCAGAGTGTCAGGATAGATAGGCTATGCAAAATATTTTTTTCTTCTAATCTTGAGCAGCTTCTGTGCTGTTAATAAATCCTAGTTTTTAATTAGACCACTTGAGTGTCAGACTTTTATAAGGAAAATTTCATACAAGTTGTCCCAGAGAGACAAAACTTTCAATCACAAAAAGGTAGTGGAAGAAAAGTGTCCAATAGGGACACCCAGTCAAAGAGGGCAATTTTGCACGTCTTTTAGAGAGGTATATTACTACTGTAAGACTAAGGTCATAGGCATTCTTCTTCCACTGACCAAGTACAAGAAGCAAATTCAAAAGAAACAGCAAAGAACAGAACATCTGGACTCTTTTTTCCTTCCTCAAACTTTAAATACCAAGGCAGATAAAAGGATTGGTAAGTAATCACACTACTACCAAATGAAAAACCCCGAATACAAGATAGTGATTTTTCAGAGACTAGAATTGCAAAAGATTTTTAAATGCAAATTCTGATTTTATCAGCCTTTTTTTTTGTCCCAATATGAAATGAATTGAATGAATCATCTCTTTTGATAGCATTGAGAATGCCTATTTAGATCACATTAACAGCGACAGTTCAAATAACAAACCTACAACAAATTAGAAAAGTACAGAGAAATCTTCAGTCAATAAAATGCTTAAAGACATTTGCTTTAATAGCTAATGAAATTTAAAGTAAAAAAAATTTGAAACATCAGGAATTCAAAAACTTTGACAAATTATGCAACAAGTAGCATATAGCTACTAGTGCAAAACAGTAAATATGTGAATAAGTACTCTGTTAAGCCACTCTCTAATCTCCTATAATATTGTTTACTTCATGATTGGACAAAAACTCACAAAGGAAAAAAAATAATGTTTAATAGATAATAGATTACTGACTGTGACTCTTGAAGTACATCTTGTAAACATAGAAAAATGTTTTGCCAGTTATAATACATATGTTATTTCTGCTGTTACAATAGTTGCTTTCTAGTCAGTCCTTACTTTGCATACAGTTCTGAATAACAAATACTAGCAGCAAGTAATATTATGGCAAGCTAACTGTCACAATATTTTCAGGACATATTTGATCTGCAAATTTCACAAACTAGCTGTTGCAATCAGCAGAGAGGCATTGCAGCTGTCACCACCTTTGAATCTGCTTAATAATTATCCTCTAAAGAATACACAAACAAACCAACACCAGTAATTAGCCATAAAATCCACATGCAAAGAGACCATTGCAAAACGCAGCTATTGTATTCTGCAAGCACTGCTGTAACTATTGACTGAATAGAGCTTCTTCCAAAAGGAAAACAGCATTAAATAATTATCCCAAATTTCCCACATGCTTCTCATTCTCTTAGAAAATTTTCCTTGGCTTTTTTCTCTTTTAAAGATTGTAACATTATGTGTATCAGTAACAAAATTTTTTCTTTTTCTCAAATTAGAAATATTTCTCTTTTTTTACTTTTGAACTGCACCTGTTATTTGACACAGTGCTGTGGCAAAAGCTGTGCAGACAAAGGTTGTAAAAGGCATATCCAACATGAAAGACAAAGAATGGTCTAAAATGGGAAGTCAGTGACAATAGTCTGACTCAGTGAAAACTAACTTTGGGTTGAGGCAGGGAAAAAGGGAGGAAAATCAAAGCTTTTCATGTATTTTTCTCTTGACCTGAGAAGGAACAGGTGGGACACTTAGAGAATCTTATGATAGATAATGAAGACCTTCACGAAGACTCAGGTTCAACTGAAATAGTAATCTGCTCAAAAAGAAAAAACACTTGTCCCCCTTTTTACCCCATTCTATATATACTCCATGGATCTGAAGACTGTTTCTTTTGTGTTTAACCAGGAAAGAATTGTATGTAAAATATATTCAGCAAGTGATAATGAAGAAACTAAAAAAAAAAGTAGGCTATGATGTTACAGAGCTACCATATCACAACTTTAGATCAGGAAATGACTGAGGTTACAAACTCAAAGCCATCAATGTGTCCATAACATTTTAGCAAATTTCAACATTTCAAAGGGAATTATGCAAAAAAGTTTAAATTATCTTACCTGAGAATTTCAGGGTCTAGACCAGCAACTTGCTATTTATTATTTTTAAATTCAATAAGATATGTGAGACAGCATCCATGTTCAATGAATATACAGCTTTAAAAAACAATGACACAGTAAATGTCAATATTAAAACTATAATTCCTTCAGCTACTTGAGCACTACAACTCTAAAATAGAAGTGTTAATTATATTGTGAAAATACCTGAATTCACAGGTAAGACTACTATTTTGAAGTTATGATTTTGCATCCATATAAACATTATATATCAAGGAAATAAACCAGATTTCAGTGTCTTTATTTTCACATTTGAACACCTACAATAGTTGTGGCATTTATATATTTATAATGTTTTTTGTTGTTTTCTTTGATACTATGAGGCTTACCACACCATATGATCCCACTAAAGACTTGCATTGTATTAAATCAGCTACTTCATTACTTTTAGAGAACAAAACTACTTTATTTTTCTATTTGTACTGCAACATCAATCATTTAAAGTATATTTTCAATTGTGTTTATATTATGAGACATATGAATCTCATGAGGGAATACATTGTAAATAAATTATTATTACATTATTAGATAGCAATAAAGGTTGAAGGCAAGGAAAAAAACCAAATATCAAAGCATGTTACTCCCTGATGGTGAGATTGCAGCAAGCAGCAAACTGCTTAATCTATAGAGACAGGACAAATGTCAAAGTAAATTCTTGAGCAGGGAAAGATAACGGCATACTGTGCTCTTCAGCTTCTAGGTCCAAGCCTGGCATGAGGCTCAGATCATTGCTCCTTTATGCAAAGATCCACTGCTTGCATACTCAGAAGTCAAAGTTATTGGTTAAAGGCTCATGAGGGATGCTGGTACTAAAACCACTTTCTTTTCTCACAGCATTGCCAGCAACTCACAGTGCAAGCCAAGTGGTTTCTATCATGTTTGAAAACCAACCACTAACTAGCTAATGGTAAAGGGACTACCTATAAATGTTTGAGTAGGTATGAAACAGCACTGAAAAGAGGAATGTAGATTCTCCCAGGCCATCTGATGGTTGTCTAGTGCCCCATGTGAAATGAGCACTTGACATATTTTTCCCTGTTTCCCACTAATACCCAAGGAAATCAGTGACCTTGGCAGTAGAGCCAAAACGAATGAAAAATTCTGTCTTTCTTACAGCACCTAGGAGCTGAGACATGTTACTGGAACACAGAATAGAAACATGCACTGTCACCAGAGACAACAATGTTGTGATATCCATGTGTCAATGTCAGTCAGTGGCACACAACCTTCACATTCAAATTACAGGGGGGAAACAGCTTATTTTCATACATGAGAATTTTCACAAAGTTGTCTACTGATCTTAAAACTAAAATATGCTCCTGAGAGATACTAGAAACACTCTTATAAAATATGTTATATATACACCACAGAAAATAACTTTTCCACTACTATCAAAATTCTTGAAAGAGCATTTCTGGCAGCTTCTAAATGAGTTATACTTGCCAGAATTTCATAAAACTGGATTCATGATCCAGCACCACCTGACAGCTGCGCTACCATCACTGATACTAAAACTGTTAGCTGCTGTCATTTTCAATGGCAGCAAATCTCTAATCAAGAGAATCCTTAATAGGAAAATGTATTGCCCTGGTCTCAGTATACAGTGGTACAATTTGAACAAGTCATGATAACAACCATTTAAAAAATAAATGAACATTAGCACTCGTGTTATGAAGTTTATGAACATTTTTGTCAGACAGCAACTAGCCAAACCAAGCAAAGCACAAGTTTTGGTGGAAAGGCCACATCCTAACAGGAAAGATGTCAGGAAAGGAATACAGGAAAAAGTATAATGGCCAGCAAAATCTTCAAAATCAGTGATGGTTTCTAAAAAGTACTATATGTTTTTTAAAGACTATAGTATCATGCATATTTTGTATCTATATCTATAGAACAAGAATAGAAAGAGAAAATGGAAGAAGGGCTTCTCTAGAGTGGATATGAACCAAAACTTCCCCCAAACTCCTTTGAGACCCCTCCTAGGAGGAGGGAGATGGAAGAGCCTCAGAGTGTTACAGCACTGCTGAGAGAGGAGCAAGAAGCTCAGGCCTCCTGAGAGCTAAGCCAGGACGGCCAAAGGAATGTGTGGAAGGGGTGACCTTGGGCCCCCCCCGCTGCAGCTTCAGAGAAGCTAGCAGCCATCTTGAGGCAGAGCACAGAAGATCTGTAAAGGGGCTTGACTCCCCCTGAAGATACCAGACTGTCACGAAGGCTTCTGCACTTCGTCGATATGACCGTGGTGGAGCAACCTTTGTCTGGGGTAACGCAGCCCACGGAAAGACCCTTCGTTTGCGTCGGGGGGCCGAGGGGCTTGGAGACCCCCTCGTGTGTGCATTGGCAAAGATCCAGCTGCAACTGCTGCATTGGAAGAGAGAGGCACTGCTGCTCTAGAGAGAACTGCTGCTCAGAGACTGGAAGGGGTCTTTTCTTCTTCTTCCCTCCTGGACTTTTATTTGGAAGGGAGAAGAGATTTGGCCCATTGTAAATATTATATGTCATGGTAGAGATAGAGCTAAGATTGTATGTAGTGTATTATAGTATTTATTTATTTGTACAGTCTTGTAATATAATTCCCTTTCCCCCATTTTGAGTCTTGTGTTTTTGTCTGGAAAACCCATCTCACACTGGGTTGAGATGTGGGAGGGGGGCTAAGAATCAGGAATTGGATTTTGGGCTCTAAAACCATGACAAAGGTCATGAAGCAGAGTTGAACCATTCTAAAACTTCAGTGATGAGCATCTGTTCATAAGAAACATTTTTATTATTACAGAAGCTGTCAACTGAGATGAATCAGATTCATCTAACCCACAATTTAAATAAAACATTGTTAAAATGCTTATTTTTCTTTGCACCAAAACCAAGCAGATGCTATAATGAAAGAAAACAATATTTTTATCTACCTCAAATCCATAGCGTAAGAAGAAAAGTTCTTTACAGAGCAATCATTTAGATTCATTATTCAATTTTTACCATAATTTCTCATTTGTTACTGGGTGTTTATCGCAGGTTGTCCATACATAAGTTAGTGGTGATAACACAACCAACACAGTCAAGACTAAATTACATCAGTCATAAGATACCTAAGATTATGGGAGCAACTGAATAAATAGTACTCCTAGTAATGGTCTAAATCTCTACTTCTTTTTACTCTTTGCTTTGACAAGACATGAGACAAAAGATTTTAGAGGTAAATACACCTAACCAAACACAAGAGTTCAGACCTGATTCTGAAATCTGACAGAACAATAAAGCTTAAAGACTCCAACTGCAAGACAAGAGCTCAGTCTCCTCAGAAAGCAGCTGTGAATATGAACACTGCCCACACAAGATTTGTAGGGAATTCTTAAATATAAAATGATTCTATGTTACAAGGTCATAATCAGAAATCTATCATGTTAGCAACTGCAGTTTTTTTGTTTGTTTAGTGAATGAAATTACACTATAAATATTGCCCCCATTTTTTTTAATTATTAAAAGCAACACATTTTCTATTAGGAGAAATAGAACATTTTTTTATAAATTTTGTAAGGAATAAAGACCAAAAAGAAACTCCTTACTAGTTTAAAGTTTATATAAATATGCAGTCTGCATTACATATTACCTACATCTTAATAAGAAATACAAGTGTGGGTTTTGCAGTTAGAAAGAAAGACTTATTTCTAAATTTTATTTGTATGACACCATTTTGCATTGGAAAAAGTATGCATGTAGACTAAGAGGTATCATTAATGAATACTTATACGTAGAAAGCAGATATTTAGCTTTCAGATAATAACACTATTGTCCAGGTTGATCAGACTGAAAATGTGGGGGTTTTAACAGTGGAAAATTTAATTAACATTTAGCAGTCATTACACTGTTCTGCTGTTAAATTGATTTTCTTGATCAAGCTATTAGTTGCCTTAAAAAACTAAGATATCCTCAATTACTATACACAGCAATGAACACTAATCATATTCCTGACATTTTCAAATCTGGGTGGGTCTGTTTTGTTTTGTAAATATGTGATGTATCTGAAGCATGTGCTTCAGATTGATTTAGGATATCATCAAAAGGATACTGAAAAATCACAGAAGAAAGAACAGAAAAACCATATGAAATTGGAGAATCATAAGATGTAATTGAGGCCAGAAGCAGAAGCCATTAATTTCACAAGAGAGCTTTAGATGGTATAAAAACCCACTTCAGATGCATTAGTTGGATATCATTTTCCGTTTCAGTAAGAGTAAGATCAAATCAAGACAGCCTTATAGTAAAATCCTACAGTTACACTCTGCAAAGTGGGGTCATTTTAATTTCAGGGTCTTTTATTACACAGCAAGACACCTGATTGAACTGTGAAATAGCATTAACAATATATTCTGATGTCCTCTCTTTAATGCATTTAGAAATTACAGAAGTATTTTTGATTTTGTGTTTGCAGGAATTATGATGATACTTCAATTCCTTTTGCCTAACTTCAAAATAGTTATATGAAGACTGTACTATTGCTAAATCTTCTGCCACTGCTAAATGTTGCAGCAATTATCAAATTAAATTTTTTAAGGACTGTGATGATGGAATAGTTTCAAGGGTTCAAAGCTCTTGAACAAAAATTAATTTGTTTGCTATAAATGCATTACTTTTTTCTTATCTTTGAAAGCTTTTTTCTAGAACAAAATATTGTTGAAATTAAGAGCAAGAAAGTGGAAAGTCATTTGTACTATTATGTACAAATGACTCAAAATAGAAAACTATACTACTTACAGCCTTCAGAGGATCTACTGTCAACAGAAAGACAGCTTGACACCTGCAGAAGAGTAGTTTCCAAAAATCAGGCAAGTAGCTTCAACTTAACATGCAACTTGTACTAACTAATCTACAAAGGTGGTTTTGGTAAGCACAGATGTTTTAGTGTTTATAACACGTAAAGATTCTGAAGAAATCAGAGGTACTAAGTTCAACTAAACCAGCATGCATTCAGAAAAAAATCTAAAGTGTATGTTGATGATACTCTCATTTTTACCAGATTGTGTATTACATCCAGGCCTTTTTATGAAATTTTGGAGAAGATGAAACAAAATTTATTCACACTCAATAAAAATGAAACTGAGTCACTTTTATCCTAAGACTCCAAGTTCTTGCCTGTAAATTTATAATTCACCTGAAGACAATACACAGGTTTTATAAATGGAAAACTCCCAAGTTTGTCTGATTATGCTAATGATAGAAATCGGTGTGTATTGTAATGGCTTAGCTCCAGCACTCTCCAGGTCTGAGCTAGAATGCTGATCCCAGATATTTCTGGCAGAAACTTTTATGAAAACCTCAATGCATAAAACATACTCTATTATTTTTATTTTAAGGTCTTAGACAAGTACGTGGAACACCTCTCACAAAAGATTATCTATTAAAGCATGAATATGCCCTGTGACACTCTGCTTCACACTAGCAGCTTAAGAGTTCTGAATGTACTTAGCAAGAAACATCCTAACACTTTTATTTACGTGCTACCAAAAATACCTTCAGGAAAATACATAAACATTAAATGAAATGCAAATTTGGCATCTGCCAGTTCAAACTTACCCACTGCAACTTTGAGTCACATGAGTTGGCTGAACTGAATATTCTGAATCCAAGTAACCTCATCTTTACTCACAGACTCATTCACACCTCACCTCAGTGCCAAACCAGCACTGACTAAGGGACAGATTTGTCTACCGGAAGAACAGCAGATTGTAGGAATGAGGTTAAATACATTTTGCTGTTACCATAAGCACTTACAACTAACAGAACAAGGAATACATTTATTTTGCAGTTGAGACAGAATATTTCAGGACTACAGCAGTCAGTTACTATCCAGGTGAGAGAAGTAAAACACTAAGAACACAAGAGTTAGTAGATATATTACTAAGCAATATATTACTTGCCATATGTGACTTGGAGGCCTGGAGACAGACCATCTATAACGCTGCTGATGCTTTTGAGAAAGCACGCAGGATCACCCTTGAGGAGAAAAGACAACGCAGAAAGAATCGAGCCTTGCAGAATATACCATCTAAGGAGTCTTTCTGCTGTGCCTTTTGCAACTGGACATGCCTTTCTCGTATTGGCCTTTTTAGCCACCAACGCGTTTGCAAAAAACGTGGGTAGAGCCCTTCCCAAATCTTAGTTCACGAAGTCTAGCCATGATATTACTTATTAAGTCCCATAATATTTATAAATCTTATAGCACACTCCTGGAAAAGCTGGCAGCCTACGGCTTGGATAGGCACACTCTTCACTGGGTTAAGAACTGGCTGGATGGCTGGGCCCAGTGAGTGGTGGTGAACAATGCTGCATCCAGTTGGACACCACCATCACTAGTGGTGTCCCCCAGGGATTAGGGTTGAGCCTAGTCCTGTTTAATACCTTTATGATGATCAGGATGAGAGGATCGAGTCTACTATTAGCAAATTTGCAGATGACACCAAGTTGGGAGGGAGTGTTGATTTGCTGGAGAGGAGGAGGGACCTGGCCAGGCTGGATAGATGGGCTGAATCCAACAGGATGAGGTTCAACAAGGCCAAGTGCCAAGTCCTGCACTTTGGTCACAACAACCCCCTGCAGCGCTACAGGTTGGGGACAGAGTGGCCAGGCAGAAAGGGACCTGGGAGTTTGGATTGACAGGAAGCTGAACATAAGCCAGCAGTGTGCCCAGGTGGCCAAGAAGGCTAATGGCATCCTGGCCTGGATCAGGAACAGTGTGGCCAGCAGGTCCAGGGAAGTGATTCTTCCCCTGTACTCAGCGCTGGTGAGGCCACACCTGGAGTACTGTGTCCAGCTCTGGACCCCTCACTGCAAGAAAGACATTGAGGTGCTGAAGCATGTCCAAAGAAGGGCAATGAGGCTGGTGAGGGTTTGGAGCACAAGTCTTATGAGGAGCATCTGAGGGAGCTGGGGTTGTTTAGCCTGGAGAAGAGGAGGCTCAGAGGAGACCTTATCACTCTCTACAACTCCCTGAAAGGAGTTTGTAGCCGAGGGGGGTTGGTTCTTCTCTCAAGCAACCAGCAATAGGACAAGAGGACATAGTCTTAAGCTGCACCAGGGGAGGTTTAAGTTGGACATTAAGAGGAAGTTCTACACAGAAAGATGATTAGGCATTGGAATGGGTTGCCCAGGGAGGTGTTTGAGAAAAAACTGGATGTGGCACTTAGTGCCATGGTCTAATTGACAAGGTGCTGTTAGGTCATAGCTTAGACTGAATGATCTCAGAGGTCTTTTCCAACCTAGTTGATTCTGTGATCTTCACGACTCTTTCTTTAAGCCATAAAAAACTACACAGTCAGTGTTTTTCCCTCAAGGAAAGAAGTATCTGTATTATAAACAATTTTGATTATATTCCATATATAAACACCATCTACACTTCAAGATTATTGTGGCTAGCCTGGATCATATTAGCATACTCTTAGTCTGAAATCTTTTATCTCCAAACATAATACCAAACTTTGAAATAAGAATTCCAGTTTGCCACTTCTCTCCATTTGTCTGTAGTGGTACTTATATGTCTTCAGTTAAAATAGTCCATGTATATTTTAATGTCACCCTAAAGACTCTTTAATCCTTTCATCGTGTGATAAGCAACTATTTCACTGTGTTATAATACTTTTCCAAAGTTTTCACTGTAGATTTTTAAGTAAAAATCCTATTCTAGTCCAGTTTTACTTTCTATGTAGAAATAACTACTCTTTCAAAAAAACCCAAATAACAGAAAGAACTTTTTATATTTTTAAATTATATTTTTAATAGAATGCCTCCACTAACTTTAAAAAAATCAAAAGTATTACATTCTAATTTTTAATGTTTTGATCTCAAGATCACCTAGATACATATGCTCAGAAATTAGTCTTCATTTATGCTCTGGAATTCTCTAAGTCATTTCACTTGGCTATAGGAAAACACATGCAATTACCAGTAAAGTCCCCGCTATTACCCTTTTAAGCCTAAGGAACAATCCAAAGCACTGGTATGAATAATCATGTGTACTAATATGGAATTGCTGTTAGTCATATAAATATTTGAATCAGGATAGCTACATTTACATTTTTAACATTTGAGGGCTCAGATGTGTTATTCACTTGTTAAACCACTTATGCTTAAGAGTAACATAAGCCCAATGTAAAAAACAAAAGCAACTTATCAATGACAGAACAAGATACTCAACAGAAAAGAATATAATAATCTCTGCCATTCTACATATGCAGAAGAAGAAAGGTGGTAACCTTTTTATTTTCAGTTCCTAGTCTACTATTAATTACTACTTAATTTCAGTTGCAGTTAGTGAGCAAAACAAAACAAATTTTAAAAAAAGCAGGTAAATTCTTAAACTTAGATCCAGTTTTAACAGTACCTCTGTGATTTACCAAGGAAGAATTGATTAGGTATTATTGCTGAATTAAGGTGGACCACCTGCCAAACGAAATCAATTTTAGTAAGTGTTATTTCCAGATAAAATTCTGCAGTAGACACAGAAGCAGCACTGTTGACTAGCTTAGAGAAATACTCTCTGATGTTCAGAAATTGAACCTAACAGAGTTACTCATATAGAATTCTATTAGGAGCAAAAGA
The DNA here is from genome assembly GCF_003984885.1 of Neopelma chrysocephalum. NCBI lineage: Eukaryota > Metazoa > Chordata > Aves > Passeriformes > Pipridae > Neopelma > Neopelma chrysocephalum. The sequence continues at coordinate 6,473,773 of NW_020897719.1, forward strand.
CAGCTAAAATTTCCCAAAATGATTCTTCTTCCATTTTCTAAGGCAGTTCTCACTGACCAGCCATTCTAAAATATATCAAGAAACCATTCCCTACAGAGATTGAATTATTTAATCAAATGGCTCAATAAAATTATGTGGCAAACATAAGTGGACTATACTTTTTTTTCAAACTAGCTAAACTCTGACTTCAAGCTTTATTTTTCCCTCTCACTTATAATGTATCAGATAGCACAGCTGGGCACTTAAGATCTAAAAAGAAAACCAAGAGGTAAAGGTTGAATTTATTTTTTCAGGGTAAATGCAACAAAGAGGAATACTACTCCTGCTGCAAATAACTATGAAGACAGTCTTCTGAAAAGCACGAAGAGATGCCTGCTGCAAACATATTTGTGTTTCCCAAATGTAAAGAAGGTACCAGTACTGTACTATGCTTTTAGACAAACATCTTACTTGATCTCAACAATAGCTAGTGGGCCCCAATGTACCCAACAAGTTACTCACTTACTGAAGTGAATTAAAATTTTGTGCTTAAGGGTAGATAGATTGCTTTAATCTCTTACTGAATCATAACTTTAAACAAGATATTCTTTACACAATCCCCTTAGTGTCTTTTTTTTCATATGCAATCCTGGTGACTTCCATTAGCTCATATCAAAATAGCTGTATAAAAGCTACATGAAAATTCTTACTAAGGATCTAACTCCATTTGAAGCAAAGTAATATATTCTATACATAAATAGTTTTTTTCCTTTTCCCCATTGGTATAATCTCTGTTCCTGTGTAGGAAGGCAACAGTGTTTTCATTGTTGGGAAAGTACTAGTATACTGGGTGAATATTTGATTAATGCACATGAAATGAATGCTGGTTTTTTTCTAGAGTCCTTCTGTTCCCCACTATACCCTTTTAGAATAGTGTCTATGGAACAGGCATTTTTGAAAACAGGTGCTTAAAATGTGACCAGAGAAAATAGAATCATATGTATAACAGATAAAAATTGCCTAGTAGGCCACCTATTCTGCCTATGCACTAGAGCAAGACTGTTCTCCATGGTACATTTTCTAGTATTTTACAGGTGAAATTTTTAATGCGCTAAACAACAGGACTTTTATCATTCCTCTTGAGATATAATTTCCATTTAATATATGTTTCTGAAGAAGATTTTTCTGAGATTCCACCCACATTTTCTGTCTTTTAATTTTATCATAAAATATCTTATACAGGAACACACTATATATTCCTTCCTGTCTTTGATTTTTACAAAATATTACACAGGTCATTTCCTCAACCCTCTCCTAATCTCTTAGCTGCCATATAAACATTTATTTTTAAAAAAATCCTATAATTTGAACATATGTATAATTTGAACACATATTTTGAACTACATATATGCAATATATAAACACACAGAAAAACATATATATGTATAATATAAACATGTATTTATTGTTTCCCTCTTAAAATTTCCATCATCTTTCATTGTAGAATCATCCTCAACAACATTTTGAGTTATTGATTTATGTATGTTTGGATGGTATTGCATCTACAGTCTGATATGGAATGTCTTGATTCCTACCACACAACAGTGAAAATTCATGTCTAATAGATCTACATTACAATGCAGTATCATATTAAATTATAAACTATCTCCATTAAATAGTAGCCTGGAACCATAACAGATTTTGCCAAAAAAGACAACATTTTTTTTTTTGTTTTAGTCTCATTATGGAACAAGTGCAATCTCACTCCTAAATGTCAATAGCATAGTTTTTTTAAAAAAAGATAGCATAGTTAAAAAAAAAATATTCCACAACTTAATGAAATTAGACTTTGCTACTGCGTTCTGTGCTATCATAGAAGTTAATTCAGGAAATATGGTGTAGCTTAAACCACTCATAAGTGGAAATTATCCAATCCAGGTTAGGCAGAAAATGGTCAGATATAATTTAGATAAAGCTGATTCTTCATTGATGAGAGGTAGTTATATTAGAATCAACTCAGGAGTCAGGTAGTCCTCTTTTCTATGGTTCATTAAACAAAATTATAACAACCAAAGCATTAATCCTAAATCATTAAAAAGTTGATGACTTAGTTCCAGTTATGTATCAGCAAGTATACACATGTTAATTTAAAGAATAAATACAGACTTACTACACATACAAACATAGAAATCGAGATCCACATTTCTGATATACACATACAAAGTGACATTTGACTTTTCATGCAGTTTCTATGCATTCTTACTACTTATCTTGGCCAAACCCAGATTACACGAATTCATACAAAATAAGTAGATGAGAGTTCTTAGAAATATCTAATAATTTAACTATTGTTTTTTCCTCTTCAAAAAGCATATACTGTTGTTGAATATATTAGACAAAATTAGGATATTTTTTTCTTTTCTTAAAATATTTTATCAACCTTGTTTGTCAAGCAAATTTTTACAATTGTCATTTTACAGTTCTGTTTAATAGCTTAAGCCTGCTAACAGTATCTGAAACATTCCTAATCCTGTGCAGAATTCTGGAGATCTCTCGTAGCACATAGGAATAAAAAATGCATAACAACAACTACCTGTGGAACAGAGTCTGTACAGTATTAGTCTGATAGTAGATAAATTGCAAATTATCTCCTACAAAGCCAAATTCAAACAACATAGCCTCTAGCAGACAGAAAAGACGTGGTTTACTCAAATATGACAATTATTAACTATACATTGATGCACTATATGACTGGTCTTATGCATAGTTAAAGACTTCTGGATTTCAAGCAATAAGGAAAGTGAATAATTACATTATTAAGACCTATGGAGTTTTAAAACACTTAAATTCTACTTTATAATGTCACAATATCCAAAACTTATCTTTACAGCTTCTGATGCAACGTGATCTAAAGACATTTCAATTTTAGAGTGAAATTAGATGTCATCTATGGGTCCTTAGTATCAGCAAGAATCAATGAAGTGGCAATTTGCAGTAATAGGCAAAACCGAAATATGGCACACCTGGGAAAGAAGTAGCTCTGAGGACTAGAGCAGACTCATCCCAACTGTCTTTATTCCAGCAAAGACTGCATTGAGCCAAGCTCTCCGTTAAAGTTTTAGCGTGCAATAAAATTAACGTTCCTCTACATATTGATTTTTCACTTCATAAAAATGCAACACTCTGCAAAAGAAAATTTCATCTCATTGCAAGTTTTTGTATTTGTTTCTTTCTTTGATCTAATTTCAATTGGCAACCAAAGTGCCCCACAGCCAAGGCTGTCCCAATGTCACTAATCCCTCTGCCCAGATAAAGTAATGCATTGCAACTGCCATGTCATTGTCACATGCAAAACCCAACAGCAGAACTCCTTTTAGCGACACAAATTAATTCCAAATGCATATTTAACATCATACAATGGATAGCCTCACTGGGCTACAGTAAAACATCTTTAAATTAACAGCAATGTTTTTCAATTACGTATTGTAAAGGAAAAAATCATACCACACTCAGACAGAAGAGCTAGTTCTTGTCTTGAACAATACTAATTATTGTATCTGTTTTGAAGCATTTTGGAATGTAAAACAGGATAAGACAGTAAAAATAAGATATTTAGTCTGGAGTATCAACAAAGAGATCAAACAACTAAATAAATTCAGAAATGCTGCCTTGAGATGAAAGACATCCTGCAAGTAAACATAAGTAGTGAGACCATTCTTAGAAAGATTTCTTAAGTGGAGTTATATCTAGGAACAAAATAAGATGTAGTGACCTCTACCTCTATTGTAAGAAAGAGTTATTGATCTCACTTTGGTATTTTCAAATATCAAAATTAACTAACAGTTGCCTTGTAATGAATTTCAAGCATTATATAACTGTAAAAAAACCCGTAAAACTGGTTTGAATTTTATCATAATTTTCTCAAACTATTTGTGTTATTTTCTCTCTCTCTCATCTTTTATATAATTATTTTTCGTGGCATAAATATTCTGTCTTAAGAAATCTACAATGCTATTTCTCTCAATGTCATTGCAAAACTCCATTTTTTGTGCATTTGACTGGCTTCTGCAGAGTTTCTATGGCTTATTTTTTCCATTCCAAGGTGAACCTTGGAACTAAATTCTTTGGATTTCATATTTTTCTTTCTCTATATAAATCTTTATGACAAAGCATTTAGCATTGATTTTAATAAAAGCTATACCAGGAATTATATAATTAGGAATGCTTAAAATTATAGGCACCTTAGAAACCAATTTGTAAAGCAAACTGGAAGAAAATATAATTTCTATGTTACAGGTTAAAAACTTAAAGGTACAAATTGCTTAAGGCATGAACAATAGCTAGCACATCAAAAAGTGTGTATAAGGACATTTCACCAATGCTCTTAGTCTGTTGAGCATGGTAGCAATAATGCAGATGGTCACTTGAGTTCTTATTCCCAATGGCTCAGCCTGTGTTACTACCACTGCTAGAAATATGAAATCGAAATAGTAGGATAAGAACTTTGAAGAAGCAGACAAACCTTTTCAAGGCATCTATAAAGCAAAGGTGGCACACCTGTATTTATCAGTGTTATTAACCTTAAGAATTTTGTTCAGTTACCACAGAACAAAATTTATTGTTTTATGGTCACGATAACATGGCAATGTGTTTTGAAATTCAATTACTTAGCACCATCTGAACTGAAATCTTTCTTTCTTCATTTAGTCTAAAATTGTTTTGTCAGAAGCTTCTTCTCATCAGTCTCTTGTTTAATTGCTTTTGTCTTTAGCAACCACAGCATCCATAGTTTTTTAATTATGTGATTTGAGTAGGCCCTAAATCACTGCAACAAACATGGACAGGACAACCATCATTTGCTTCCATGGTAAAGAAGAACTGACTGTGGCTAAACCCTGTCATTTGTAGAATTTACATAAATACATTAATTAGCCTTCCTTTATTCCTCTTCAAAACCGTATTAAATACCAGACACAGCTGTCTCTACAAATGATTAAATTCATGTCCTTTGTAATTCATGATGTCACCCAGTCACAGGCAATTTCCAATAGTTTTACTTTCAAAGGAAAGACAACTAATAAAAACACCACTATAAAATTTTACATGTGGAAGTTGTGCAGACATTCTACAAAAAATTCAGTATTCGAGACCCCTTTCTCACACCACTGGGCAAAGATATATAGGTCAGCATTCCTGAAGCTATATCAAACTTCATTTGCAATAAAATAAGTAGTTATTATGACACAAGCAGAGAGCTTTTCCTTCTATTAAAATATTATTTTCTCATGTACTGTGCTGGTTTCGGCTAGGATAGAGTTAACTTCCTTCACAGCTGCTGCTATGGGGCTGTGTTTTGGATTTGTACTGGAAATAGTGTCAATACCACGGGGATGTTTTAGATATTGCTGAGCAGAGCTTACATAGAGTCAGTGACTTTTCTGCCTCTCACCCTACCCCACCAGTGAGAAGGCTGAGGGTGCACAAGGAGTTGTGAGTGGACACAGGTGTGGTTATTACGACATAAACACATAAAATCAATTTACAGTGTAACGCTTAAGGATAAGCCAAATCACTGGGGTTTTACTTTTTGTGATAGGGATGATCAGTACTAGCAGAACACTTTACAGATATGTATCATATTCAAAATGCCATGCAAATTTATGGAATAAAGTAAATGGGTTGATGTGATGGCCAAAAGGGCCTTTCAGGAGACTGAGAATGAAAAGTTCTTAATCTGAAGAATAATACTAATACTAGAAGAGTAAAAATTAGTAAAATTATAAGATCTTATGCTAGAAAATAATGAAAAAAATTGAATTATTTTATTGCCACTGCTATGATTTCTGGCGTGTGACAGTTAATAAGCTTATATCTACAGTGTTGTAACAGCTGAGGACACAGAAGGAAAAGGACAAAGACCATGTAGAAAGTCCATCATCAAGAGACTGAACCCAGTTGTCCTATTAGATTGTGTTGAAATCAATATAATTACCTTTATTCCTTATTTAATATTAATGAGAATATTACAGTTAAAACTAAATGCCACTTACACATCATACAGTATTCTTGACAACAGATAGAAAATTTAAAAGGTAAGAAAACCACTGTGAACACTCACTTTTTCACCTATTGCAGTATAATAATCTTTTTAAGAGAAAGAAACAAGAGAACATTCACAAGTGAGAAAAAGAATTAAAACTAAATGTTATTAAAAAACTATTAATTAATCTGAAATTGTGACATAACATAGTTTTAGCTTTTTTATCTAATGAACCAAAATCTCATTAACAATCAGTAGTGACAGGCTCAGTACTGACAACACCTACACAACAAAGGATTAACACAACACAACTATCATTCAGGTTAGATTTTTCCCAAGACCAAGCCTCATGTCTCTTCCACAGAGAGTTATATTTGAATTTCTATGCTTATAAACAAACCCTTAAAATGCATACAAAGGTTTTATTATACTACATAAACTTTATAGTCACTATCATCTTTCATCCCCACTATGGAATTGAGAGCCAGAGCTCACTCTGAAATGGACCCACCTCTCCATCTAACCTCCAGAGATTTGATATTGGCCAGTGTTGATGTTTAATTAAACAATTAGCTCAGAGGTTTCGAATAGTTAACAGAAATTAATGCTCATCATAAAGTAACCTCACTCTGCGGCCAAAATACATTTTAAATACAGAAAGACAGTTTTAATAAAATATTAATTTTAAAAATTTAAATGCATTTAATTAGCAAGGGGAAAATAATTTAAACCACATTGGTCACCCAGCCCCATTATATGTACACACTTATAGAGATATTTTAAATTACTACCTAGGTGAGTATTACTCTCTAACCTGAGAGGTCCAGACTGAGATCTGGGGCCCCTGAACTAAATAAAGAAAGGATAAAGGACTATCAGTTACAGGAGCTGCTTTATAAAAGACTCCTAAATGCATGCTAGATTTGTAGCAGTAACTGCATTAAGCAAACCCATAAGCAGCAGAGAAGGCAGGCGAATGTAAGAGTAGACTACTGCTCATGACACTCAATGTTAGCAATCTGCTCTAACTGGACATGCTTCAGCAAAGCATTTAAGCATGGTGCTAAAGGGCTCTCCTGGCTAGGAATATCTTCTTGAATTGAGCCTAAGGGCCTTGTGGGGTTAGCATCAGATAAAAACCTGCATTATTCCTTTTTTTGTGCCCAAAACTGTTCCAATACAGAGTGCTTAGAGAACTGATGCATTCAACTTCTCTACCATTTAACAGAAACAAGAACAGGATGTGGATATTCACATTTTTCATAGGCATTGATAGTCATACCTGAAGTTGACTATGAACATACTTGATACAAACTTCTCTGCAAAGCTGGAGTGATAAAGATGCAATAAGGCTTATTGAAATTGGTGTTTATTTACAAAAATGAATGTGAGAAGCATATTTTTATTATAAATAAAACCTCACAGTGTAGACGGTTTGGTTGAAAGTCTGAAATGCAGAAAAGTGTGCAAAGCATCTTTACTTTTTTAAGAAAATTTTAGAGGAATTTATGCATTTCATATATATATTCTTTAAGATGGTCACTTTTCGGAAAGCAACAGTCCATATACCTATCTAAGGGAGGAAGCCATTTAGTGGACACTACCATCTCACCTTTCTTCTAAAAGAAAAATGCCAACATCTCTATCACCAGTGCAAAAAATATTAATAGAAAAATATTTATAGAAAAGACTTATTTTTGTGTGTAGAGGTGTAATCAAATCAAAAAAGCAGAAGATATTGAAAGGAACATGCATTTCCATCAATTTTTTCACTGTAATTTATTATTTAGTTTTATTAATTATTGAAAGAAAACAGGTAAATTGTTAATCTTATCAGTTGTATAGATGCTATGAACAACTGAACAAATTGAATGTTTTTACTTGTTTACAGTCCCACATCTCATTATAGATATCCTCATATAGCCTTGAGTTTTTGTGCTTTGAAGGCTTAAGAGAGGAATTATTGCAATATACAACTTTCACTCAGAAAATCTGTCTGTGTCCAGGGATAATAATTAGTAGATTATTTCTAATTTCTTTTCTCTATGAAGGTGGTATGTTCACAGTTCCTCACACTTTACCCTCTAGCATTTCTAGTACCGGGTAGGGGAAAGATTAAAAATCTTTAATTTAGAAAAAGACTCTTTTGATTTCTGTCTAGTTTCCAGCTTTTAGAATTATGTACTTTATATATTCCATGTGACAAAAAGATCAAGTTGTTTCATAGACTAGGACAAAGAACCAAGCCAGCACATTTACCTTTAATCTAGAATCTCACTCCCAGATAGTTACTGTCTCTCATTTCTTGTTCTTCTGCTAACATTGTCCTACAACTTAAACATTCTCACTCTGTCAGTGGCTTTCTCTTTGAGGAGAATAAAAAAGACAACACAATTTCTTTATTCTGAAAGGATAAATAACGATAATTTTTAATAATATCTGTATAATACAGTCTCTATTTTCTCAGCTTTAGCTACCCATCTTGAACTTCTTACTTTTGGAATTCATGTTTCGATCACAAGTGACCAAAATTACAAACAGAATTTCAGATGAAATCCCATCAGTACCATGTACATTGCCTTTAATATTTTCTTTCCACTTCTAAAGATGCTGTAATACATCCTGATATGTCTTTACACTTGTCTTTTTTCATTGCCATGTCACATTTATGGCTTTAATCACCCTGAGACTAATAAAGCCAGATCTCTCTCTTCCTCTGACACTTTCAATTACAATTCCCAGCTTATAACAGAAAAATCATATCAGTTCCTAATTAGACTTTGTGCTACACACTTTTGTTTCACTCACCCTTGCTTCTCTGATTTTTCTATCTGACTTTCACATCTTTTTCCATCAGCCAGTTTCCCAGCCTTTATTTTTGTACTCAGAGAAATATTTCCTATTGCTTCCAAGTTAGGCCACAATTCAATACAAATTTTTTTCATCAGCCTGCTCCTGAGGCATTATCACGTAGTACTTCACTAGTCTCAGCCTGTCTAACAGCTGATTGCCATAATCTTCTCTTTGCTGTTAGCAAAATCTTTTCCTGGCTCCAGCATTTGTTGGATCTATAAGTCATTGCACTGCTTCAGCATGCTAAGAACATAGATCTCTATTCACTCGTTGCCAGTGTCAACTATCAGTATACAGACAGGGATGAGCAAAGTGTCAGAGGAGGAGAGCCCGTGGAGGGGTTGGGAAATGCAGCTGCTGATGGCAGAAGGTTGGAAAAACTGCAACCAGCAAGTTAATCTGCAAAGGTTGTTTTACAGCCTAGTACCAGACTGGTAAGAGCTTGCTGCTCCCAGAGGACCAGAACTTTTTCACCTTGTCCCTTTCCTTGCTATAACTGTTTCTCTTTCCTGCTCCCAGCCATGCACTCTTCGTCTGGGTATTGCTCAGTCCCTTTGTGAACTGTTTCCACCCATCTCAGAGCCAACAACAGCCTGAGACACTCCGAGTGCCTGCATGCATGAATGCTGCCCAATGGGAACGCTCGCCAAGGAGGAGAGAGGCATGAAGGTATAACCATGCAGCTCTTTTCTTTTGCATCTCTTCTCCTTTTCAGCTGTTTTATCAATGGATTGTAATACAAAATAAGAATCAGTAGTACTAATAATGAACAACTAAGCAACAAATTTGAGTTGCTGGCTATAAACCATAAGTCATTGCTACTCAGCCTTAAAAACAATATGCCAATTTAAATGCTTGAAAGATATTTAGAACTTGGGAAGATTTAAATCATTCCTTCATCCAGATTCCACAATGCGAGCTTATGATAATACTGATTGATTGGTGGGTGAATTAGAACAGTTCAGGGAAAATTATGCCTTTGCTTCAGAAGAAGCTCAAAAGAGAAAAAGAAATATACTGGGACACTACCCTGCAGCACTGAAATACACATTCACCATCTTATCATATTAGCGTGCAGGCATACTTGCTGATACAGGAATATATCAATAAATAAGGTGTATTTTCCAAATATTTATGACTTAATTATTTACTTTTATAAAGACAAACTTCTGCTTTAAAAAATCATGAAAGTTTAATGAGGACTTAAGGCAGTAGAGTGGACTTGTGAAACGAACTTCATCTCCAGGGTAGCAGCTGAGAAAACGTCCCACAGCTATTACACAACTTGAGAATGGAAAACAGGTTCTGACACAATTAACTTGTTGGCAAAATAGAAAAGTTATTAAAAAGAGTAACTGATGTTTTCTTGAAGGCCAAAATCTGTACACTTTGCAGACTCCACTCAAAATCAGCACTACTTCAAAACTGATAAACAGATAAACCAGGACGAGCAGTTACAATTAACTTCTATTTTTAAAAGAAGTATTAGAAGAACATATTCACAACAGTACCAGTACTGTTGTGCATCTGTGAAATGGATTCCAGGATTAAGACTTCACAAATTTATCTCTCCCTGAGCAACCTTACATCCTCATGAAAAGATATATTTTTATTTCTGTTTTAATGGCATGTGCCTTATTATTGCTGTTGCAGATAATCGTGTAAATAACAATCAAGGGAAGTTTTACTAATGAAAATGTTGCTGTTCTTCCACTGAAATTTAAAATATTTTCAGAGCTTTTGTTAATTTGAAACTCTGGTTAAGTACTGGGATCATTTCATCTGCAGATACACTTGTGTTATCTAAAACAAAATTCACTAGAAACGCATATCCACAGAGGATAAAAAGCAAAAAGCAGGACAGAAACAGCATTGCAGCAAACGTCATCCAGGAATATATACAGAAAATGAAATGTTAATGAGCCGCATACCTCAAAAATAACTTGTTCTTTTATTCCTCTTTCTAAAATACCTTTGTACTAATATTTCTTAAACATAGAGGTGAAATTCTGATCACACTGAAATCAGTAATTCACAAACTTTCTTCAAAAAACCAACACTTTGCCTAGGTTTTCACTTACATATGCTCCTCAGTCATATATGTACCTCAATCTTGCTTTTTTTTTTTTAGCTTACGGGTAATTTGATTTCCAAGCATACAGACAGAGTTTACAATAGGCCTTGGAAAAGTTACCATAGCATATTGTGTAATAGCTACCATGACAGACACTATCTCACAATTTTCATGGCTTCAAGAAAATCAGTAGTAAATTTCTCTTTATAAAACTTTAGTTCTGAACCCCATAATGTAAAACATTTTATTACCACATCTACCTTATTCCCTCCAAGTATGTTTGGGAATGATTTGTCAACAAAAGTGAGAATGATTCCATGATTCCTTGAGATGTTATCAATAAATTACTTCAAATGAGCTACCAAATAAGCCCCATGATGCTGATGTTAAATGTTTCATTTCCACAAGCTCTTTAGTGAGTCAGTGCATTATCCCACTGAACTACTGAAATACAGAATTACATGGTATTAAAGGTGAGGTATGTGTTTATAGAGCCTATTGAACGTTTTCAAAAATAAAGACCTATAGCCTTGCATTGTTTAAAAGCCGTTTCTCTCTTTCTTTAAACCATTTTAAAAGCCTATGAAAATTTTAATATTCACAGGATCTACACATAGGTAAAATAATAGAAGTATGATTCTCAGAGCAAAAAGATTTGTCATGTACTATAGAGCTCTTTAATACTAGACCTTCTGAAAGGGTTGATTAATCATACTATTTAAAGATTGTGACACATTTATGCTCAAACTAATACAGGTAAAGCTAGTAATTCACAGTAACAAACCTGTGCAAGAGACAGCTTATGTGTTGGGACATTTGGTTTTAAATACTGGATCTTTTTTTACCCTGCCTATTGATGGTGTTGAAGTCAGTTAATTGGCATATTTTAACTCTTTAGTGATTTAAGTATGTTAAGAAAAAGGAAAAAAAAAAAGCTTAATTTGTTGTTATTTGATTTGCTTTAAAATGCATTTGCCACTTAGGCTGACAGAGAAGAACCATAAAAACTAAAGAACAAGGATAATAATTCATACTGTACTTCTCCTTAGCCAAGATCATAAAATTTAGACTCAGTTTAAAAAAAAAGCAAGCTGCAGGGCATTTATTTAAAGTGCAGAAATAGGTGTTGACCATAAATATACTAAAGATGTCAGAGCAATTTATAAATAAATATTTAAATGGGTTTTAGTGAATTCTGAACATAGATCTTCAAGCTTTATAGAACCAAAATTTATTCCAGGCAGAGCAGTATAGACTTCCTAAATACTGCATATTTGGGACAATCAGCACCCTAGAACCCTTGGAGTGCAGTTGTGCTTATCATGGGCAAAAAAAAGGTCATACTGGCATATGTCAAGTAAAAGTTTTCCTCACCAGTTCACCCAAGCCAGAATATTGACCTTTCAATTTATTTGCCTTACAAGCTTTCAAAGCATTTACCCATGAAATATATACCTTCATGCATATATACATATGCTTCAGCTCTTTTACACCTAAAAGAAGAAAAATGGACTGCACCCATGATTTTACCTTTCCATGATGTAAACTAGGAAATGGGGTTGCAGCAGCTGATTCCAGGAGCATTGCAGTGAGGGGCAGCTGTTGCTCAGGCAGCACTTATCCTTTCTCCTGCCTGCCCCATGCTCATTCTGTATCAGAAAGAAGGAACACAGAAGCAGAGCCTATTAAGCAGGTCTTACGCAGGCAGCAATGTCCTAGGGTCAGACTGGCCATGTGTTGAGCCCTCCTAAAGCAGACCACTTCAGAGCAGTTGTTAAAACAAGATTACAGGAGTCTTTCTGCCACACCCAAAGGAAGGAAGAGATTACACACAAGCAGCAAGTGCCAGACCTACCACTGACATCCTTGAAAGTGTGTGATGCACAAGACACCCTGAATGAGGAAGTAGAGGACTGCAGTCCCTATCCCTCTGGCCAGAAGTTAGCAAGGACAAAGACCTGAGAAGTCAGCAGGGAAGACTTCAGAGAAAAGGCCAACTGCTTTTCGTAAAAATTAGGGGCAAGGTGGGAGAAAGCAATTTCATGTTCTTTGCACAATCGCATGAGGAGGAAAAAGACTGGGCACAGGGAAGATGAATCTGTGGAAAGTGAGATTCAAAGCCTAAGGTAATTTATAGTTAGCTCAGTTAGGAATATTCAGTTAAAGGCAGCAATGAAGAGTGTGGCTTTTCTTCAAAAGTAGCTGCACTCATACCCAGAATCAGGATGATCTCAGGAGGGGTTAGTGGAATTAATGGAATTACTAGAATCTCCTCTCCTGGTCAAAAGTTAGTGCTCCTGCCTGATGTAGCAAATTTTTCACCATTTAGGTTACTCCTGAGGCACATTTTTTAATAGCAATATTGAGCTTCCTTTATGTTTAGTTCAATATTCTCCATTTGACATAACAGCAGCCATGGTAAAAATATGTGTCCTGAGAGTACAGTTAGGAAAATATGAGAATGTATCAGCAGTTTGATTTCTCCCTCTTCAACCTATGCATTTTAATTTCTTGGGTTTCCAGTTTGAATGTTATTACTATTTCATTAAGGCCATAACTATCTGTATTCTGGTTCCTGAAAACCTATTTGGCATAACATTCGAATTAGCAGTAATGAGAAGAATACACTCTTCCATCATCAAGTTTGTTACCTTGATGAATATCTCTCTGTAGGAAACTATGAAATGAGTTAATGTACCTGCCTATTAAAGCCACTTCAGGAGATGGCTGAACATATCGATGGCCTATTAGCTAAAGAGAAGTTCAACCTAAGGCTCAAGGAAGAAATACAGATGTATCTAAGAAGTGGATTTATTGCAGCTATTTCTTACAGCTACTCAAAGAAAAAGTAGATGTCAGCAAAATTAGGAGTGCTGAAAGATCACACTAAAAAGTTAGGCAATTTTGGGGCTTGAGAATTTTGAATATCTGATAAGGAGGCTTATATGCATTTTTTGTGTCTGTGCATGCAAGGTTTTTTGCAACTTCCTTGTAGCTAAACAGAACTTTGAGTAAAATTTAAAGCCTGAAAATTTGTTTTAGAGAATATTACCAAAGGCATTACTGTTCCTAGAACTTACTAGAAAAGTGGAAATCAAGACTATAATATGGATATTAGTTTCCTTTTTTCTTCTGAACTTTCTGCAGTGCCACTCAATGACACATGTAGAGATAGTTAAAGAACTATTTTATAATGGCAAGTAAATGTAAATTACTAAACTTATATTTGCTTTATTTGTACTTACCTGGGTAAATATTGAGAAAAGATGTTTTAACATTGAAAAATGAGTATTCCCACCAGTTGTGGAGTTATAAATTCCAATAGTCACAAATATTCAAGATTATTAAAAAGAGCTCAATAAATTTTAGAACATACAGATGAGGAATATATTTATACAGAAATCTGATATGTAGGTTTTATCTTTGATAAGCAAAAAAAAGACTAGAAAAATCTTCCTAAAATATTAAGTCTAGCTTCTTCTGTAGGCATGAAGTCAGCTATTTGTAAATGCACCTCTTTTATAAATATACCAATCAGTATCTCTAAGAGGTTTCTTTGCTAGTGATTGATTTTGTCTGGGTTGTGGTTGTTTTGGTTTGCTCTTGGTTTCGATTTTCTACCCAAACTATTTCCACTGGAAATTTATTCCAGGATGTGATGACTAAAACGTGAAGAAAAAAGCCCCAAATACTCTTTTAATTTCCAGACTTAAATTGAATCATAGTCACATACAAATTTCATTGTTCTGCTACCTTTACCTCACTGTGTACCAGCAGGACACATTTATCAGCAAGAATCTTATTTTCTCCTCAACTCTCCTACACTATACAAGGCAAGGTTTTATAAACCCCTCTGTAATGCGGACTCCACTGTCATCTGAGTAGTGTTTAATTGCATGTGTTCCAGTTAGAGTTCAGACATGTTTTTCAAGCACAAAATCACAACTGAATTAATTATATTCTAAATGAAGTGTCCAAAGTGTTACTAATTCCTTACTGCTTCTGGAACAACTGGGAACAACAATCCTGGAGCATCCTAGGACATATTTACTTTTTCCCACAGCTCTGCCGTGCTGTGAGCTCACATCTCTTGATCAAGCAGTAATATAGAAGTATGTTCTCCTCCTCAGTTATTTCTAATAAGCCCACAATTTACAGCAGAATTACATTTTATTAGCTCCAGATGACCTTTCATTGTCGACTGCTTAGAGTGTAATCCCATTTCTATTATTAAGGTTCAAACAGCCTTTCTGAATGACATTCCTAGGTTCCTCCTTATTAAGGGAAAACCTCCCTCCTTCTCCCATTCAACCCATCCGTTGCCCCCTCCCCACACTGATATTATCACAAAATTTACTTGGCACTAAACAATTATTTATGTTGTCTACTGCCTTTTATATTACAATTTTATCCAATTACCAAATATTTAAGTCATTACAAAATGTTAGTTCTTGTTCTCTGGTAATTTGAATTGCAAATTAAATTATTAACTCTTAATTATCTCTCAGTATCAAACGGTCCTGGTCCTCACCAGATAAACTTACCCTTGTAACGAAACAGATGTTAGCTTTCTCTGAGAGTACCTATACCAGTTATTTTATTAAAAATATTGATTTCAATCTCTTTTATGATAATACTGATGGGAGTTAGAGGCTGAATGCATTTTTTGGAAACATACCAGTTACACCATAAAGGAAATGGTCAGTATTACCAAAACCACTGAAGATCTTATTTCTTGCTGCAAACAAAAATTTAAGGATAATGAATAGCAATGATTTTAGTGTTCCTTGAGGCATGTTGTGAATTCTTGCAATAAGATAGCATAGAGCAAACATAACTAGTACAGTATTGAGCAAATACAAATATTCTGAAATATTAAAAATTGATATTTCTTAGCTGAGTTCTCTGTGTAATCTAAAGACATTTATTTTGCTTCACCCAAAATTATTCAACTAAGTCAAGGCAAGGACACGTCAGCTTTACCTCAGCTGTCATTCTCCCCCCCCCCGCTTTAACAGTCAAGAAGTTAAAGAAAAAATCTATAGGGACAGGCTGTTCATTAATTGTGCACACAAGCACACACATAAATCCCTTTGAGGTATATTAGCTATAAAAGTAAACTTTGTCACCCAAAATTGTAGGATCCCAAAATATAATACATGCAGAGAGAGACCTGAGTGGTCTTTGCAAAAAGCCGTGGGCTATGAAAGCTGGGAAAAGAGCCTCAGTTTAAGAAGTAAATGAGATATCATCCATGTGGAGTGTCCTGCCCAAGCCAGAGTCCACACCCTGATCTCATCAAACCTGTGCAGAAGACTTATTGTGCTTTATCTCTCCCTTTGTGTTCCTTGGATCCTGTGCATTCTGTAAACCGGAATACCTTTTTTCCCCTTGTAATAACCCCAAGATAAAATCAGTTTTCCCCTATGATGTATGTGTTAAGACCTCAAATTTGTTAACCTGGGTTTTCCCCTTCTACCTCATCTCTGTCAAAGCCCCCAGTTGTAATAGAATGAATATGCAAACCCCCTGTTGAATATGTAGACCCTAAACCATTTAAATATGAACTTGTGAGTCCAATAAAGGATTCTGGTTTCTTGCCCCCAAGCTGGGATCATCTTAGCTTATTGATCTCCACATAAAATGGCTCATGAAGTATGCAACAATAATTATTCATCAGACATATCAGATGGCAATGGCTCATAACTTAAGTCTATTCATTTCAAAATAAATTGACATTAACACACACTAAACATAGGGGAAATTAACTTTCTGCAGTACTGGTTTTGTTGTCACATGACCCTACAGAGTCATTGCCTTGTAGACCTTAAAAATGGGTATTTCCACCTTTGTCTTCAGCTTTCTATCCTGTTTGAAAGAAAAACAAACTGATAAACTAATTCATATACTGGATATGCTGGATAAGAACATTTGTTGGCCACAAACTTAATTTCCCTACAGTTCTCTGGTAATCTGTAAGATTTCTACATTTCTCTGACACTTTGAGCTTATTTGTGAACAATTCTGATCTTTGAGGAATACTTTGAAATCAGTTCCAAGTTATTTAAATGCTTATACTTTAAAAATATATCCCATCAAACCAGATTTATCTGGCTGTACTAAGGCAACCTTTTGTTTCTGAGCATATCAATACACATCATTGTTTGTTAATATAAGTGTTTGGTCAGCACAGAATTTATGTGCTACTCATGGGGGGGTCAATGTGGTGGCCCAAATATAACACAAGTATGTCTGAGTGTGTATTTGCAATCATGTCTTAACCTTTATCAAGGAATTTTGCCAAAACAGACTCACTTTCCAAGCAAAGGTTTGATCAGCTGTTGAATGCATAGCCATCCCTGCAGCCTTGTTTTAGCCATTACTATTGGATCGGGACATCTTTCTACTTCAATATAATACCCAGTTTCGTTTCAGGGAATGAAAATCAGAACTCATATTTGTTGCTACGTAAATAGTACACCAGATTTCTCAAGAGTCCTTACAATAGAGGCATGCAAAATGCAGGACAAAACAACATCTGCTTTCCCTGCTTTACTTATTAATATTTTCAAGTTGGTTTTTGTAGGAACAAAACAATAAAAATGCATACATATATATATATATATACAAATCTCTCAAATATATACAGATATGTACACTTTCATAAGCATTTAATACAATACTCTCTATTCCTTAAAGATAGAGTGGTTTATACCTCTTTTGTTTTCTTTGCCTCTTTCTCAGTGCTATAATGCAATCCTCAGTGTCTGAGCACCAGACTTCAAATGAGACAACTATTCAAAACATGCACAGACAAAATAAGTAGTTTCCTTAGTAATGGGGACTATGTGAAAGCCTCTGAATCAGCTCCTCCTCCAGTAAGCCATTATGTACATGATCCTTTTTACCCCCAACTTACTGATGTAAATATAGCTTTATATTTAAAGATAAATACGTAATGTGCACCCATGGTTTTTGGTAGTCAAATGACAGATGAAAGGGAAAACGTTTACTGCATTCTTAATTACATTGTTTGGGCTTTAATCAGTAAGGATGTTGTATGTTCCAGTGGCCTTTTAATTAATTTTCTAGATCTGCAACTTGAAAAAAATAAAATTGTCAACTAAGCTCATTTTGGTACCCATTACAGTGCAATAGTTTAGTGTACTTGATTTAAACTATCATTAGGTAACTATATTCTGAACACACACTGCACTTATTCATGCTGTTTCTTGTCATCACCAAGATAAAACTCTGATGCTTCTCCTAGTCTCAGAGTAAAAGTAACTAAAAGCAGAATGACATTTTAGTTCTAATATTTAACTTAGTGACTCTAAAGTTTTCTAAATAGCCAATATAGTTCTTGTACAAATAGTTATGAAAAGCACGTAATCTAGAATTGCTATTGTAGTCCATCCACTTTTAATAGTAAACCACAATAAAATGTAACAAAAATAGTCTGGTTAGTTTCATCAAAAAAGGAAAGAAATTCAGGTCCAAAGTTCTGCCCCTGAGAAACACATGAAGACTTGCCATATATATATGCCATATATTGTGACAAGTGTGACGTTATCAGGGATAAATTAAGTGGCTAAATTTAAAAAAAATTAAGAAGGAGGTTTCTTCTCACTGATCATGTACTATTTGCCACACCACACAGTGTCAACAGAAAAAGGATAAACCTGTTTCACATAAAAAATCGGTTAATATTCCATAAAAAGGAAAATAGATATGAGCAAAGAAATGGAAAAAATCCTCTCTATAAGGACAGAAAGATCAAGACTCATCACCACCCAGAAGAATTACAACAAATCACCACCAGGATGAACATTCTAGGCCTTATATTCAAATCATTACTACCACTATTTTCTTCATCAACCTTAATTACAGATTAGCTCAAAGAGCCATGACACTAACAGATATATCCCATGCACATTCTGGATCCCATGAATAACAAGCAGATCCTTAAGAAATCAATAAAAGCATCTCAGTCCTAAAGATCTACTACTGAGAAGATCCCAGTAAGTCATAACTTAATTACTTGCTACAAAAACTCTACAAAACTTGAGATGTCACCACTAGTAAGACATAAATTTACTGAGATGAATTTTTAAATGAAAAATATACACTGAGATTGAAAATTGCTTTACAGATATTTCATCTACCCAATCCAGTTCCATATAAACATTCTCTAGCTGTTTTTTCACCACTGCATCTTCATTAAGAGTCCCATGTGGCACAGGGAGGCTGTGGTTGCTATGTGTGACTCATATGAAGACTTCCAGCCTTCAGCACATGCTGGTATGGTGGGGATTATTGCCTATTAAAATAGGGTCAAGGATGAAAATTAGAAGAACTCAGATATCACTTTGTGTGGTATTCAGTAGGTATAAAACATGTTAAGATTTTTCAGACCTTAAGCCACTCCTGAGGAAAGCTGACTATAGCTCTGGGACCTATAATGAGGAAAGAGAATATAGCTCTTGCCTGGGATCTCATACTTTCTGTTTCATAGAACACAGTTGCTAAATGAACAGGCAAATTTGGTGAACTATGCAAAATCTCCTTGATCACCAAGATAAGCTCATGACCACTGCTTTCATCAATCCCATCACACATGATTGAATTTGCTTGTACTATAAGGCTCTTTTTACTATGCAGTTCCAGATTTTGCTAACTCATATGGCACCTAGAACCTACATAGCTTTTAATAAAGTAAGTGGGGCTTTGGGTAGATGTGAAGTTTTCCTTATGTGAAATTCTTTACAGATTCATGGCTTAGATTTGTTTCGCTCTGCTTTAGGAAACTATGCTATCGTATCAACACTAACTCTTAGATCTGATAAAAGGAACTTGGTAGCAGGTTAAATAATCTGAGCATAACGCTTTCCATTATGAAGAACAACTGTAGAAATCTGAATTCATTGTTGGCAACAAGCCTCTCATCTTCAAAAAAGACAAAAAACAAGAGCTAGAAATGTTGCTTTTGCTTATTGTTGAAAAATGATTCAATTTTGGAGGGATACAAATTAATAAAAATTACTCCTTGTCTGTATTGAAGCATAACCCTTATAGGAAAATGTCAGTAGTCTGGCCATAATATCTAAAAATGTGCATGACAATGTCAGATTGATGACATTGCACTGAAAATGCTGGCAGAATGGGGTTACATGAAGTGATGGCTCTTTTTTCTCTCTTCCAGGCAAATCACACAATGATAACTGGCTATTATTAATAAGTCAATTAATAAGTTAACTGATGACACCAAAAAGCAGATTTCTTTGAATCTGAGCAATCCTGGACCTTCACTCAGAAAGGAATACTTCCTCACATCCCACATGGAAGATACACTAAGGGTGTGCTTTGCAGAACTGGTGAGAATTGATCTGTCAAACAAATACCAGCTCATGTCTTTTTTTACTCTAAGGGATACAAGAAGAAAGTGAGAAAAGCCAACACTGAACCCTCCTTCTTGTAGGCATGGTGCCTCAGAAACCAGGATAGGGACACGTGTAGTCATAAGAAATAAAGCTACTCAAAAAGTGTTGTTTCTTTTACACATGGGCATAATCTGTTTGGATATACACATAAATTTTTTAATTGCCAATTTCTGACATAAAGTGTGTCATCCAAGAATTTAAATCAAATAATTATGGTTTTTTTATTTTAACTGCATAGTATTTATTACAGTTCTTAATTATACTTGCCGCATTCTAAATGCAGCTGTGGTCTCAGAGCCTAAAAACACTAGAAATGGTCACAGTTAATACCCTGAACCACAACAAGCCTACAGGGCACAGCATCAAGCCTGACAGAGTTCAAGAAGCATTTGGATGATACTCTCAGGCGCATGGTGTGACTCTTGGGGATGGTCCTGTGCAGGGCTAAGAGCTGGACTCAATGATCTTTGTGGGTCCCTTCCAACTCAGCATATTCTGTGATATTAAGGTCCAAGGATGCTCCACCTTTCTATGTAAAGAAAAAAGGGGAAAAGTTTTGAAATCCTCTTCAAATTTTAAGAAAAATGCAGACACAGAACCACTGTATTTTAATAACTAAGGTTTTTACGCAGTGTTTACTGTCCATTACAAACAACTGTTTAATTAGTTTATTTCACGTGCACTCAGTAATCAGATAAAATGCATGCTAAATAAATTGCTGGAGTTAGTCTACATTAACTTCATCATCTCTCTATCAGTCTGAGAGAATTTTTTTATATCTTGTAACCTATTAAGCTATATATATGATTCTGATAAAATAGATTACATTGCTATTTTAAAACCACCAAGCACCATAGTGAAATCAGCAGGAAAATAATTTAATGAACTTTAATAATCATAATTGTATTGGTTAGAAAAGATACTTTTCTCCTGCAGATAGTTTGGAAAAAAAATTACTCTTTTGCATTACCTAAATTACAAAATTCAATTATTTCACTTTTTTGTATGAAACAGAACTTTATTATCATATAATAACATTTTAACTAATATGTAAATGTATGCCTATCAAGGAGGCACTTTAATTGCGTATATAGTCTATCATAAGAACTGACTTTCTTTATGCAAGTATACTTTAGCTGACTTAATTATCTAGCCCTCTAATTACACAGTCCATACCAATCAACCAAAATGAAGCACTTCTGTAATCTTAATTTCACATGTCAAATCATTGAATATGTTTTTGCATGATTCTCACGTTAATTAGAAAGCTAGATTTTGAATGAACGACAGTGAGTACGTGAGGCAGTTAGGGGCAAAACCCAAGAAAGCTTTCATGTAAGGGCAATGCTAGTCCCTACCTATTCCCTTTCCCCCAGATCTTCTATTTCTCCACTGGCTAAGAGAAATGGTATTTATTTGGCTTTAACAGAACATTTTTGTATTTTCAACTGTTCCTAAAATTTTGGAAATTTTCTTTTCTCTTACTCCAATCATTATCCCACCTGTAACACAGGTTAATACCTTTTGGCGGGATAGGTAGGATATGGCTGAGATCAGGAAGGATTACCATTTTTCTTGTGGGGGCTAGCATGGCAAGAAGTCTTACTTTTCTTTGGGTTGTGCTTACTTAACGCATCCTGAGCATTACCCCATCTGACACGGGACATTATGTTGTGCAGCAGGGAAGGATTACATGTTCACTTTGGGAAGTTTACAGTGGGTTGTATTTGCAGCTCATGGTGGTGAACATTACATATTATCAGAGGCCCTGTTTTGTGGGAGCAAAGGAGAAACAAGGTTTCACCAATAAGGTCTGAGGCTACAGAAAGGTGACATGACATGTTTCTGACCTGAGGGATTCCCTATCCCAAACTAAGGCAAGAAGACCTGAAAGGTGGGTTAGCCCCAATTTTTTCTTATCAATCTTTAACTCACATTAGAAAAAAATTAAATGCCCATAATAAGAGAATGGGAGAATATCAAAGGGCTACTTGGCTACTTACCCTCATCTAGAGTAGCTCACATATTTGCACATACCTGTCACTTAAATACTATTATTTCAATTGTCAGGCAGTCCTACTCAGCTGTATGAGTGAAAAATGAATGGCACACATCTTTAAAGAAAATTAAGACTTTCTTCACTGTACTTAGTTTAAATGCAGTATTTCAAAATTTGTGGCAGAAGGAAAATGCTGCTTTATTACAGAAACAGTGTAAATACCAGGGAGTCTAACAGGAGTGGTTTTGCTCTAACCAGTTATAACAACCTGAAATTTATTCAGGAAGTTGGCATTAATTTAATTCATTTTCCATAATAAGTGTTTTTATGAAGAGTAAAATAATTTTCTTACAGAATAAAATTGAAAAAATGCAGTCCCAAGATCTCAGACTCAAAGTGAATCGAGATGAAATGTAGTATTCATAAAATAGCAACCATATTATAATAGAATTCTGTTGCTTTTGCTGTTGCAAAACGTACTCTAATTTACACCATTTGCTAATCTTCACAATTTTTTTTCTTATTATTAGACAGAACTGTAAGCCTTTCTTCAAAGTAGATGAGTGTGAAATGAGAACCACATCTCACTTCAGTCCACTAGAGGGTGGCCTGCCTCGGTCAGGGCTGTGGGACTGAATTCACACAAGAGATCCAACATTTTCTATTTTTTTGACCTGTTGATAACCAATTCTTTGTTCTTCAGTATTGTTCATCTTCTATTGTAAAGTAATTTCATTTATATAAATAGTATTTATAATTTAAAAATTCCCAACCTTTTCCTAACAATATCTATCTCATTTATTTTTTCGTATATCTGGAAGAAGGGATAATGATAATCACAAATTATTTTACAATTTTTAAAACCTTCACAGGTTGTATACTCTTTGTTCATGGACACAGAAAATGGGGAAAAAATGAATTCTTCACCAAAGAGCATGGCATAAAGAGAGAAAGAAGGAAGAAAGGGAAGAACAAATCTGTGCAGCCTATTGTTTATATGGATGGCCATAAAAGAGAGACTCAAGTAGACAGAGACTGAAAGTAACTGACTTTATTTAACCAACCCCATTCTCAGTTTGTTCTGAATTTTTATTCCTCAGGAAGATGTATTATTGCTCTTACTTTCTACTCATAAATACAGGTAGCAAAATGTAATATTTGACAAAATTTTGAAAGGGTGTAGTCTGTAAAATCTTTTCCTGTCTTGCGCTTAAAAAAAGCACCAAAACTGGCAGTGAAGCACAGCATATTTTTCCTGAGTGGTTTCAACAGACAGTGTCCTCTGAACTACGGCAGCCTTTGCAGAACTTCAGTGATCTCTAATAAGTTGGTCTGAGTACAGATAACACCATTAAAAAAAAGGGAAAAAAATGGGGGGGGAGGGGGAACAAACAAAAAACAAACAAAGCGGGGGGGGGGGGGGGAGGAAATTTGGACCTCCCAGTCTGTTCTGTACAAACACAAAGCATGCCCTGTAGCTCCCACAAATGGGAAGAGATATCTGGAAGCGTGCACAGGCTGGTTTCGTGTATCCGTACCCGAAGCAGCAGTGTCACGTCTCAGACAGCTTCCCACGGCCATCCCGGCTGGCGCAGCCGCGCGTATTACGCGGCATCTGGGCACGGCGGAGCATCGGCTCCTCTCTGGGGAGGGGAAGGGGCTCAGTTATTAATGACCGCTGACAGGCAGCACCATGTCAGTGTGACAATCGAGCGGCTGAACGATGCACCACTAACCACCACGGAAACAAGGAGAAATAAAGCAGCTAGCGAGCATCTCTCTCCCCCCCCCCCCCGCACTTTCTCTCTCCACTGGATTGCGAGCCTCAGAGAGCCAGGCAGCAACAGCGCTCTGGCAAAGGCAAGGCATCTCAGCTGGCAGCAGAGTGTCTCTCATGTTGCAGGATATCAATAGATACATCTTTGTATTATATAGACTGCTAGACAGCGATTCACACCCATACATACATGTATGCACATCTATTCAGACTCTGGCATTAATACAAGTTTGTGGCTACCTGAACTAAGGATTCAAAATTACTGAGATGCAAGAACTCCTCCAGCTCTGAAACTATTCCTATTATAGGGTAAGTTTCTCTTTATTTGCAATTTTACCCTGACTTTTATCTTATCTTGTAGACTCTTTCTCCTTTCTTCTTTTTGTAAAGTCATTTTATTAGAATAATTTCACATTTTACTTTCTGAACAGAAATGCAAATGCAATTTGCTTTCTATGTCAGAGATAATCTAAATATGATTGCAGTAGTATCAGATTAGTGCATTTGTTAGCTTGAAATAAATAACAAGACACAGGACAGCCTCCTTTCTTCTCTTCAGTGCTAGGATTAAGGGAAATGCTGTTTATGTCCGGACCTAAAAACCACTGAGGAGCGAGGCTGAATGAGCATATCACAAACAGTTATTGAATTTCTGCCAGGCTACATCTTAAGCATTGTGGTAAATGACTTCGCTTGAAAACATCCCCTTTCCAGTCAGAAGGGACAGTGTGAATGTCTGATTACTGATGCAGCTGGAACAGACCGTAAGGTAAAAAGGATCACATTAAGCAGAAGAGTTCTAATCTTCTTTGGTAATTAACAGGATCCCAGCAGGGTGCCTCTAAAGTATATTTACACGTAAGGACATTGCTCAGATGCATCAGTAGTATAGAAAGGCTCAGAATTGTTTGTCTTTGCTTTCCATGTCTTTGTTTTCACATGTCTAGCTGGAGTTTTTGCCCAGCACTGCTGTTGAGAAAGAGAACCAAACACAGGGGGATAGAGGAGGAAGCAAATATAGGGGGCTAGAACAAAAAATCAGTGATTTTCTATTTAGCCAATTTAATCAACATAAAATTTCATGCTAGCATTACTGTTGCCTAATGTTTTTATGCATGTGTATGTCATTTCTTTCATGCAGTATAAGAGTACCTTAATAACCCTTCAGATAAAAAACACATTCAGTAAAGTCCATCAGCATGGATCTGAGATTAATGCTTCAATGAAAGAGAGATATATTACTTTACACCATAAAAAAGACAGGTTAGCTATCTAATGCATGCTTCTAAGTGAAAAAATACAGCCTGCATCTTCCTGTATGCTTTTGTTTGCTTTTTAGAGCACTATATCTGTACTAAAACTACCTCAGTATATAGAGTATTTCTCCCACCCCTTTTTCTCCCCTCAGCCCCCTCACTCCTGTACAGTCTGGAAAACATCATAAAGAATTTGTTCCTTTGCAGCAACACAATTATTTGCTTGTAATTTTAGAGTTACTGTATTTTGAGAAACTAACATTGTGAAACAACCATCAACAGATAGTCCACTGGCTTTAAGTCTGCCACCTTTCCAAAAATGTCAGGCGACGGGTAGCTTAACAATATGTTTGGTAAGAAGTCAATTAATTCAGGTGACCTTTGTAAATGGTGACAATAAAGCAGCTCTGACAATGTGCCACAGCATTCGGCATTCCATCTGGAAAATGAATGAGCTTAAGAAGAGGTTTTCTTTTCAGAGTACAAAATGAAAGGTATGGAAGCATTAGCTCCTGCTATTGGCAAGCTTGCTGCTTCTATTTCAGATTGGTCTATGGAATCTGTTTAAAGCAAGCTGGCTTATTTTATATGAAACACTATCTCTGGTCTAATTAAGTATCCCGGTTTCCTTCACATTACATGTGCATTTTAGTTGTTAAAACAAGAATTTCAAGCTCCTGGATTGCATTTTTACAGAATGTGCTATACAATATGTAGAGAAAACCTGATTCTGATCTCTTCATGCTATGTGCAAAGGACTACTTAGAGGAAACTTTTTCTACATACCATGGTACCTGCTCAGCTTTTCTGAATCTTTATTCTTACTCATTTGAAATGTAAAAAATAAGTAAATATGAGTAATTTTACACTAAGGCACATTGGGTTTTGCCACGTAGTGTGTTACTTTAAAATATTACATAGATATGGCAAAGAGTTTCAGAAAAATATGGCCATTTCAATCATACATATGCAGAGAAAATATGCTGTAGATGCAGTGTCTCAGGACACAGCAAAGACATTCTTAAAATGTATGGTGACTGTATTTTGGTTAATACTCCCTCAAAGCTCCTGTAATAATGTTGTAGTGTCAGACAACGACTGGCTGATGTTGTTATGGTAACCCCCGAAGTCCCGCCTCTCAGGGTGGCAGCTCTGAGCATGACATCAGAGCATGCCTGTTTGGAGTACCCTGAAGTGGGGGAGTATTTCATTTTTGCACCACAATTAGACCAGATCAACTAGGCAATGTTGCTAACGTGTAATGCAGATCAAAAAATATTGTGTATAATCTTTGCTAATTGATCAAGATTGAGCAGCTTATGAAAATACTCAAGTCCTGCAAATCACTTGTGATCACTTGTCCCTTTACACTAGGGAGCAAAATTAAGTGTTCGCAAGTGAGAGCAAACCATTTAGCAGTGTTGGAGCCACTTGCTTTGACTCTCACCCCTAACCTTTATTATATTAGTAATTATTCTATAAGCAACCCAAAAGCTTTGCTGCTTAGCGACAATCACTCTAACTAAAGGTAGGCTGGTATTTAATAGCCAAGTTTTAGAGCATCAAAACAATAGAAAAAAGTGGTAGAAAGCAAAGAGTTTTTCAAGACAAGCTCCATCTAACTTCTGAAAGAAAAGTCACCACAGAGAAAAACGAAACCTTTTTGCACTATAGGTTTTAGTGATCTGTGGTACATCAACATTTTAGTTAATTGATATATCCTTTCTTCAGATAGTACCATTGAAAGTTAAAGGAAAACAAAACTCTTGAGAGAGACATTGTCAGAACCTATCTTAACAAACCCTTCCATGTCAAATTCCACAAACTCTACTTAATATCAAGTAGCAAAAACTGACAATGAAAAACTAATTTCACATGTACCGCTCAAGGAACTATTTTCTGAAGACCAAAGAATGGATAATTTCTAAAGTTTTTCTGAAGACCAAAAATCATTCAGCTTGCAAAAATTTTTTTTAACAGAAAAAGCCTTCTACAAGCCTTCATACTACTTTTAAAAGAATATTAATTCTCATTCTAACAACACAACAAGGAATTAAAATCCTTTACTTTACTGAAAGGAAAATGCCAGTAGAATTTGAGAAGAAACGGTAGTGACCAATGTCATTAGAAAGGTCATTAAACACATTAATATTAAGAGAAAAATCAATACTACTCATTACAACTGTAATGTAACTGTAAAAAGGAGTTACTGTGCCTTTTACTTATTCAACTGACCAGTCCACAAAATGTTAAAAGCTGTTATTGTGAAATGGCATAGTTCATAAAGAACTTATTTAAACAAATAGTATGACCTACAGTATTATACATAAAATCTATAAATTATTTCATCAATGTTTCCACAATAAATTGATATCCTCAGCTGACCCGAACTGATAAAAGTTTATATCCAACATGGATGTCTGTAACATAATTCCACTTTGGTTTCTTTGTGGAGTAGCTGAATGCGACACCTGGTGAGAAAGAACATTTCCATGAGGGCAAAATACAAATTATTTTCACAAATTTCCTTGATCCAATTACCCTCTCCCAATAGGATTTCATATTATTTATACATGGAAGATAGTGCTGTATAATCAGTTAACCATAATACAAGCTACAGACATGCTCTCACCCCTAGCACTCCCAAACCTGTTACTGGTTTTCCGCAAAGCAAAAACAAATGCAGACATTGAAATGAAGGAAACTATTAATTTTATAAACAGAAATTTATACAGTATATCCTTGAAACAATTATCCTTCATTTAGAAATATTTCTTTTTCACAAAAGATTTATCTCAATACAACTCTCCCTCTTTCATGTTGGTCACAAGCAGCAACACTCTAATTCAAAGAAAATAAGATCTCTATTCCCATTATTTCTATTCAGTTGCCATATTTCTGGAATTCATTAAAATATCTACCCCAAATTTAATGATAGATACTGACCTCTGTATTAGAGCAGAAGAGAATTTTTGCCTCTCTTCTGCTCTCAACTCCCACAGACTCAGTCAAACTGGGAAATGCTTTTTGACAACATTGGCACAAAAGAAATCATTTAGCAGTTCTCCTTCCTGCATAAGCATCTGTATTTAGAGGTAAACACTGCAAAGCTGGTTGAAATGCTACAGGGAATATTTTTTAAAACGTCTACTGATTGTTAGTATTACCCCCAGAGTCTTTTACTAGAGGTTTCTTGTTATGCAAATAGCAACCAGTCTGCCAGGAAATACTTTGAAGTCTCTATAACATTTCGTATAAAAAAGGTAAAATTCTTAAGTTTAGCTGTACCAAAAATCCCTGGAAATCCAAATATCAGTATGAAAAAAAAAAGAAAAATATTTTTTATACAATTCTCTGTCTAGGAATCAGACCTTTTCAGAAATCACCTATTGAGTAAATTACAGAATAATAAACCAGAATAAACATGGGATAACAGAACAAACAACGAAGAGCAAAGTTGTGCATTGAGGCATTTTAAAAATCATTGTAGTATTCTATCCTATAGTATTCTGTTATACCATCATCCTGGATGAGAGAAGATGACTCTCCAAATAGTCTTTACAAAGGCAACACAATAGTCAGACATTACTAGGGCTCTTCTAGTGTGGTCTTGAGAGGTTAAAGGTAACCACATTGGTTACATTTGTCATCATGGTGCTAAAACAAAAATTATTTGAGATAGCATGAGAAATATATCCCTGATTTGGGAGGCATTTAAATAAGTGCAAATATGGAACTGGTTCCCTGAATAAGGATAAACACAAATGTCTTCTACTTCTCTTTTAGAATAGTAGCACATCTCTGCTGAAAACAGAGATATATAGTCACTATTTATATCATATTTACGTGATTTATTCTGTACTTAAAGACCTAATAAAATTTTTCATCCTGTCATGATTTTTTTTATGTGAAAATAGAAACTTTTCTCAAAGATTTTAGCAAGTGTCATAGTAGCTGTAAATAGAAAGACTAGAGAGAGACATTTGTTTCTTCACCCTAAGCTCATTCCTGTTGTCAAGTTCTCTCAAGTCAATGAACTTCCTCTCCCCTCTGGTAAGCAGCTTTCTCTAGAGATTATGTCAAGCATCAGCAATATCTGCAGATGACACTTAACAGTCAGTTAATTCACCAGAGTGCAGTACAGTGCAGTCCAGTGTTTCCACCAAAGTGCAGAATTACCCGCTGAGCTCCCCACATCAGCCATCTCCATGTTCCATGTCACAGAAGGAGCAAAGAGGCAGGAGAACCCACCCTTGCCAAGGCTTACATGGGAATTGAGCCTTCCAGAAAAGCCTCTTTTCTGTGTAACAACAGCTCCAAACCCACTGCACAATACTAAAATGCTCTCTTTTATGTGTCCCATACAGAAATCAGGCAGTGCTATAAAAATTCTTCCTCACTCTGCACTGCGAAAGGATGTTTCTGAAACAATACAATCAATTTATGAAGTACAATATTTTCTGTTATCAAATTCTAAACAAATAAAAAAAGCCTTTCAGTATGAAAAATAAAATTACAGTCAAGTGGTGCTTCATTACCACTGTAGCTTGAGGGACATTATCTGCACAACTCCTATTTAATACCACTTTATAACAAAACAGAATTACTTAGTTATCCTCTAAGCATAACTCTAAAAAATTACCCTAGATATATTCAGTCTGTGACACCATTTTGAAGATATATTTCTTCTTACACAAGATACACCATGTTAACTTTCAAAAAAGACAGCTGAGACTGTACAGCCGCTATTTCAATGACACTCTCAGAATACAGTAATTTAACTACTTACTTCATTTTAATTTGTTTGACCAGTTAGTTGCTGGTAAGCCCAAATAAAGTGCTACAACTCAACAGTACTTGAAAGAAATGGAATGATTAATGATCATTATACCAGTTTATAGAGGTATCCTTATGAGGTAAGAGAAGACAAAATGAGGCAATTGCAAATATAATGATCTGTTAAGCTAAAAATGTTTGTCTGAATAGCAGTTTCACCCAGCATGTATAATTTAGGTGACATACCCTTCTGAATGTTGCTTTGATACAGATTATCCAGGCATCAATATTGTGCCAGACAAACATATTTTCAGTAATTTCATTTTTACTGTGCAGTAAGAGACAAAAAGGATATTCAGCATGCTACTCCAGGGTTAGACTCCAAACTCTAAGCTCCAAAAACACATAAGGAAGAGTACTTTGTCCTTCAAAAGCATCAGCCAAACCGCTGAACTCTATCTTTTCTGGGCAGAAAGAAGAGCCAGTCAACCTGAGGAACTCCACAGAACTATTCCTATATTTTTCACTTGATGATTTGCATATTAGGACACACATTACACAAACACTGGACCCCTGGTGGCCTAGTGGTTAGCGTGCAGGACTTTCACTGCTGCGACCACGGGTTCAATTCCCAGTCCCTCCCGGGCAGATGGAACCCGTTAGCCCTGTGTGGCCATCCATCTATGAGAAGGACACTCTAAACAAACCTACGTCCTGAGGACCTCACTGCCATTGTCCAAGCTTGCTTGGCCCCGGCAGATGAACCTTAGGATTAAAGGGTGGGCTCAGTTCAGCGCAGGCTGTGTCTCACCTAAAAAATCCATTGCGCAGGCTGGAAAGGTAAAAGACCTTTCCCCAAATCTTCGTTCGCGAAGATGGGCCATTATTATTATTATTATTACACAAACACTACACTCTGATAGGAAGTAGTCACCTGGGATATTAGTGCGTAGAGTCATTTTAATGCAATTAATTTACCTCTATATTTCAGTAGTGTTATCTATGAAATAGTTTGGGTTTATACCTAAACTTGCTATGAAGAACCCATGGTTCAGAACAAGTTCTAGTACACTTGGACCACATCCTCATCACTACTCCATTTCAGTAGTAGTCAGGAGAGACAATGCATTTCTGTTCACACTAGTACAGATGTTTCCATGCCTCTAAAGAATAATAAAAACCAAATACCAGTTTTCATTCTGTAGCTCGTACACTTTCATTTTATAAAACACATTCTGTTACTGCTAACTACAAAAAAAAATGTATTAAAATAACTTTTAGATGTAAATAAAATAAAATCTGATCAAGTACAAATCACACAAGATTGTAAAACATAAATTGTCTTCTCTTGTATCTCTAAAGCTCATGATAGTGTGTATTGCTGGTGATTTCTGACATGTTCAAATACCTCAGTAAAACCAGACTGGATCAAAACCGTTGTGGGAGCCTCACTGAAATTGTTATCTTTTATTCCTTCTTGATTTTTTGCTAATTGTGTTTGTTTCCACTTTACCTTGCTTTAACAAATTTCTGTGTAAAAGTAATTATAAGATAAATATCAGCTGAAAACAAATAAATTAAACTATTACCATTAATATTTCCACACTAGACAGAACAATTCAGAAACATTTCACAGTTAGTCCACTAAGTGTGATTTTACTTCCATTTGTGGTAAATGGCCAAATTCACATTGACGTCAACAGAAGCAGAAAGGATTTGTGAATGTTTTTCTCTCTGCTTTTTGGTATTTTCATCATTTTTCTATCTAGAAACACATAATTCATGGTGTTGGTTCATTTCCACTCATGCTATAAAGAAAAGACAAAAATAACTCCTTGACAACTTTTTTTCTTGTTAAGAATAATCCAAATTATTATACATGTTACAGTCCAGCATCTAGATGGAGATTCAAGACTTTCTGAAAACAGAATTTCCAATGATAGGAAATCTACCTAGACACTTATAAAAGACTTAAAATCACAGTCCATATTGCCTACAAAAGTTGGCTAAGTTGTTTTTCAAGAACTATAGTCTGAGGCACACTGGAAACAAACCTAGTTTTCAACTTCTGGTCAAATAGAGTTTAATTAAACAGAATTATACCAACCATTTGGGAATTATAGTGCATTCTGGTTTATCTGTATGAGGAAACAGTAATATTCAGTATCAATAATAGCATATCATCAATCTTGAAGACGAGAAGCAAGCCTCTTCAATATTTAATATGCACCTTACCTTGAAATATAACTCATATTCTCTAAATCTATATTTCAAAATGGAAACACATGGTTCTCACTGTAACTTTTTCCTCCTATTTCTATTTCACTTGTCTGTAGTAAACATTTTTCCATGAAGGGCATCAGTGTTTACATTGACATTTTATCACATGTGAGTCAATAGATTATGTGTATATTGCTCTTAAGAGTTACTATAATTAATCCACTTAGGAAAAACAAACTAATCAATAAATAAATAAAACTCAACTAAATTTACTCTTTTGTGTGTTTATTGATAAATGAATAAGGAAAGCAAAAAGTTTTGTCTAAAAAGCCTAGATATCAAAGATGTATTCCTGTCATTAGCAGCAGTAAAAGTTTGCCTTAATTCTCCCAAATATTCAGAGGAGGGGCTTACTATAAAACTTTGGCTTTTTACACTTCAGTCATAACAGTGAACTCACAAATTGAAAATTTATTGCAAAAAAGTTTATGCTTTGTGTCCTATTTTCTCCGGTTCTAGTCTAGACCCATATACCTTTCTCTTGTCCGTTAATAAGTTATAGCTCTTGAAAAATAAAACAAAATACTGTGATCCTCTGACACTCAGATCTTCATGTTTACTGCAGAAATCCGTTCTCTCCAGCCTATCAAAAAGATGTCTAACATCAGAGTTTTGCCATTCTTAAAAAATGCTCCATTTACCAGACAGAGTCAGAATGTCTGAAGAGTTCTGTTCCTGATAATTGCTGTCAGACTGGGAAATAACATGGAAATGGGGGGGAAGGGGGGGAACCCAAACAAACAAAATCAAAACAGAAAAGAAAAACAAAACAAAAACAAACAAACAAACAAAAAACCAAAACAACAACAAAAAAAAACACTAAACCAACCAACCAAACAACATAATTAATTTAGATATTTTGACCTGTGCTTTCAAGGTTCTAGCCTAGATGTCATTGATGTGGAGAGAAATAAAATATTTCCTACTAATTTTTTTTAAATTTTCTTTGAAATAAATAGGTAAACTTTAATGTCTTCATTAAAGGATATTAAAGACATTTTCATTCTTAATTGCAGTAGTGCTAGATTATTTGTTGCTCCATTTTAATGACAGAATTTTTAGTATTTATTCTTAAAGGTTTCTATGATTTGGTATAATTTCTAAGTTTTATACCTATTACTACTCCTGTTCCCTATTCCATTTAGAAGCTATTCTAGAATGTATTCCTTTATTTATAAGATTCACCAATTAATGTGTAATTTCATTGAAAAAGTATTGATTCAGATACAATAGAATGCATTCTCTTGAAACTATGTGTTTGGCTAGGAGTTCTGAAAGTGGAAGCCAATTTATATTTATGTACTTACCTAAAAGAGCCTCCTCCAAATAAAATTTTCATTTTAAATTTAATGATTGCCAGTTCTCCCACTGCCTTCAGAGGCTACTCTAGGCAATGCAGATACAGGTGCCTTTACTAGTCATTTAAATATTGTCTTCAGCAGGTATCACTTAACAGTAAACTATAACCAGAATAGATAAGTAAAATTACATACAATTTCAAAGATTTAACTGCTGAAATGTAAATTACCCATACATTGTCCAAATTATTACATACATTTAGGATCCCCATCCTTTTCAGTTCAAGTAAAGGATATAGATCCACATACTTAGAGTTGGCATATTTTGAGGTCCTGGCCTTCTGTTCTCATACTGAAATACTTTCTGTTTTTCAAGTGTTATCCTTCATCGTTGTTCTGACAGCCTCTGAGGTCTACCAAAAGTTCACAGAAAGAAACAAAAAAACCTCCATTTATCTTAGGTGAATGTGGATTAAATGCAATCTTTACTTTGCTTTAAAATGGGCTTATATATCAGTTCTTCAAACAACATGTTGTGTTGGTATGTCATTATGTCAGCCCTAGCAATAGCAAATATCCATAGAATATATTAAAAAATTAAGAAAAATTGATAAAAAGTTTATATAAACACACACCATATGTGCCTGACACAAACGTGGCAGGGAAATGATAATAGTTATGTTGAGATTGTAGATTACCCATCTACAACTATTCACTGGCAGGCATATAGAAGTTGTGACATAAATCCACTATACTGCTATTTAATCATCCATGTAGTGGTTAGCCAAACTTTCAAAAAGCCTGAGTAAATTCTGTGGAAGTCATCTAGTCCATCATTAATTGCAATGCAGATATTTTAATAGAAACAATAAAGACTAATCAATACTCATGGCTGAGGAAGTGATCAATTCCATAAAAAGTAAATTTTCATTAGCATTGCTTAAAATAAATTTTGTCTGGCATGTCAAAGTACAGTATTGAATCCATCATGATCTCTGGAATGGTCAAAAGACAAGATTAATAAGTCCTGCATACCAAATAGTAAAAAACCCTAGAGTTTGATTTTTACCTTTCATAAGCTGGTTTGACATAACAACAGACTTTGCTTTGAGTGGGAAGTTGGACTACAGAGTTCCTGAGTCCCTTCCAATATGACTATCCCATGATGCTATGATCCTTTTAGTAGAAAGGCTTGCCCCTTTGCCAGCATTGCCTTGGGTAAAGATCTACAGCACCGCTGTCATCAGAGCCTGCTTAGATGTCTTGGTATGACTGCATCAAATGAGAGAAATTCAGATGTTACTGGAGGTGAAGGGCACTGTTCAGTCTGTGTCTGAGCTAGTTGTATGGAGTTCAAAATTCTGAAAAGGCAGACAGTCTACTGGACTGCTAAAGGAAATAAAACTTCATTTGGTCACGAGGCAATATTTGTTTTGCTGTAACCTACCAAGAGAAGGATAATTGGATTACATTCTAATAGGATAGTAAAAATGGTTTAAATGCCCTACTAGCTTGTTTAAAAATTTTAAAATAACACACTGTATTTATTCAGATAACAGAAAGTAACTGTTTTCTAGTAAGAGAGAAGAACCATTCCCTGAAACATTACCATCTTAATTTGTAATCTGTGTATTTCTGCTCAGCTAGGTATTCAGTGTTTTCTGCAGATCTGAATATACTACAGTTTTATATACAGTTTTGAAAATACAGTGCTAGTAATCATGAATCAGAATTAGCATAGTAACCACTTCATATTAAGATTAAATTTTGGCTTTCACCTCTTAGAGTGGTATTTTATTTCATGCAGTGAATATATATAAGCTGTTTCACACTTTACATGTTATAATCCTGCAATGAGTTTCATGAGAAGTGATTGTGCTGAGAAAACTTATCAGTTTGAAGTTATCATTTGTGCTGTTTCTCATAGTTATTTCTAATATCAAGATTCATCCAGTAATTACTTCTACCAGAGTAATTTAAGAAACACAAACTAGTCAATTAGAGTTCCCTAAAATTTAGAGTACTCTTTTACAGATGATTAAATGAACACCATTTTTAGTCCTAATCTTTGAAAAAAGACAGCAATGTGCAAAGGATGACAAACTAGAACCACACTATAATACTATAAGTAACCTTGCTGAAGCCTTGGAGTGTAAAGCAGAGCAGAAATAAGCTGCAGCACTAAATTCCAGCCTTAATGTTATCAGTGGATAACATAAGAAAGCCCTTTTAGTTATAATTTCGGCATGTGCATAAACTCATTGTCATGAGATTTACTGAGTACTAAGTTTAAAGGGAGGGTTAGGAAGGCCCTTAAAGTATTTTTCTCATATTAGAACCATCCTGTGTGGATAGTTTGCCTTTCTATTCTTTAGCATGAGTAAAAAATTTTTTTAATATTTTTAAAGAAAAATGTTTCTGGAAAAAGTACAGGCATACTCTAAACTGAAAAGTATGATGGATAAAGAAGTTTTAGAAGAAGAATTTCACCAAAATAATACCTATGTAGTAGTATAGACTATTTCTTATCTATGATCATTACATTTGCCAAAGTATTCTTGTTGGCATTCACTGGGGTTAAGTATTTGAAAGGAACTTAAATCAAAATGCTAATGATACATTATAAAATGATTTCTTCTTGTAACAAGGATGCACTTCTCATTATGCAGCAACTTGCACAATTTATTACTAAACATTTTCTAAAACAATTACAAAAAGGTTTACCTTAATAAGAACTCCTGTTCCGGCCCTCAATGGGACTCTTATGAGAACAACAAAATCTTGTCTTTCTAAATGCCTGCTGGCTTTTAACTCAGACACTCATATTCAAGATAGATGCTTAATGGAATTTGACCAATACAGGAAATCATATTTAAGTGCAAAGGACAAATTTTAAAATTCAATTTAATTTCTGCTTACATGTCCTGATAATCACACTCAGCAAACATGATGCACAACCACAGGTATATATTATTGACGGTAAATCTAGATAGTTTGACAGGGCAAAAACCAGTTTAAGCTTAGCAGCTGAATGCTTAAATGCCTTCCTGAGCTATGCAAAATAGAAGTGTAGGGGAGATTCAAGGTAAAAGATGAAGTAGATATAATTCATTGTTATGTAAATACTCTAGAGAAAAACCATAAAGAACAAATTGAGAATATGAGACTGTACGTGATACTGCTTTCCACGCTGCCAATTTATATGCATTTTATTCTTGGACTTTTTCTGCAAAATGCAAAAACTGGTTACCATAGCGACTGCCACATGTTACTCAGTTTATTTCTGAGTTACAGAGCAGCCTGTAAAAGAATAATACTGTGTACTTCTATCAAGATCTCTCAGCACAACAGAGAATTGGGAACTACGTGTCACAACATGAACATGTATTTTCTCAAAGTTTTAAGAAAGCATATTAAAGAAAGAGTAGTTGTATATATTTTGCAATCTCATTTTCTTTATTGCTTATATGCAAATTAAAAACAAAGATTAAGAGCTGTACAGAGAAAAATGTATACTCTGTCCAACCTGACAGTTGGTTTCTGCATTCTCTTTTTTTATTACAGTTCTTTTAGATGTCTATAGCAAACAAATAAACTTTCAAAGCTTCTTTAATGATGTAGAGGATATCACCTTCCAAAGCACCACAGGGCCCTGAGCAACATAGTCTAGTGGAAGGTGTCACTGCCTACGGTGAAGCTGTTGGAAATAGACGATCTTTAAGGTCCCTTTCAACACAAACTATTCTATGATTCTATGATACTTATTATGTAGATCTACAATTCCCATCATCTGTTAAAGGTTAAGGTTTAGTTCAAAGTAAGAATTAAAACATTCCACAGTCACTCATTAATTGTCTGCTCTCCCTCCCCAAAATGAAGTGAACTCTTTCTTACATGCCTAGGCCCTATATAATTTATGAGATGTCTTGCAATAGTAGTACAAAATAACCAGAATGCTAAAAAGGGAGCCAACTGAAGTTAGCCATCTATGAACATCAATGACAGAAAACTCTGTCATTCTTTTGCTTTTGAAGCCTGAAAGGGAGCCTCTATGTCCACCTAAGATGCACAGCTCAGGTCCTAGAGACAGACCTTTATCCAAGTCCCGAGCACAGGAACCAAGCCAGGACTCGTAATTTATGGTTTAAAGGTCAAGGTAGGAATCTTAAGCTTTTTTTTTTCCCATCTTCCAGTAATTTTTTTCTGGTTTCTACATGGAAATATTTTTGAATAGAATAGAGGAAAATACTTGGTTACATCCTGCCTCCTCATTCCAAATACATGATTGTGCCATTAAGATAATAAAAATATTTCTAAATTTGTACTTGAAACAGAAAAATAAAAAATTAAAAAGTCTTTGGATTTAAATGAGCATTTGTATGTTTGAATATTCTTCCTGGTAGCTATTTTCATAAGCTCTAACCAGTAAATGCTGCTCCGCCTGATTTACTTGTCTCTGCTGATTTCTTCTATATCACCAGGTACCTTAGGAAAGAATACAAAAGCTGAGGAAGAGCTTAGCAGAAGAAAACAAGCCAAGATACATTTTTTTCTATAGTTATACTATTAGACTGACAAGGAAAATGAGCACATGTACAAGTGCTGAACAGGTTAGAAGTTTTGAACGGGTCTGGCAGCATAGGAACCTCTGGGATTGGGAAGGTAAACTAATACAGGCTAATTCTGTATTTAGGCTCTGGGAAGTATTCAAATTAAAAGTGCCTCAGACATTACTGCTAAGAGCGTATGCTTCCCTTTGGATGCTTTTGATGCTTAGTTTAATCAAACTACAGAAACAGAATAGCAGGGAACATATAAACAGACTTTTTTGCATTCCCTTGGGACACAATATAGAGTAATCAATTGTGAATTAATTGGGAAAAATTTGTTTTGCATAGCATAAAGAGGCAAAACATTAATTAGGAATCATTTGCTTAATGGCAATTCTAATATGTTATGCAAGTATTCAACCTAGTTCTTTATAGTGAGATGCAAAACAATTATCAAGGATGTAAATACCAATAAACTGTAATCTACATCTCTATGACAAGCAAAAGTAGTATCAAAATACTAGATAAAATTTAATTTCTACCAAGAAATATTCAGATCAGTTTAATGCATCCAATCTTTCAACAACAACACATGAGAATTTATAACAATTTTATTACACTTAGACACACTTGGTACAAATACGCAAAGTCACTCCACAGTACAGAGGTTGCACGTTGTACAATCTATTTGTATGTAACCATTCCAGTCAGTGCTAGCTCTCCATATTTTACTTTAGTTCTTATATAAACAATATTTATTATAAGTGCATTTTCAATAGAAGCCAATACTGGCTATTAATGGTATAAATACATAAGTCTAAAAATCATTCTTTTTATTTTTAAACAAAATCTTGAATGTGGTTTGTCTTGTATTGATCTAGATAGAGAAACAGATAGAATAAATATATGAAATATATACAATAAAGGGAGAGAAATTTTTTAATTAAAAAAATTTTTTAAAGAAATTTTTTAACCACTTTGTGGTTGAAGTCCCCAAACACGTTCAAGGAAAAGCATAAGAAAATAAAGTAATAAAAGAAAAACATGTTTAAAAATAACAAGTATTTTGCAGTTTACTGGCCTTAA
The DNA here is from genome assembly GCF_003984885.1 of Neopelma chrysocephalum. NCBI lineage: Eukaryota > Metazoa > Chordata > Aves > Passeriformes > Pipridae > Neopelma > Neopelma chrysocephalum. The sequence goes on from NW_020897719.1 coordinate 6,513,181, forward strand.
TAATTGTCATCTTAATTGGTGACTTACTGAATATGAGATTCAATAAATGCCATTCTTGCTCTGATTAAATGTCAAGGCCATAGACTTGTTTCAAAATGAGAGAGCAGCAATTTGGTGTGTATAATGAACCCTCCAGATGATTTGTCTGCGCAATACTTTTCTATTCTTATCAATGAAACTTCACATTTTGGTCTCTTAAACTGTAGGTTCTTTATTATGATATGCTTTGATTTAATAAAAATTCATTTTTATTTTTAAAAATAGAAACAAACTGATGCAAATTTGACCTCATTGTTGACTAGATCGCTGGCAGAAGGCAGAGTAGAAGGAGCAGTCAGAAATCTCATTGCATTTATGGAAAAGAGTGGCTTGTGATGATTTTTGCTTTTCATACCATTAATGAAGTTTGAGACCACCATATCAAAGTTCCTGTCCTCAAATCCATCATTTCCACAGCCAGAGGCATTGTAGGTCAATGTGGTTATCTTAGAAAGATAAGCTTTTTGTGACTGTACAAGTCTAAGCTCCAGAGGCAGTCTATGTCCATGTGGTTATCTTAGAAAATAAAGCTCATCACTACACAACTCTATAATCTATGCCTAACCAGACACAATTGAGCCCTCAAGAATTAATGGACTTTATTAAGTGGCATAAAAAGCATCTCTCAGCAAAATAACCCACTGCGTACTAGATCACTCTGTTCAAACTCCTTGCATATAAGAATTCAATAAATAGCTTACAAGTATTTCTAGAAGTATTTCTAGTATATTTAGAACCTATATCTATAACAAAGGAATATAAAACCAGAAAAAACTGCAAAAAATTTTTGCAAAAGTTGCATTCCAGTCAGAATCCAGACATTCTGAATCATATTTGCATCTTTTTTTTTGCTTTTCAAATTTTTTTGTAGGAATAAATCTGTGTTCACACAAAAAGTTGTGCAAAATGCATTCTCAGTCTATGACTTGAAATTGTTCAGCTGTAAAGCAAATTCTGACTTGGAAACAAAGAGTCTAAGCAACAGTTTATGAAAAGTGAGTCATTCACTTTGAAAGTAGCTCCAACAGGAAGTATTACACAAAGTAAACAGTAAATTTGGAATATAAAACAACAAATATGAATTACTGTGTTTTTCCAAATTGGTTAAATGAAATTTAAAAAAAAAAGGAAGGGAAAAAGAAAAACTGTTAAAAAGAACATGCAGTTACCTACTGTAATGCAGAACTGGTAAATGAACTCTAATACATGTGACAGCCCACTGGAGAAAGCAGGAAACATTGATAACCCAAAGAGACATGGAGCTTAGCCTAGAATTTGAGAGCTTTCAGATTATGTGGGATAAAAGCTGAGCTCTTTTAGCAGGTTGATGGTATGGTAATTGCTGGTTTTTTCGTCTTTTAGGCCTAAAGGATTGAGAAGTCTAATTCTTACCACACAGATCCCCAAACAGCCATTAGACAGATAGTCTTGGTCTGAGCAGAAAACAAAGCCCTCAAAGGACAAAACAATTAATTTAATTTTATTTTTTTCTGAGAAGTGCTGGAATTCACTGAGTAGAGCAGAAGCAGAATTAAGTTAACACCAATTCAGTTTTACTTCCAACTCAGTTAATTTCCAAAGATTGCAACCAAGAGAATGGTGAAATAGGAAAAAAACCCCAACCATTCTCTTTGCCCTCATCTTACTCTTTTCCATCTGCCTTGAGCAGACAAAAACTGTTTGCACCTATTCCCTTCAGAACAAATCAACATTTATTATGTTATCATCTTAAATTGTGCTCAGAATACTAGCTATCAAGGAGGTAGTTAAGAAATTCCTTATAATTCTACAACTGTTTTATAAAGGTAAGGTGCAACTGAGACGACCAAATTTTAAAAAATAAAAATACTAAAGAAAATCATAGTCATGATGCAGAATTGGACCAACTTTCTTACCAAATATATTTCTTTTAAATTCTGAAGCTGACTGGCAGGAAGACTATGAATGCTACATAGCAGCTTCCCCCAAAATCAGGATGTGCAAGGCTGGGAGCATGCATGGAGCTGCCTTAAGTTGATGTCCAGTCAATAAGTATTCCTAATATTTTCCAGTCACAAAATTAAATGAGACCACAATTAACCTCAGCTGGATTCTAAGACATGTCCATACTGCAGAACAGTCTATCTGTATCTCCTTTCCTGCGGCCAGTCTCTCCAATTTTACTTTTAACTCTACTGACAATGTCTGCTTTATGAAGATGTGGTATTGCAGCAAGTATAAGTGCCCCAATGAATATTGTCACATCAGACAGAAGTCACTGAAATCTCATGCTAATAATTTTGAACATTAAAAAAAAGGATATATAATAAAGACTGTTACAACAACTGTTGCTTAGAAGTATGTCGCCTGACTGACCCAGATAACTGCCTGCATTTGTAACCCTGCAAAGTTCTTTCTATAATATCCAGAACAGAAACCTAACACTTCTAAATATTAAAATATCAAACTAGAATGTGTAGCCTCTGGAATTAAGGATTTTTTTCCTAGTGAAACAAATTCTGTTTCATGCTGCTTAGCTATTGTTATTTTTAAAAGAGAGAGTGATTAAAACCATGGTGAAAAATTCACTGAGAGTGACTTTTGTAACAAGACTCAATAGCAGTAAGATAGGAATGAGGCTGTTCCAAAACAATCTGTCTAAACTAATTACCAAACTAATCAAGGCTAATCATTTCAAACCTTAATAACAGCTTGAAAAATATGCTATTTCACAATTAAGCAAATGATCCAGAAAGTTTTTTTTCACTAGAATGTGCTGATTTATCTTTTCATTGGATTTCAAGGATCACATTTGTTTATAATCTACTATTTTATTTATACAGTAAAGTAAAATAAATCAAAACAAACCTTCCCATTCACCAAAAATAGTGGGTTGTAAGTTCCTTTTATGGTCTACTACAAGTTCAGAGGAGAGAAATGTTGCCTCTCTCTTCTTAACAGTTCTAGAAATTGAGTCCATATATAGGGAAGAAGTATTTGGGGGCATTAATAGGAGCGTTTTTGCTTTAACAGAATGGAACTCTTACTTCTTTGACACACATGGGAGGTCTAATAGCAATTCTTGAAAGATTCAAAACCCTGAAAATAGCTTGGAAAACCAGAAACAGGAAAAATTAAACTTATCAAGACTTCTTCACTTTAACATTTCCTAGGATATTAGTTTGGTAGGTACACAGTATTAAAATGAGATTATTCAGCCTAAAAAAACACAACTGAATACTTATCAACTAAGCACAGTTAATATTTACCCTTTCGATTGAGCATTACCTATATCTGAAACCTTTGATACCATCTTATTTATTAGACCATCATCTTATTTATTTGATTATTATTTCATCATGATAAGGAAAAGGACACATAATCCTTCTGAGGAAACATTCAAATGTTTTGATAACTCAACAAACAATAATTTATTTCAAAGCAGAACTTTCCTCAACAAAAGAAAGGGTTTGCTGATAGACCAAGCAACTAATAACACAACTTGCTCAGCCTGTTGTGAAACCTTTATGAATCGATGCAGATCACCACATGACAATTTTCAAAGGAATGCCAAGTGTTGCCTTATCATTGTCAATATCTAACTGCAGTCTTCCATTTTTACCTCTTTCAAGGTAATGAGAGGTTTTTGTAAATAAATATCCATGTCTCCACCTGCAGTAGAAATTTCATCTTTCATTAAAACATTAAGTAGGTGAATATTGGTTTTCTCTGTCCAAAGGGATCAAGACATCCTGATCGTAGAGAGAACTCATCTCATTAAATCTTCAGTATTTTGTTCCAAAATAGGCTTCTATTAACTAAAAAAAATGTTTAAAATATTTTTAAAACTGATCCTTGAAGAATAATTATTTGTAGAAAAAGAAGCAACTAAACAGTAAATCTATTTGTAACTTATCAATTAACATTCAATTCTAATCTTTAACAGTAAAATGGGAATTATAATGAAACTAAAGCCCAATTTTCAAGCCAAACATTTTTATGGCCTTTAGGGTACTTCCTTTCTGCTTGAAATGCAAGTCCTAAAAGCCTGCTCCTGAAGGACTGCCAAACAAAGCTATTTCACCTCATAACTGCTAAAGTTTCTACTCATTACTTCTATAACTTTCAAATTCTGCTTCATATTCCCTGGATGTGGCTAACATTACCTCTCATGAATATCAAGAGAAAGGAGCATTCTATCACCTTCAAGGAAATGTTTTCAAGACTTTTTAAGCTCTCAGCCTTCACACGTGATGCTTTGCCTATTCGTTTAATCCCAGAATAATCTTAAGCTTTCCCAAATCTTTGTTCGCGAAGCCTAGCCATGATGATGAATCTTAACCTCTAACCAATCTAAACTGGATGGCACAGCAGATTAAGAATGTAAATTTCAAAATACATCCTAATCATTCTCTACAACTGAACCTGATCAGTCAGGGTTTGAAAACACAAGAGTTAGAACAATCACAGTGTTCTGTACTCCATTTTCCAAATCTGGATTTACTTTCAAAATTTGCATTTCCTACCTACAACAGGATACCATAATAAGGATTGTTCAAAGCATACTACACAAACTTAGAAACTGGTATGGATTTTGGACTTCAAATGCTTTCCATGCTTTGTTTTCTTTGTATTAGGAATATTAACGCAACTTAAGGTGACATTTCATGCTCATTAACAGAGGACACAGAGTCATTTGCAAGGAGACAGACAGGTGGTTTATAACTTCCATCATTATAATATTGAGCAAGGTGGCAACTATTGCCTGAAGGAAGGATAATTATACTATAAGAGAACTTAAACTATATATTCAGTTCATATTTATAAGAACTGGCAAAACAAAGCCACGGACCAAAGCTAAATTATCCTCATTTGCCTGTTTAAATTATGGTTAACCAAATCAACCCTCAATTCACTTTTATTGGTATTGGTTTGTGTACTGCATCAGCTAACTCCGTCAACAGAATTGCCTCCAAAAGTATCTGCACTACCTATTATGCACTACTGCAAGAAGGGAGACCTATTTACATTTTTAGAGAAACACCTAGTCATCTCAATCTCTTTTTTGAGGTGGTCAATCAAACACTACTGGGACTCTGCCTGCCTGGTTTTAACATACTAGCTGAGGAAGAACCAGTTGAGTAAATCAGCCCTTCCAAATACCAGAGAGTGTCCTCTGCTTTAAACTCTTCAATGCTACATGTGTACTTTTCTTCTCTGAACTATAGAAACATATAGTCTTAAATACTGCAAATTGCATGGATAATGTAAGAAAAACCAAACCCACCAACTTCAGTATGTATCCAGAGATCTTATTTTCTTCAAATTCTTTGAAAGTATTTAGGACACAAAGTATTCTTCCATTATGTTTGCCTGCCATACTTTTTCTATACATACTCCTATTTATTTTCCATACATGAAAATATGTATTTTCAATTAGTTCCAGTTAGTTTCCATACATACTCCTAGTTAACTGGGGAGAAATGTTTATTAATTCAATGAAGAGCACCAGCAATTGATCTTCATATGGCCCTTCGTAGTTGACATATTTTCCTAGAATTACGATGCACATGCACAGAGAGAAACAACCCCAGGTTCACTCAATATATATAACCACTCATCGTCTACCTGTAAATGATATATCACTTAATATTTGTACTTATATATCACTTAATATTTGTACTTAATATTTGTACAAATAACTAACTATTGTCTGTTGTCAACAAATCTAAAACTGTTTACAGAGGAAGCAACCCTAGTTTACTTTCAGAAAATTTATTATAATTTTCCTCATATGAACTGATTCTGCCCTAATTCCAACTTATTTTGCTGAACCTGAATGAACAGCACCATATACAGCATTTCATAACAGTCTTACCCATAGCTGATAAGCTAAACATGGGGTTTAGCATATGCTAGGTTCATAATTGCTGTTTCACTTGCGTGGTCCTCCTATGAGTAAGCAAGCATACCATGTCTTTCTCCTTATTTCTGATAATCACTCTGATGTCTTCCAGTTTTGAATCAGAAATTACTACTAGACCCTGAAAGCTTTATTTGTAAGTTCACATTGTTGAAATGTCAAACTATTGCAATATCTATCTTCCTTTACTTATTAAAGCTGTTTTACTGCTGAAAAAGAGAACCATGCCACTGTCTGAAAGCAGAAAGGCTGAAGCCAGACTTAAAACCAAGTGTTTTATAATAAAAAAGCAGGTTGCTTTGACATAACATTATTACAAAATTATGCCTAATCCACCTATGGAAGGACAAACTGGCAGGACAATTTGAAATGGTTCATCTATCCCACTTAACACATGTGATGAACAAAGCTGTTCATACCGTAATCACCACTAATAGCATCTTTTCAGTATCTTAATTCAAACCTACCTTTGTGTTCAGTCTGAAAAGCCATTTTCCCATAGCAAGAGTCATTTCACTGCTCAAATACATCTGTGCATGTCTATCATTCTGATCATAATATGTGAAGTAGTGTTCCTACATGTCTCTATATAAGCACCTACAGCAGATATGTCTATCCATAGTCTTTGAATCGTAGGTAGGAATCCCAACAAAATGCAAGAGAAATTGCATTGTCAAGGAAAATCCAGTGCAAACTTTTGATTACAGCGATTGCAAATTGGTTGACTGACATGAATAACTGAACAGTAAACACTGGTCAAAATTCTCTGGAAGATCAGAACATCAATTTTGTCACTGCTGTCAGATTTGGCATCCAAAATGCAGAAAGGTGATGTATAAGGATGATAGATTCTGGAAAGCTAAGAAAGAAATACAAAATCAAGATGTGGCTATATCGTGTAGTTTTGTAATTGAAATAATACTGTTCAGTGACAGGTTAATGAGCCAAATTATCTAACACTACAGGATTGAGTAAAATTTCACATTAGACAAAATTCAAAAGAATCTTTTAAAATAACAGGAAACACTAGAAGAGTTGTACATTAGGAAATAATGGAGTGGGGAAGGTGGGTATTTTATCTATACATGCTGGAGAGGTACAAAGGTTTAAATAAATTTTCAATTTTGAAAGGACATGGAAAACACTTGAAAGAGGATTCAGTTACTGTTCCAGGAACTATAAAATTATTTTGCTGTAGTGCCACACACTACAGAAGAAATATGGTACTTAACTGTAAGTACTGCTGTTTATTTATCCTGTATTTATTGTCTTTCTTTAGCACTTATTTTAAAAAAGTAAATCTTAAAGAGAAAATTAGATCAGCATTTTAATGCATTCACTTCTGGGAAAATAAGAAGTGAACCACGATAGTCATATTGCATAGATTAGAGCTGACAAATGGATCATAAAAGCACAAAAAACATAATTTCAGATCTAAACATAAGATTAGTTTTGCAAATCACATGAAAAAATACCCTTAACACATAACATTATTAATGAGATGCTCAGTTGAGCGAAAACTGTAATTAAAACTAAATACAAACTGAAATACTTTCTGCAATCAGAAATTGCAGTATCTCTATGAGTTCGTAATTTATGAGTATCCATATATCATCCAAACTGTTATAAAACACAGCAGAAAATAGAACTTTTATTTCCCAATCTTTACAATAATATTCTGGTTTATGCATTGTGAGTTTCTGCACCCTGAAGTATTATTTTTTATCAATTCATTTCTCTACATTGCCTCAAACAAAATGACAAAAAAAAAATTATCCATTTTTGTTGAACAATACGTTGTGAACTTGGTTCCCCAGGTGGCTCAGAATGAAAGTAATTACCAAATATATTCAAAATTATAAGGCTAAAACAATTCAGCCTAATATGGTAGGAATATTCATGACATAGTAAATATCTCATCCACTACTCGCATCTCAAAAATAAACTATTTTTGGTTTTCGGTTTCTGCTAACTATAATGACAAGCAAAAAATGTTTTCACTTTATGGATCTCAAACCAAATTTCACATAATGTGTTCTAAGTATACATCAATTGCTGGCTCAGATAGTAGCAGAATGCTCCTGATATAACTGCATTCATTAAGTCCATTTATATCTTAGGACTATTATAGTTGATATTCAATACAGGGCACACTGGAAATCATAAATTATTTTAAATTATTGTAAGGGTATTTCCCATAATGTGACCATGTCCCAAAACAAATCAGAAATAAAATTTAACTAAAAGGTGAATTCACTAAAAATTAGGAGTCTGCCATTAAAGACTGAAAATTTAAAGTAATTTAGGTCTTCCAAGCCTAAATTTTTGTTAGTGAAAAAAATATGGAATAGAAATTTTAACTACTGAAGTTATCATGTTTATTATTACACTAGATTTATTAAAGTGACCTTTTTCCCATGATAAATAAAATAAATAAATAAATAAATAAAAATTAATTCCCGAGAGAAATAGTATGTGGTAGGTACAGCCACTACTTTTGTCTGTCTTTATTACAAATACCTGAACACACCTATTTCTATGGTTTAGGCATATTTAATATTTACATTTTAAGAGCCACAGAGAAAAAAAATGCAGAATTTGCCAATAGCTTTGCTGGATTTTGGCTAGGCTTTTTTGCTAGTCAAGTGTACTGCAGACTCCCAGAATCAGTATGGTAGCTTTCTTAGAAAATCAAGCCAAAACTGTTCTCATATCTTTAGTTCTGGCCATCTGCTAAAAGCATCTGGTAACTGGGTACATGCACCCACACCCAGAACGTGACTGCTCTCTTGCCAACTATGTGCCTAGGTAACTGCCAATATGTGCCTCTCCACTGCTAACATGACAACTGTCAAAAAGAAGCTGAACATGTACGAATAAATCTAAATTAAACTAACACATTACTTTCCCAAGTAACAGCCATCATTTTTTTGACATAATTGCTCGATGATAGCAACGATAAATACGTTGCACAGTGAAACCTTTCTAAGGCTAAGAACTACAATAAGGATACTAAAGATCTAAGTACTTTGAGAAGTTATTTGTAACATTTTATTCTTGCTGTTTTCTCTGACAACTAGAAAATATATATGTAATACTAGCAACACGTTACATCTGTAGATAAAAATATCTGAATTATACATTTAATATCTGATTTAAAAAGAAGAAATAAAACAAAAATCAGTTCACACTCTTTCCAAAGGTTTTCTTAATCCAAGTATATAAAATTATTTTATGTAGTTTAATGGACACACATTAAATATATTCCAATAGGATTTGGAATGCCATATTAGAAATCACAACATGAATGACAGCTTAGAACACAAATGGTAAAGCAATGTGCAGATTCCATTGAAATTCATTCCCTTGTAAATTATAAATATAATTTTCTACCTTCTCTGCTCACTCAAAAAAAAAAAGAAAAAGAAAAACCTAAAATTTATTTTAGGAGAAGTAAAAAAATATGCAGGAACTGTAATTACTGAAATGATTCATTCCTTTGTGTGATCAAAGTAACTTTTTGTCTTCTTTCCGCATTTGTGAAAAGGGCAGATGTATTCAATGGCTAGAGAGTGTACAATTAAAAGTTAAAAGCACATGAGAGACAGAACAACAGAAGGAAAATCTAAAATCAAAGCTTAGAAAAGTAATTCAGGATCATGATAGCAAACTACTAAACTACGGTTAAAGGAAAAGAATAAACCCAAGGATATTCAGAAATTGTCATAGTGACTTTTTTTTTCTGGTCCTATCTGAATCATCAGTTCTGTCTTTTCGTGTGTTTAAATTTTAAGCTCTGTGGAGTTTTGTTTAGCAACAAGTGAGCACACAAGTTGGTGTGGTCCTGATCCACCACTATAGCTCCAGTGCACAGTAATGATGATGACAGCATAACAGTAATAAAAATATTATATCTATTAAGTTTTTGATTTTCATAGACAAACACCTTACTTCACATGCAGGTAGTCCCATAGTTGTCTGCCATCCCATGGTCAGTCATGGTAATCCAGTTTAAAATAGGTTAGGAAACAATCCTCCCATTTTTAAAAGAGGGTTTTACCATTTCAGTCCATTGAAAAGTTATTCTAAAATAGAATAAATAGACTCAATTAGTGAGAAAGGGTAAATCTCATGTAAATCTAGCTGATCATAATGTTTTTCTGAATCTATCTTTATGTGTACATTAAAGTAACCTCAAAGCACACAATGTCTATGGATATAAAGGACTTCTCATGATGTATAATATCTTGTCATTCTTGTAATGGTCTAAGGCATGAGAACCTGTCTGGTTTTACAGTTGTATTAAACATTTTAAGCTTGTAGCTTTCCCTCAGGCAAATTTATTCCAAATAAGGAGAAAAATGAAAAGGAGATATAACAAGCTCACAAAATAAATATAAACACATATGCTGAAATAATTATTCAGATAGTTCCAATTACTTCAAGGGTTAAATACCAGTAGCTTTGCCATTTCCTTTACATCTTCCTCATAATGCTATTCAGAGCCAGCCTGAAGACCTAAAAATCAATCATTAGAAAAAGACTAAAATAGATTTCAAAAATTAGTCAAAGCCCCAACAGAGAGACCTCGTCAAATTTTTCAAAAATGTCCAAATATTTCAGATACTCACTTTTGAGATTTTCAACCTAGGACTGAAATTCCTGCTGTCATCTTATACTGCCAGCTGCCCAAGCTGAACACCTCAGAAATACACTAATTTCCAAAATTCCTTCTTTATCTTCCAGTGTGAGACTATATCTTAGCTACATGTAAGAACATAAAACATTAAGAGCATATTACAGTGACCTGTTACTTTGTATTTGTAAAGAGAAACAAAATGAAACCCTTTGCTCCAGAGAGTGAAATGAAAGCAAGACTACATATGCTAGCAGAAATGCTTTCCATTTTTACAGAACCTATATAATTTTCAGTAAACGCATCAGACCAGCTAGTAGAGCTTACTTCTAGAAATATTTTCTTTCAAAACCAATTCTGTTATGAAAATCTATAAGCTTTTTGTGATTTAAACTTACTCCTACCTCAGTCAGAAATTTCCGTACATATTTCAGCAGAAATATCCCACTTACATTTTTATAGAGGAAAAAAGAAAACAACCCACATTTTTGTGTCAATTTGTGAAATATGTCAAATATATAAGATAGTGACTCTTTTTATTAATTCTACTGTAAGAAAAAATTCCCCAAGGAAACATTTTTTTTGTTGTTTTGACCATAGAACAAACAAGGAAAAAATTACTTACAAAATTATCAGAAAAATAGTAAATATTCAAACCTAAGTATGTATACTTCCATGACCAATACTTAGAAAACCCAAAAAAACCCTAAGTGCTGTAACTAAAATCAAGTGAGGTATGAAGTGTCTCATGCCCAATTTTTGGTCAGTGACACTTCCAGATTTATGTCCATAGAACTGCTCAAAGTGGTTATAATGACAAGAATTGAGAAGTGTTCTTTCAGTTGATGTGTTTGAAAGGTAGCTTTGTACAAACAGCTGTGTTTTCAAAATGCTTGCCACCTCTAAATTGGTCCTTGTGAAGCGAATGGTTCGCCTTATTGCCAGGAGGGCACATTGTGCTGTAGCTGCTGCATTTTTAGGTTTTATCACTGTCTCTCTAACTGCTGAAGTGGAAAAGACCGATTGCCAAAACCTGACGTGTTTCTTTTCCTTTCTGCCCAGTCTGACTTGGTTCTTAGCTATCTGTTGCTCCAGTGATGAGAAACGCTGCTCAGTTTATTCATTCACTGAATGTCTTTTCCAGCTCAAATAATGGTGATACCCTCTTGTAAACCAAGGCTCCAGCTGTCAGCAGCAGTAAATGAAAGAAACCTAATTAAGGCATACCAATCATTGTTTACACAAGAGATAATTAGGCTGCAAAAAGTCACACACAACAGGGTGCATTTTTCTAAAAGCAAGAGTTAATACCTTAAAAGCAAGAGACACACCATGTTTAGTAAGACGGTAAGTACAGATGGCAACAGGGATGGACTTCCAGAGAAAAATAATCTGTCTATAATGATTTAAACAGTGTTAGTACAGACGTTCTAGTATATTAAAACAATAATAAAAATACTGAATATAAGTACTAATAAGCAATATTAATTTATTAGATATAGACTTTATTGCAGATAATAGGAAGCAAACCATACCATTTCATCTGGATGAGGAAATACATGTACAATGAGAGTGCACATAAAGATTTACAAATGCAGCTGGGTAAAGAATTACATCAAAGACTCCAAAACTATGATGCACAGCCCTTGCTGCTGCTTGTGTGGAAACATTTATCTCACATCTCAGCTTACTGATGATCATCTCCTGTTGAGCCTTATCTCTGCTGGCTTTTCTAGTGTGCACAGTTGTAGGTACAAGTTCTAAGAATCATTTGCATTACATCAAAAATCTCGAGATGTCACCAAAATCCACTATCAAGAGTTAATGCTGACATAATTGCATTATTTGAAAGAATTTTTTTTCAAAAGGAAATATCTACCTTTGCACAGAAACTTTCATGTATGTAAAGCTCTGTTCCTTTAAATACTACTCAAAGGAACAGGACAAATAACCTTCAGGTCTTCTCTCTGTCCTTATTAGTACCTTTAAAAATACCATTCAAATTACAAAACTTTCATGTGTAACTCTAGATGGTACAAAACAGTCAGCTTTAAAGCACCAGAAGCCATTAATAAAAATTCTGACAGTTACTGCTAATAAGAGCACTATCAGTACATATTTACTATTATGAGTAAATTAATGAAGAAAAAGAATCAATGCATTCCAAAAGTTCCAAGTAACACAAAGTTAAATGCTTATTTTTTTCAGTGCAAACATTTATCTGTGTGACATTCTTGAAGGAAACTGAACTTAGGATACAGTTTATGCTGTTGAGTGCAATATACATGAGGTTTATTTTGTTACAGTGAATGACAGCTCACTTCCCCCTTCAAAATGATTTGAACACATCTTAAGGCTGGAAATTAGCTGCATACAGTCAGATACACTCACATAATCAATACAACCAGTTAAGCAGTCATACTGCTTAATTTGATTCTGGGCTTGGATTGCTTCAAGTGGGACTGGAAAACTTACATCAACAATCCATGTTTTCTTACATTCTTAGTCAAAATTGCACATTGGAGTCACACTATAATACTATTACAAACAAGGGAGAACAAAAGTGTTTTGCCACTCAAAGTGTTATATACAATTTTTGCTGTTCATTTCACGACTTCACTTTTCCGTGTACTGGGTCATATTAAGCGTACTGCAGTCATATGATTTAGATTTAGGTTGTCCTGCCAGGAGCAGGGAGTTGGACTCAACAATTCTTATGGGTCCCTTCCAACAAGACATATTCTATTCTATGATTCTATGACTCATAAGCCACCATGGATGTCCATTCTACTCCAGAAACATTCTTTTATTCCAAACCTTGAATGACAGTTTATACCAAATAATTTTCATGTAAAACAAAACACAGATATGACACTATTTAAATAAAAAATCTTTCTGAAGTGAAACAATATATTTTGGAATGATGGATGCAGGCTAGAAGAGAGTATCAAAATTATTCTACAATCTGTTATTCAAGCCACTCAACCCCAGTGAATATTTTACACAAGGCAGAAGCACTTTAACTGAAGAAATAAGAAAGATTTATGCTGGAACACCATATGAGCTTGAGCTGGTGACTTATTAGCTAAAGCATTCACCACAAAGAGAAAGACATCAGATTAAATCATAACGAAGCAGAATTTCAGCCTGGATCTCTCAGCTCTTCTTTTTTGCTGCCTTTTGCAGAAAGCCTATCTATATATGACATGGCAATATTCACTAGTGCCCTTACTTTTGGCTTGAGAATCCCATAGAAAATGAAATATAAAATTACAAGGAGTATAACGCAAATCCAGGAGTATGTTGGCTCATATGTATGCAAAAATGTAGTTAATGCGCTTTAAATGGTACAGCCTCTCAGGTGCCTGGGACACACATGAAAAGTCCATCTTGGTCCACACTCCATGTTTCACAGTGGCCAATAGCAAATTTCCAGGGAGGAAGAGAAAACATGGTCAGCTACGGAGTTAGGCTTCCCTAGAATACTTTCTCAAGTACCTGTACCTAGCAGAAGTCCCTGAGCATCATAGTGGAATCAAAAGGCTGAGATATCTGCACTAGCAATCTGTTGAATTTCAACCAATTTACAGTAACCTTTCAATCAATTGAAATTTATATTTTGTATCTGTCACACTTACAGAAACATTTTTAATATACAATCCAAATAAAAATACAGAAGTCAAGGGGAAATATGCTTTAGAAAGTGCATCGAGAATGTGACTTAAAAAAATTCCCCACCCATGGCCATCCTCTTTTCTCCCTACATAGGAAATTACATCCATGCATTTGGCATAGAATGATTTCTACTGAGATCTTTAGTAAATATAACAGTACTCCACATGGGGGTATCACTTTGCCTCCTCCTGGCAAAATTAAGAGCAAGTTACAGGCATTAACTGTTAAACACAAATCTTTATTTTTCTGCAAGTCTCAAGCTCATCTTATTTCCCAGAACAAAGGAACAGATTATACTTTCACTATTTCAGTCAGGATGTCTTTGCATTTCAGTATAAACTGGGTCATGTGCATAAAAACATATTATTAATCCTCAAAACAGCAGAATGTTTTCTGCCTGTTTATCTCACACATTGGCTGTTCACTCTATTAATAAACTTACACATTAAAATAAAACACTAAATGCCCTTAAATGTACATAGCACAAACAGCAGTCTCAAAACTTTGCCAAATGTACTTCAAATTGGCCCAATGCTCTTGTTACTTTACATGGTCCAACACCCTTCCTCTGGAGCTGATATAGAATGCATAGGTGGTAGATATGCCCAATCCTCCTGGGCCTGGAAAGGAAACCTAAAATTCAAATGCTTGACAATTAACTTTTGCAATTCTCTCTATCTATACCAGCAACACCTCAAAAGTTATTTATCAATGTCAATGAAACATTGATCTTACCTTACAGTTTGTAAACAGTGTCACTGTCAATGTTAACACTAGAAGCAAGGGGAGAAAGGATATAAATACATATAGCACAACAGTCTTCGTAAACAAAGTCTTGGTAAAGTTAAGTGTAAAGCCTATATTCTGAAGTAAATGAAGCAGTTAATGTGTACTACTTTATATACGAAAACACAGAAGCTTGGTAATACATGCTTTGGAACAAAAGGTATACTCAGAGTTGGATTTATTTTACTCCACAAAAAGCAAGTACACACCAAAAATCTGGGAAGCACACAATTGATGCCTCAGGATGTTATGGTTTCAGCCTTTACTATAATTTGGGACATGAACGTAATCTGGAAATTTCAGATTTTTGCAGAGCTACAGACCAAAGAAGCAATTGCAGCGTAGATTTTTTTTTTCCTTATCACTCTAAAGACACTTTTCTGTTATTATGCTTTGCAATTGAGGTTATTGAAGCCCGAATAAGAAAGCCAGTGATTAGTCTGAATTTGCCAAATGGCAAGCTAGTTATTATAAGGTACATATTTCTTTCTAATTAGTACTTAAGAAAAAAAGGAAAATAAGCAGCTACAAAAAGACATAAAAATTATAAAACCTGCAGATTATCAATTTTGTGTATTTCTGTATAAATATCTCACAGGCTTGCCTAAGAACGCCATCATTAGGAATGTGTATTAATCCAACTATTCCGTTTTCCTTTGATTACACATAAATTATGTTCTTTATATTTCTAAACTTCATGTTCAAAAGTTAAATATTCATGATCTGTAGGATTTTGCTCAGTGTTTACGTTTTCAAAGCCAAAAGAAATCAGTCTGTTTCTAGTGATGAAAAAGAAATATTTTAAAAGAGGATAAAATATGTAGAAAAATCTCACTGATATATTTTGCTTTATACTCTGTGGATCTTCATCTTTCTGTAGAACAATGCTCCACTGGATATATGAGAAGCTAAAAGTCTAAAGATATATTACTATATTAACTTAATTTATACTATCTGGATACCACTATAATACTCCAGGCACCACAGTCATTTTCTTTTCTTACTTGCAATAATTAACAGTAGAGAGCAAAAGATGGCTAAATTAATTTATAACTTTATAGTGTCTTACACTAATTATTTCCTCTTCTTGTATTTTAGGTCATCCTGTCATTCCTGCAAACACTAATCAATCATGGGATTTGAAGTTAATACTACTAAATAAATGAATTGCTTAATCTCCTATGACCATCTATACATGCTTCATCTTCACAAAGCTCATCAATTTTATGTCATCAAGGACAGAGTGACCTTCATTTCCACAAAATGCCTCTTACTACTGGACAAGTTGGTTACAAATTTATCACTTAACCTCAGGAAGAAAGACTTTCATGATCATCATTTGATAAATGCAAGTGTGTATTTTATTAATTGACCAAGTCATACTGAATTCCAAGACCGTAATTGTGGAATACTGAAGGGTCTGTTACTTTCTGAATATCTGAGCTAAGATGAAGGACATGCAAAACAAAATTAATTTACTTCTTAGTCTAGTTACTACTGCACTACTACAAGCTGTAGGAAAAAAAGCAGACTGCCCAGAGTCCTGTGTATGTGAGATCAGACCATGGTTCACTCCCAGGTCTGTGTACATGGAGGCTCCAACAGTGGACTGTAATGATTTAGGCCTTTTTAATTTTCCAGCCAGACTGCCTGCTGACACACAAGTTCTACTTCTACAAACTAATAATATTGCAAAAATTGAACATTCAGTAGACTTCCCAGTGAATTTAACTGGTTTAGATTTATCTCAGAACAATTTATCCTCAGTAACCAGTATTAATCTTAGAAAGATACCGCAGTTGCTTTCAGTGTACCTTGAAGAAAACAAACTTACTGAACTCCCTGAAGAATGTCTCTCTGGACTCCACAATTTACAAGAGCTTTATATTAATCATAATCTGCTTTCTGTGATTGCACCAGGAGCTTTCATAGGCCTCAATAATCTTCTCAGACTTCATCTCAATTCAAATGGTCTGCAAGTGATCAATAGGAAGTGGTTTGAAGCTACTCCTAATCTTGAAATTCTCATGATTGGAGAAAACCCAATTATCAGAATTGAAGACATGAATTTCAAGCCTCTTAGCAATCTGCGCAGCCTAGTTTTAGCAGGTATAAATCTCACTGAAATACCAGATAATGCTTTGGTTGGCCTTGACAACTTAGAAAGCATTTCCTTTTATGACAACAGATTTGTTAGAGTGCCCCACATTGCTCTTCAAAAGGCTACAAATCTTAAATTTCTGGATCTAAATAAGAATCCCATTAACAGAATACGACAAGGAGATTTTAGCAATATGCTGCACCTAAAGGAGTTAGGAATTAATAACATGCCTGAACTGATTTCTATAGATAGCCTTGCTATTGACAACCTGCCAGATTTAAGAAAAATAGAAGCTACCAATAACCCCAGATTATCATACATTCACCCCAATGCATTCTACAGACTTCCCAAGCTGGAATCGCTCATGCTCAACAGCAATGCGCTGAGTGCCCTGTACCGCAGTACAATAGAATCCTTGCCTAACCTCAAAGAAGTCAGCATACACAGCAATCCCATCAGATGTGACTGTGTCATCCGCTGGATTAACATGAATAAAACAAACATTCGTTTCATGGAGCCAGAGTCTCTGTACTGTGTAGACCCTCCGGAATTCCAAGGTCAGAATGTGAGACAGATACACTTCCGGGAAATGATGGAAATCTGTCTTCCCCTGATAGCTCCTGAAAGTTTTCCATCTACTCTGGATTTAAAAGCTGGCAGCCATATTTCCTTACACTGCAGAGCAACAGCAGAACCAGAACCTGAAATCTACTGGATAACACCCTCAGGACACAAACTTTTGCCTAATACTATTTCTGATAAATACTATGTTCATTCCGAAGGAACTTTAGAAATAAGTGATGTAACACAAAGAGAAAGTGGTTTATACACATGCATAGCAACAAATTTAGTTGGGGCAGACCTAAAGTCAGTCATGATTAAAGTGGACGGCTCTTTCCCTCAGGACAGCAATGGATCTTTAAATATTAAAATAAAAGACATAAAATCTAATTCTGTTTTGGTTTCATGGAAAGCAAGTTCTAAAGTTCTGAAGTCCAGTGTTAGATGGACAGCCTTTCTGAAAGCTGAAGACTCCCAGGCTGCACAGAGCGCTCGAATACCATCTGATATGAAGGTGTATAATCTTACACATCTAAATCCCTCAACTGAATACAAAATTTGTATAGATATTCCCACTATCTATTCACAGAGTAAGAAACAATGTGTCAATGTAACCACAAAAGGACTGGACTTGAAAGTGAAAGGCTATGAAAAGTACAACGTAATAGGATTCCTTGCCTGCCTTGGTGCTCTTTTGGGAATCATCTCTGTGATATATCTCTACAGCTGCATCTCACAAGACATGAACTATGGCATTGGACACAGCTATCTAAGGAATTATGTGAAGAAACAATCCTTTCAACTCAATGAGCTTTATCCTCCTCTAATCACTCTTTGGGATATGGGCAAAGAAAAAAGCACAGCAATGGAAGTAAAAGCAACTGTAATAGGTGTACCAAACAATATGTCATAAATATGTCACTATAACACTCAATTTCTGAAATGAAAAACCCTGACTGCATTTGTGTTGAACAAAACAACAAGTAAAAGTATTTCTCTTAGGAACTAGATGCCTGGACTTTGCTGCTGCCAACAAATGGGAATATATACTGATTAAAAGAGAAGAATTTTAACTAACTGGCTTCTAAGGGTATTCTACCAACCAAATACAATTAATTTCATATTCTAGAACTTTTATGGGACTTTTAAGTCTGGAATACAGTGGAATTAGCCAAGAACATTTTCTGGGGTTTTTTTAAATTATTACATGAAAGTAGTGGAACTGAGCAATACCTCCTCCTGTGCTGTATTACACACACTAGCCACGAGTTTTTGCAGTGAACAGATATACTAGGATTGACATATGGTGTAATGAAATGGACAAATTCTGTAGAGTAGACACAGTGAGTATGTGAATTTTTTTAATGAGAAAATACATTTTTGATGAAAATCAAAATAGTTTTGGTCTTGTTTGTTTCTAAAAAAAAAAAATCCCACCATTCTGGGAGCTCTTGTCTGACAATAAAGAAAGTCATCCCAATGCCTGATAAAATATCTCCTTACATATTCTCCTGTTAAATGCTAATCTGAGCACATAGGATATTTTTGCTGCTTTTAGGTCGTATGACGTGTTTCTAACAGAAACGTAAATTTAGTGGTAGTTTTTGATCAAATTCTACTTATTTTAAGAACATTTTAAAGGCAAAAGGGATGTTGGAGATGAGGCCACTTATACATTTTTATGTGTCTGTGTGAAATACTTCTGTTTTCTTAGCAACATGTGAGCCTGTCTGCAGATCTTTATTTCATTATATCTGTATTGCATTATTTTATTACTATACAAAAGTAGTCTCTTGTAGAACACATAGCAGTGCTTTCCATGGCAATACTGTAAACCACTTACAATCCATAAAAACATAACATCTTTAATATCTACAAAGAAACATCTCCATTATATTAGCCTAACAAATCTCTAAAAAGATTCATTATTTCTCCATGACCAAAGACATTCTCCATGTCAAAATACCCACAGAAGCTACAGATGAGCAGTAGGATTCCTTGGTAGCAGTGTATAAAAATGGATAGCTGTTCCTTCTGCAGATATCCTATATAAACCTGAGGTCCTTGGGAAGTAATAAATCCATCTTCTAGCTTTAATAGCTTAGTGCATATTTAACTTGCATTATTTCATGAACGTATGCCAAAAAAATCTAACAACAATTTTTTCAGCAAAGTAGAATTGGTTAAAAAAATGTGCAAATAACTTCTTAGTAGTGGTATAATATACTTCTTCATAATCTCTTCATCTACCAGAAGGTTGTGTTTTTTTCCACACAAGGCACAGGACTAAAATTTTCATGTATTTCATTAATTGGCATGTTTACTCTCTTTATTGGAGGTAGGAACTGACAACAAGCTGTATTTAATTTTCTCAGAAACAGAAAAGCATTGTTGCACACCTGTGTTTCCATTTATTTAACAGATATCTCTCAGGAATCCAATGCATTAAAAGCCATACTTACTGGTTATTTCAAACCAGAAAATAGTAGCTAAGAAATAGATTAACTTCTCCTTGGCATTTAGTGTTCTATTCATAAAAAGATTAAGCACTTACTTCTTGGTAAAACATTTACAAAAATAAATTCCAATATTTCATCAGCTAACACAGCCAAATGCTCACTTACATATGTACATTTCAGTTTCTAGTTTAGCTACAGTGCTGTGAAATCACCGCTCCAAATACTACCTAAAAAACTTAGATAAAAGATTGCAGAAAAAATGTTAATTTATATCCTAAAAGGAAATTTCCATTTCCAAAATTCACTAATAAAACTCATTCTGCTTGTGTAACCTGAAACAGTGACCTCAAGATAACTTAAAAGAGAAATGGAGGTTCTTCCCACAATCTTGTGCTGGCCAGGAATAGAAAAGACACAATGATCAACAATAATCTTTAAGATATTATTTGTTATCTGAAGATAGAAGAGAAGTTTCTGAAAAGGATTTCTATATAGTATAGAAAATAAGTTCACATACTAGACAGTCCTTGAAGAGCTGAGAGAAAAAACTGAAAAACATCACTTTGTCAGACTTAAGAAAGAAAAGTATTCATATTATTGAACTGAATGGAGTGGATGTGTGGCACTGACAAGACAAGAAATTTTACATAGCAGAAAGTGTATAGTAAGTATGAAAAGTTCATTATTAAAACTTCAGAAGACATTTTGAAGGATATAGTTAAATGGGATAGAGAAGATAGCCATTGAACACAAACCACTAGAGGCAAAAAAGAGACTGAAAATTCACCTCATGCTAAAGATGAGAAAACATGCTTGGAAACAGATAAACAATTGTATGCAGTTTTTCTAGAAGTAAGAAATAAGATGACTAGAAACATATCCAGAGTAAAAAAAATTACTGGTGTTACCTACTGAAGATCATGAGACTTCATTACAACATACCTTACAGAAAGACATCTTGAATCAAATTGTTGGGGAAGTGATAGTTACATGTGATCATTTAAGAGCATCTTTGAGTTCCATGAGCAGCAGTAAAAACGTGTTGGAATGAACCACTAGGCAGGAAGAGAAACAACCTACATCTTTCTCAAATATCGATTGACCTTCAAAATCAACTTTTTTGGTAGGTCAGTTTAATAATGTACCAAACGTGTCATTTGAACAGCTTTCAGCTTAATATCACTGGAAATAATTGAAACTAATTTTCTCAGGAAAAGGCTACATAGATACTCAGGGAAAATGCTCAAAGGGATTATAAAAACAAGAGAGATTATCTAAACATTCAGTAAACATAAAACCAGGACACAAAGGACAAAAATTAATCTAGATTACAAAGTTTGTGAAGATTAAAGAAAAAATATACCAAACTTCATTTTATACATATGACAACTATAGAAGTTCAATATTAAACAAGAAAATTGCAATTATTTATATGGATAAATTAATTACTGAAACTTGGCAAGATTTCCATGATTGGAATGTGAAAATATATAACCATAACCTGTCTAGTGAGAACTGTGCTTTGGAACTGAGACTTGAGTTATTCACTTTACATTCAATAAACATTCTAAAGGAGTTGAGTCTTCTTCAATGCTTGCATTATAAGGTAGTGTGAAAATAATATAAAGTATCAGACTAGATTCTGTCCATGATTAGCTGCACTTCAGTATTCTGAGAAAAAATAGACAAGCATCCTTTGTAAATAGCATAAGCATACAGTGGAACTAGTAATGAATAATGAAAACAGACCCTATAGTACATGGCTGATTATGGTTATGTTATCTTTCTGGTTACATTAAGTAATATTTCATTTGTATAGCCAGGGTGATCAAAAAGACATAGAAGGTTAAGCCAATTGAACAATATGTTTAAAGGACTTGTTCTTTTGAACACTCAAGAAAAACTTTAACCTAATGTAGTGTACCTGTACCTACTTGACTACAATATTCTGAGATATATAAAGCTGCAGTTATATTGAAGTACCTTCAAAGCAACTGAGTCTTTTATTAAGTCATTCCTTCCTTCAGACGAAGCTGAAAACTACAAATTAAATTCCTCTGGCAGCTAAAAAATGCTTTTTACAAATCTCTTTCACTTGCCTATTTTTCTGTCTCTTGACTTCATTTATTTTTAGTCTCTTTTTCCTAAAGTCCTTTTCTTTGCCTTGATACAAATGCTCTGTTCCCTTCCATGATCCCTGTGGCTTCTTTATCACATCATTTTCAATGCTGCCAGTAAGGATGGATGTTGTCTGACCTAATAAAAAAATTACCAAAGTAACATCGTATTTGAAGGCAAAATATTTGAATAGAGAAATAAAAAATATTAAAGAAAGATCTTAAAATGTGATGTCAAGCTGATCAGCTAATGAGATGAAGCATCTCTCAAAGAAACAAAGCCAAAAAACGTAATGACATTCAGATGAAAATAATAATATGGGAGTAAGATAAAGCTGAAAGGGCAGGCAATTTGGGCAGATGGCCTATTCCTGATCCCAAAATAGCTGATGTTCTTTTCAACATTACAGTTTAGAAAAGTGGAAAACAACTCCATCTGCCTTATCCTTACATATTGTTCGTTATCCATGTTGATGACAATTTCACACTGTGCTCCAAATAGCCATAATGTTTTTGAATCACAAAACTACATCAAATTCAGTGCTGATGTCTTCATCTATACACATTTCTTCAAGTCCAGACCTAGATTCTATAAAGAAAACCTTTCAGCATTTATATACTACATTTTACAGGTCA
The DNA here is from genome assembly GCF_003984885.1 of Neopelma chrysocephalum. Lineage (NCBI taxonomy): Eukaryota > Metazoa > Chordata > Aves > Passeriformes > Pipridae > Neopelma > Neopelma chrysocephalum. The sequence goes on from NW_020897719.1 coordinate 6,536,093, forward strand.
AAAAGCTTACAGTTTTGTCATTTAGCATGTGAGCACAAGTCAGATTCCTTGAGATGGCTGTTGGGAATAACATTTGAGGGCAGAATCTTGTCAGAAATTCTTATTTTTTTTTATTAAATTTTACTCTGTGCTGTTAACATTTATAATTTCTTCTTGTTTCTGTCCCTAGCACTAACATCAGCTAACCTTAAAAACATACAGCTGAATCCTTTATAGCACCAAAGAAAGTGGGTTATTGTCTAAAGACTATTAAAGACAGCTAAAAGATGCTTTGACATAATGGTGGAATGATTTTATAGGCCACAGAACCAGATGATGAAAGTCATCTACTCCTATACATTCTAACATTTAAATGGAATATAGAAGGGCTACGAATAGAGTAAGAATTATCACTTTTAATTAAGTGCAAAATGTCCAGTAACTATGTCAAATAAAACCCAACCGTTTAAAGTTAGTCTCACTATAGCAAAGAAAAATCATAATTGGATTACAGGTAATCAGCTATGTTTTTCTTTACATACCAGGTAATAAAAGGATTAAATTAAATCAAACTGTTACTATCAATTGTAGTCTCTTAGATTAATTTAATCTTCTTTTAACAATTAATATAAAATGGGATGTTAAAGTCTTACATAATTTATTTCATAATTGCTCTACAGGTATTCAAGATAAGTGCATTCCCATTTTTAGCAAACTAAGTGCTATATTGAATATTCATGTATCACACAATGTATTCCAAAATATGAAACAATGCTTTTTCCTAAAATACCTGCTCGCAAAAGTTCAACTATCAATACCTAAAATATATGACACACACCACTATTTCAATTCCATATCTTCTACAACTGTGTAAGAGGATTTCATTACCCAAGCTAGGATGAGCTGTATCCTGATAACTTCCACACTTTTAGTTTGACAAATCCAGAATAGGACTTGTAAATATATTTTTACATTTATATTTACATTATCATGTCCAATTCACCTTGTTGCTTTTCAGGCTGTGAAGTCCAATTAAAAATTACTTTCTTTTCTTCCTTCCTAGAAATTCAACCTCACATTCACCCTTCACATTTCTTTCCTTCATTTAGCATTAATCTAGTTTGCTCTTACACAAAATCACAGCAGCAGCCCTCATTTTTACCTATTTTCTACTTCAGTAATGGTTCATTTTTTTCTGAGGCTCCTATGAACTAGACTTCTGTCAGAGTACCCTACTTCCCAGGCTACGTACAGAGTATCCTTGTCTATGATATTTGTTATCATTTTATAATTCTTAATGAAAAGGGGAAAAAAAAGCAAAAAAACATAATTGTTTTGTGGATTTGAGGATAATTTTCAAGTGTAGCCAGAGGAAAATTGCAACCCTGAAAACTCTGAAGTCTATTCCCCAACCTACTTCAGCATCAGCTCTGCTTAAATGCTGTTATGCTAACTAAAGCTCCCTTTCTCTCCCTTGGTCTTAGGAAAGCTGATTTAAGTGGAGGATGTCAACTACAGGTAGAGTAATTTGAAGTTACTTGTAACTTTTACAATGTCTGGATTATTAGAAAGAGAAAATTAGAAAAGGGAATAATCTTATTATCCAGCCAGCCTTTCAAAAGCATGTAACAATTTATAAGCTATATACCAAAAAACATATCCCACCAACACACATGTATGTATGGCCAGTCTTCGCGAACGAAGATTTGGGAAAGGTCTTTTTACCTTTCAAGCCTGCGCAATGGATTTTTTTAGGTGAGACACAGTGTGCGCTGAACTGAGCCCACCCTTTAATCCTAAGGTTCATCTGCCGGGGCCAAGCGAGCTTGGACAATGGCAGTGAGGTCCTCAGGATGTAGGTTTGTTTAGAGTGACCTTCTCTTAGATGGATGGCCTTACAGGGCTAACGAGCTCCATCTGCCCGGGGGAGTTCCCTGACCGGGGATCGAACCCGGGGCACCAACACACATACACCAAAGATAAAACCCCCTGCAATTAACTAAGAGTTTACAATAAAAGAAACAAATATATTGTCAAAGAGTTGTGGGTTTTTCCTCTACCACACTGAGTGGTAGACAAGAGTGCACCAGTACTTCCCACATTTAGCAAAAGCATTTAGGTGTGTAATTCCCATTGAATTTAACATCCTAGTCTCTAACCTGTTAAGGTGTTTTGGACATTACATAGTGTGTATGTAATCCCTGGATGAGCCAAAGCCTGGCCATATGAACCTATCCACTTCAGAGCCCTCACAAATTTGCATCTGCACAGCTCTACTAAAGACGGTGTAAGTGCAATATACATCATTCATTTAATTGAAAACATTACATATATTTTTCATTAAGACAGAATGGAAAAAAAAAATACTATTTAATTAAAATTCTTAGAATAGAATATTTTGTGGAGAGCATCTGTTTCAGGATTAAATAATTCCATAACTATCAAAGAAATACTGGATAGTGTAGGAAATTAAGAACCAGGAAAAGAATTTTTGGTATGTTCAGATATTATCTAACTACAAAGGAAATAATATGCCATACAATATATTCTAAATTACTTTAAGATACCACAAACAATATAGGTTTCTCTCAGATTCTTACTCCTCCTAACTTAAAAGGTTTGCAAGAGTCTGATCCTGCTATTTATCTCTAAATATAAATTATCATCCTACAAATTTCTTAGTCTTTAACTTTTTTTCTTCCTCCTTTTGTCTCCTTCATTTGAAAATTTGTTTTTGCTTCAATTATCTTACATGTGAAAATTTTCTTGTCTCTATATGTCATGCAGCACTGTTCTCCCAGTATCAGGGTCTCTTCTTTATCATTCTGGCACAGAACTCTACTTTTCCCTTGCCAAAATTAACATTCTACCACACTGGATGTGTATAAAACAATCTAAATGCCTTTTGCTAGAACACTTACACTAAATACTCCTAACTTTATGTATAATGTGATGACTTTATGGTGAGTAGGGGCTTACCTTCAACAAGAGTGTGGAAACTATCTCATAAGTATTCAGAAAATAGAAAATTTGAGAAAGGAAAAAAATGGTTTAAAACAAAAAATGGTAAATTACAAACCTTATAATGTGTTGCTAACAAATAAAGTACAGACCATGTAAGTGAGGAAAAAAACAGAAACCTTAGATACTCAAAGGTAGAAAATTCAAAGGTAAAAACCAAAGTGTAACATAGGGTGGTACAAATATTTTAGAACAAAACTTCTGAGAGTTGTAAAAATGTGTCCAGTGAGGGGAAAATTGCTAAAAGAACAAGTTTGCAACATCATCAGATCAATAAATGTGACAAAAAATAAGTTGAATGAACAAAGAGGTGCTACAAGTAATGTTAATGATGGTGAATGGGAAAAGTAGGATAGAGGAAAGGTATAGGAAAAACAGTTGAAAAGGAGCAAGTGAAGACGCTGTCTGACAGCCCATCCTGGAGACACAATCATTAAAGGTAGCAATAGACTACTCAGTGGTTGGAAGCAAATTTTCAACAAGTGATATTATTATAAGAAACTGAGAAAAATTAAAAATAAAGACATGAAGAAACAGCCAAGGAAAACAAGGGAGCTTGAGCATACCATGAAATATACATATACATTTATTACAGAAAAACTGTAAAGAGGTTTGACATTTTTTTCATAAGGTTGTTTCATATTATGAGACATAATTTACCAAGAGTCAAGGAAAAAGTTACAATATGATTTGTAAAACAAGCAGTACAAAAATATTTATAAGAAAGTGAAAAAAAAAGTGCTTAAGCAATGAAAAAGAGCATGCTTGGAAATTCTGTCTAATATGAGGAAGGCAGTGACAGGTAGTGTCATTTGGGAGGTTTCATTCAGAAGACAATTGGAAGCTGATAACCCTTGTTATTAAGCAAAATACTTTCATAAAGAAATCTCAGAGGGAAGGAGACACTACTGCCTCTAATTAAAGGCAGAGCTCAAGGTCCAGGAGCTGCTTAACGGTATCAATTATAATGCCACTAATAACCAATTAAGGACTGTGATTTTTCTAAATATTACCAGCACCACAGCAATTTCAATTGTTGTTTTTAAGAAGCCTCAAAGTTCTTTAAAAATAATTAATTCTAAAGGATTAACTAAAAATCCATTTAAAGGCAATAACAAAAGACACTGGAATGCATTCAAGTTTGTTCTAAATCATGTCCAAAGCAAGCTTACTCCACCAAAAAGAAGCTAATCATAGTCACAAAGAATAAAACCTTGAAGAAAAAGAGAAGGGAAGACTAGGAGTAGAGGGGATAACAAAAAAACAAAACCAATTAAATTAAGAAGAGAAAAGAGGGAAAACAAGAATGATTGTGTTTAATATTGTTATACAAGTCAATATATTTAAGTTATATACAAAAATACTGACTGATGTAAAAGACAGTCAGAATACAGTAACAGAAACCTTTTTTTTTAAAAAAAAAAGGATGCCTTTTTTTTAACCCATTTTACAACTATTAGTAAACTAATTGAAAACTCAGTGAAAACTTGGAAGTAAGAGAGACTGAATAAGCCAACTAGGTGTCTGTATCTAAAAGAGAGCTAATCTGTTGAGTCTCTGAGGATATATTTACATGTAAAGATGCCTCTTGGATGCAATTTGGAGAGGTCCGAATTAGGAAGTCCATAAAGTACTGTGCAGCACTTCAAGGTTTTTCTAGTTTTGGTCCAAGTGCATTTCAACATTATTAGTTAGACAGAAAGGCTATTAATATCACTCCTACCTAGATTGCATACACAAAGGTGCTAAAATACACAGTACTAGCCATGGTAGTCTGGACAACATCACTCCACACTCCAGGGGTAGTGGTCCATGATTTGTACTGTTTAAAGACCAGTTGCAAATGGTGTTCCTCAGGGTTCTATCCTGGGATTTAACCTGCTTAACACTTTATCAATGACCTGGAGGAGAAGACAAAATCCTTGTCAATCTGACAACACTAATTTGAAGAATGCAGTCAACATATTTGACCACAGGGCTGCCATTTAGAGGCATCTAGAAATGCAGGAGCAGGTTTTTCCTGGGTAGGACTTGTGGCCCCTGTGGGGGACCCATGATGGTACAGTTCATTCATGAAGGACTGCACCCCATGCAGAGTGACCCATGGGACAGCAGTTTGGGAAGAACTGCTGTCCGAGGGACGGACTCACACTGGAGAGGTCCATCAATGACTGTCTCCCGTGGGAGGGACCCATGGGAGCAGGGGAAGGACTCCTCTCCCTGAGCAGCAGCAGAAACAACAACTGACCATAACCCCCATTGCCCATACCCCTGCACCGCTGGAGGGGAGGAGGGAGAACATGGAAAGAAGGAGGGGTGGGGGGAAGGTGTTTTTAAGATTATTTTACTTCTCACCCTTTTGCTCTGACCCTGCTAGTAATAAACTCAAATAATATCCCCACTTTGAGTCTGTTTTGCCCATGATGGTGATTAGTAAGTGACCTCTCCCAGCTCTCATCTCAACTCGTGAATCCTTTGCTTTTTTTTTTTTTCTCTCCTCTGTCCAGTTGCAGAGGGGAGTGAGAGAGAGGCTGTAGCGATACCTGGCATCCAGCCAGGGTCAACCCACTACAGTGATCTTTAATTGTCCCTTCTGACTCAAACCATTTCATGATTCTAAGCAAAAAAAGAGGTCACTTACATGTAAGCCAGTGGCTGGTCAGTACATTTGTCTGGCAAAATGTTGCACCTGATCATCACAGTGTGTCCTATCTCATTGCACTCTAGTCCTAACTATATTCTGTGTAAGTATGTTTTCTACCCTGTGCGTGTATGTGCATGATCTGCTACAGAACATCAGGCTGACCTGGAACCTCTGTTGGATGAGACTTTGCAGTGCCAGTAATTACAGAGGGAACGCAGGTCTGGGGGACCCATAGCGCTCATTGCCAGTAACTGTAAAAAATTGAGATAGACTTCTGGGTGGAATGATTGAGTGTCTAAAAACCATGTGTTGTGGATGAGTTTGAATGTGAGCAATAGCAAACTCCAGTCCTGATTGGTTGGATGGGGGGGGGAACAAGATCAGGCAATCCATGCTGTTCATGTTTGTGTGCTTATGTTGGTGCTGATAAAGAAACTGTTTTCTCTCTGTGTTGATCTGTGTGGTCAGTTAAATGTGTGTACTGCATGGTGCGTGCTTCTGACTGTGCAGGATGTGTGCTTAGCCTCACCACTGGCTGGACCCCTGGGAAACAGAACCACAGCAACACCTCATTTATGGCACCAGGACAGGAGCCTCCCTGAGTCTTACAATGCACCAAAGTTGATTCTACCAGACTAAAGAAAAAAACTTGCTGGCATACAGTAGTTCATAGGATCTAGCATCTCTAACAGAATTTTTAAAGTTATTCTACCAATAAAAGTATTATAAGTAATAATATTTGAGGTGATTACTGGTTCCATTTCACAATTACTATATATATAAAACTTTACTAGTTTAAAAAATAGCTTCTAGTTTAAAAATTTCATTAGAGAACTATCCCAAACTATTTTCACATTTTCTTTCCCCTTTACAGCACAAAGTAAACTCTCACTGCCACATCACCACCACAGGCAATAAGAATAGATCAGGGGTAGACTTATTGGATCTGATGTATGCTGACAAACACTTTGACTAGTTTTCTCTAGGACTTCAAACATACTACACCACTGAAATCATTTGCTTTTTTTATCCACAGGCAAAAGAACTGCCTGTTACTAAAGTGAACAACCTGTGCTTCTACCTTTGAGATCCCAATAACCATTCAAATTGACAGAACCAACCAGGGTCAAAATCTTATCATCTTGAAGAACTAATTCACGAGAACCACACCTAATTAGCCACGCAATCCTAGGGGAAAGTACATTTTTTTTAAAAAACAACTATTATTTTCATTTTACCTTCTGATATTGCTGTGCTCTCTCATTTGAAACAATAATTAATTACATTGACTTGAGTTTGGCATCCTTCTCTCACAAAATGCCGGTTTAGTAAGTTTGTTTGACTACTAGCTCTTAGTTCTGTGTTGCAGTTGATGCCTGTGATCCTGACATCCTCTCCTAAAGCACGTGCCAAATTTTAACCCAGTTACAGACAGTCTAAGTTCTACCTTTATCTCTATTCCTGGTATTTTCTAGGCTTCCCTCACAAACTGAATGGAAAATATGATAGGCAAAGACTTAAGTTATATTTAGAACATCTGTTTCTTAAAGTCTTGAGTTGTATAGGTCTTCACTAACCCTTGTTTCTCAAACTAACAAGTCAATCATACTACAGCAGCAATAGTTCCTTTCTTTTGTCAAATTGCTAATGACGGAAGAACTTGTAATATTTAAGTCCATGTTTGTTCAAAATCTTCTATTTATGTAGTCTCCTCCTTCTATTCCATAGAATCTACCTTTTAATTCCATACTTTAATTCCATAAAAGTGAGATAAGTGACAAGAAAATCTCTATTCTCTTGCAGATTCAGTTTCTTCCTGGTTTATAGTAGTCAGACCAGTAAGCACAACTTATTTAATGTAATTTCATACTAAACATACATTCAACTGCATCATTACCTTGATGCCTTTCCTTAAATCAAATTTCACGTTTATCTCAACTGCAGACAAGCCACCATTTATTTTCTTATATGAGCAGTCCACACACAGGAGAAGAAGGACTTGAGCTATTGCTGGATAAAAAGCTGGACATGGCTCAGGAATGTGCACTCGCAGCCCAGAAAGCCAAACATATCCTCGGCTGCATCAAAAGTAGCATTGCCAAGCAGGTCAAGGGAGGGGATTCTGCCCCTTTGCTCTGGTGAGATCCCACCTGGAGTACTGCATTCAGCTCTGGGGTCCCCAACATAAGAAGAATGTGAACCTGTTGGAGCAATTCCAGAGGAGGGCCACAAAGATGATCAGAGGGTTTGAGCACCTCCCTTATGAAGACAGCTAAGAGAGTTGGGAGTTATTCAGCCTGGAGAAGAGAAGGCTTCAGGGAGACCTTAGAGCAGCCTTCCAATACCTGAAGGGGGCCTACAAAAGAGCCAGAGAGGGACTTTTTACAAGGACATGATAGGACAAGAGGTAATGGATTTAAATTGAAAGTGAGTAGGTTTAGATCAGATATTAGGAAGACATTCATTACAGTGAGCATGGTGAGATACTGGCACAGGTTGCCCAGAGAGGGGTTGGATGCCCCTTCCCTGGAAACATTCAAGGTCAGGCTGGACAGAGCTCTGAGTAACCTAATCTAGTTGATTATCCCTGTTCATTACTCAGGGGTTGGGCTAAATGTCCTATAATAGTGCCTTCCAATGTAAACTATTCTATGATTCTTTTTTTTTAACTCTGTCAAAGCTTGAGACTTTGATATTACAGTTAAAAAAATAGCTATAAAGGGTACTTTTTAAATGTTTCACATTACTGTAGGAAATATGAAAGCTCTTAAATTTTTTTTATAGTTCTTAACAATTTATTTAAGCACAGGAAGTCAAAATATTTGGTAATTTCTAATATTTTTATTCTATATATTTTACCATTACAGAGATTTCCATTGATTTGTAGATACCGGTAAAAAACCTCTTCCACAGTTAAGATGGTTCAGTATAATTTTTAAAATATTTTCCTATTAAAACAGCCACTTTAATGTGAACTTTATATATGAACTTTATATATTAATAGCGTATAGTGCAATGAATGCCCAAGTTTCCAACACAGTCTACGATACTGTAAAATCAATTCTTCTCTGAATGACTGCTCATATCCTCTCAGCATGAATTACTGCTTTATAAAATACATGGATATTTTTCCCTTGTGTGCAACACAATATAGTGCATCTAGTTAAAAACAGAAGAGAGATATCCATATTTTCTACTGCTTATTCAAATTTTGTATACTAGGAATCTCATTTTTCAAATTGTCTCAAGATATTATACTGACCAATTCTCTCAATTTTTCAGAGCTACTAGTTAGTTCATACACCTTTGTTTTCTTCCTTTTATTTAAAACTAAAAGATTGATTCACAATAATCTCATAGGAGAATGAGTCATTCATAACCTCTTGCCTATTTATTACATGTAAAAATTACAGATGCGTACGTCCTGTAGCATACATTATTGTTACCTATAATAACCACCAACTACTACAAACAATAGAAGGTACAAGTTTGATTCCCTCATTTAAAACAATAAAACCATCAAAGATCAGCATTTAGATTACCCTTACATAGTTAATTCATGTAAGGCCATGTTCACAATTTTCTAATCTCGCAATTATTGACTTTAAGACTAGATACTAGAATAAAGTTCAGCACATACTTAGGCATGCAAGCGCCTACAAACTCAGAACCAGAATGCTGTGGCAATGCATCATTTGCTCCATCAACTTCTTTTCAGGGTAGAAACCAAGAACAACTATATTCAAAATAAGATACTCAAGTGTTCAAAAGACTCCGAGTACATAAATGCAAAAGTAGTGTTATCAATGGTAAACCTTACTAAATTAATTTCTCATTCCTAAAAATCAGGAAATGCTCTATTTCACACACATCAAAAAAAACTGATGTACTTTAAATAAAAGCGTCTTATGAACTATATGCAACTTGGCAAAGCTTTTTGGGCAATATGCGATAACTTATTTCACATATACTGTTAGATTTAACATTAATGTTGAAGAAATAATAGCTCTTATATTTAGAGTCAGTTAAGCTACCATGCAACACCTAGATATTAATATCATAGAGTGACATAAAATTTTTGTATAAGCAAAAGACAAAAAGAAGGTAAGGTAAAAACAGCTGTATTAAAAATCAAGTAACTGTAATTACATTGGATAATAGAGATTTTTTTCTAGATTAGAGAGTTTGAAAAGGTTAGTAACATGGCTAACAGCAATAATTATAAAATTAACGGCTTTAATTAGCAGCCTAAATTGAATGCCTCAAAAAAGACTTATCTTCTGTACCACCTACAAGGATGCTACAAAAATGTAACCAGCCTTTGGAAAGTATTTCATTGAAATTTAACTCCACAAAGGTATGAATTCAGTGGTATCACTTTAGGTGATTAAAAAATGAAACTCACAAAAGAAGCAATTTCATGAAACTTTTTCAGGCTTTGAATTAAAATTAACTAAGCCAGAGAAAGATCATAGTTTTAAGAGAATGAGTTTCAAACCTAGAAGAGTTTTATAAATCTCCCTAAATTTTTTCTCTGTTCTGATAAAGTGACATGCAATGGCTACATAAACCAACAGAGGTTTAGGAGAACGGTCTTATCAGAAAATCAAATTACCAACTTTTGTATAACAAGGAAAATTAATGGGAATTTCTGGTGAATCAGAGTTTATCTTTTATTTTAAATCACTTTTTTAAAGAAAAGCATTTGAATGCTTGCTAAGGACTTTATATTAATAAATAGCACATGTGTTACAGAGCAGATGCACTGAAGAAACACCCCATATTTACCACATAATTTACATTTATTTTGCTCTTGCTTTCCTCAAATGGCATTTACCCTGTATTTTTATTAATTCCCCCTATGTATGGTAAAGTACACATGGACCCAGATGTAGTACACATAGATGTAGCTTCAATTTGACAAGGGAGTCACACAGGCATAACATGTCTGCTAAAGACCCCTTATTTACAGTTGTCAGTATATCTGCACTTGACACAATTTGTTCCGGAAAAGAAGGCAGAAAGAGTAAGCAAATAACAACAGTATTTTATATCTGAGTAATTCTCTTCAGTATCAGTGATGCCCTGTGTTCCAGTAGTTAAGTACAAATACTGAGAAAAGACAAACTTTATTTCTACAGAGTTTATAATTTTGCAGCTTTTGAATTTCTTAGTTATCTTTGCTCTTGTGTTTCCAGAAGCATCAACCAGCACGATTCAACTACCTTCCTTGTACCAATCATTATTTTTTAACACTTCTCCAGAGAACATTTTTATTCATCTACTGACCAAAAGAAATAGTTGCAGTTTTTAAAGTCTGTCTTATAAAGAAAATCTCTGCCTGTATTCATCATTCTATCTGCCTATATGGTAATGGTAAATTTAATGAATTCACTTAGGAACTCTTAGGGTACCTCAGCTTACTATTTCTTCTGTTCATCTGTTACTAATGAATTTTACATTCCATTAGACTGCCTATTCACCTTAGCTGTTTTTCTGGAGTTCCTCAGTCTTCCATGCTACTATCTCATTAAAATAATTTGATACTACATATGAAATTTTTCTTCTCTTCAGTAGTGCCATTCCTAAACAGCCCAAACATTATAATAAGATATTAATTTCCATACTGAATTTCCATACTAAAAAAAGATCTCTCAACCTTACTCATTCATTTATCCGATCTCTTCAGTCTCATCTTAGAATTACTATCCCAGTATCTGAGCACCATCTGCACAAAATCAACAGCAATAAGGCAATTTTAATGGAGCCTGTCACATTTCCTTGGGAATACTTAAGGTGTTATTTGGTTTTGAGAAAGTCTTACTGTAGGGATGAGTCTGTTGTTTTTCTTAAATAATGTAGAAATTTAGATCTACTCTGTCTCTTCTGAAAGATTAAAATCTGCATTATTTATTTTTTCTTAATTTGTAGCCATCTCAGAATCTTGAAAAATTTGTAGTTTTTTAGTATTTGAAATGTATGTATTCATACAATTTGTGCTGGCCTGCTAGCTGTATCTAGCAAAAGGCCAAATTTTGGTTTTCTGCTCCAGCTACAACTAGTTATTAAAAGAACCTGGGGTTTTTTTTAACAAGGAAGGAAGGGGACTTAGAGCATTAAAAGAAGAAAAGTTTTTGAAGAAACAAGAAATTATGACAAATATATTCTGCAACAGTAACATGAAATTAGTGTTGTGATCATTAAAGCCATAACTATTGTTCTATGCACAGCAATTTATAAAACAAAATAAGATGCAGTATTGTCATACAACACTGTCATGATTAGAGCAATACATTTTCAAACTGTAAATTATGTATATATTTATTTTATTGTATAGATCACCTAAATAAGAAAAAGCGTCTGAGAAAGGAAATCATATGTGAAATTCTTGTGAGAAAACAACCTACTTGCTTCTATAAAGCATTTTATTACTAAGCAGTCTGACCAATTACAGAAACATAAGGTGACCCCAGTTTACAGCTGTCACATTTTGATTAAGTCAAAATATGTTAAAAATCCTTTCTAGGTGCTACTAAATCTCAATTGTCATAGATATTTTCTAGATTAATTTCCTGCAAACTTTTCATGAATCATTCATTTTTATTATAGGTTTATATACGACTAAATTAACCTAAAATGGATGCTGCCTCAGTGAAAAAAAAGACAGATTTGTTCTTTTACTCTAAAATTACTACAAATTAATGGCAGAATGATTTTGATTTGTAGGGACTTGTGAATATTGTTGTGCTCAAATAATTGCTACCATCATAGCTTGATCAGGCTTCTCATGGCCTTCCCTAGAAAAACTAAAAAATTCATGAATTTATTGCATCACATATCTTCTTTGAATTCTTTATTTCAATTTTTAAATTCTTCAGACTACCTTGGGCCATCAATCGTAGCACTTTCCTGTATCATACCAGTCTACAACTTGGGTTTAATATATATTGTTCTGAAGGAAATTGTTGTAGATACACTAAACTGTCAGTCACACATTTTTTCACACATGCAAAAAAGAACATTTCTGTTTGGAAACACCAGAAAATTCAGAGTTCAGCTTACCTTTTTCCAAAGTGTATTGCTAGTTATCAATGCTTATAGAAAGCAAAAAAGAATGTTTCTCCATGATACTGAGAATATAAAAGTATTAGAGAGCACTGACTAGCTTTTAAAAAAAAAGAGCAAAGGATTTATTAATAATACCTTTAATCAACTATCTGGATGAGGGCATCCAGTGTGCCCTCAGTCAGTTTGCAGGCAACACCAAGTTGGGTGGGAGTGTTGATCTGTTGGAGGGTAGGAAGGCTCAGCAGAGGGATCTGGACAGGCTGGATCAATGGACTGAGAACAATTACATAGGGCTCAACAAGGTACATGCAGGGTCCTGCACTTGGGTCACAAGAACCCCACACAATGCTACAGGCTGAGGGAACAGTGGCTGGAAAGCAGACCAGGAGAAAAGGACCTGAGGTTGCTGGCAACGGGGCTGGTGAAGGGTCTGGAGAAGAGGCTGAGGGTTGTTTAGCCTGGAAGAAAGGAGGCTCAGTGGAGAGGAGGTTGTAGCAATGTGGGCATTGGTCTCTTCTCCCAAGTAACAAGTGACAGGACAAGAGGAAGTGGCCTCAGGTTGTACCAGGGAAAGTTTACATTGGGTATTAGGAAAAAATTTCCTCACTTAAAGGATTGTCATGGGTGGGCTGCCGAGGGCAGTGTTTGACTCACCATCCGTGAAGGTGTTCAAAAGACACGTGGATATGGCACTTAGGGACATGGTTTAGTGGTGAACTTGGCACTGCTGTGTTAATGGTTAGACTCGATGATCTTAAGGGTCTTTTCCAACCTAAATGATTCAATGATTCTGACTACTCGAGGAATGCTTTCTCTCTAGAAAGACATTTCAACTAAATAGATTCAACTCCAGTAGGGGTATTTGTGTTACTAAAGTAGGTAAACTTTCTCAGATAATAGTAATTAAAACCCTAAAAACAACAGAATGTTTCTGTGCTTCACTTTAACTTCATGTGAAGAAAAATCAATAGTAACAAACAAGGCAAACTTCTGAGAGGGAGGAGAGGCGGACACATAAAACAAGCTCAATCTAAGGCGTAACTTTCACATTCATAATGCCCAGGATCCAAAAGTGACTCTAAAGAGACAAGACCTTCTCAATCATAGTTAGTTCTCAGCCATCCATAGGGAAGAAAAAAAATAACCTGCATAATCCATAACCATAATCTAATCTGGATATCCCACTGAGGATATTGTTCTGGCTTCCTTACAAAGAAATTTAGGTATTGAAGAGGACAATGAACACAACCTGCAGCGAGGATAATACATGAGGGTTAAGCATTTTTGCCTTTTGAATCCATGCCTAAAGAGAGCAGCCCATTTTTCAGACCTGAGCAAAACTGAAGTACTATGAGCATGTTTTCGCAGTACTGCATAAAAAATAATAACGCCCTGGTGTCCTGGGTTTGTTGTGCATGGAATGAGCTTGGTGATTATCTTACACCAGTACTAATAGATTTTCAAAGTGACATTAAGTTACTGACATAATCTAGTCTAACATCCTACAAATCACACAACTTCCGTCCCAGAGCTCAAATTACTGTTGAACGACAGCATACCATTTAAACAGCAGTTTTTTTAAATAAAAAAAAAAATTAAAATATGGGGAACTTTCTGTTTCAATGCTGTAATACAGTGTCAAAAGGTCACAATAAAAAGGTGTTGTATTTTTAGTTTAACTGATCGATGTATAAGATATGAAGAAAAAATTAATGCAAATGACCTCCAAACCATATTTGCCATATCTGGGACTTGAATTCTGCAAAACCTCCCATTGACTAATAAATAATATTTATTAAATATTAATTTAATAAATTTTAAAAAATAAGACAGTATGTCTTTTGAAGAAAACAAACTGAGATTTGTATCCAGGAGGTAGATTTAGAAGAAAGATTAACTAAAACTTAATTTGGATTTCAAATGTCTAAAAGTATTACCTCCCCATATAAAGAATTGATTTCTGTTTTGATTTGTATCTAAGATATCACCGAAGACACCACATAAAATGTTGAAAGACATTTTTCTTCTTTTTTTAATTTAGTGGTCAAGCTCATAGAAAACCTTTATCAGATAGGAGTTTTCTTGAAAGATTGACAAATAGAATTAAGGGCATCCATTATCAGCAGAAATTCCCTTGCTTATTTCTGCCAGGTGTTTTTTCCTTTTTTGTCTTATTCATTGTACTTTCTAACACTCTTTTCATCCAAGACAACTTGGGGGAGGGAGATAAAAAAGAAAAAAAAATTAGACTTTAAGCTAATAAATCAACAGATGCTTACCTTCCTACCCTTATAGTAGGAACTTTTTAATATGTATCTAGAAAGCAAGTGAAAGGATGAAGTGAAAGGATGAAGCATCTGTTTCTGTGCAAAATGACTCTGTTTCTGCGCAAAATTACTCTGTTTCAGGATTCTGTCAGAGAAAATGCTTTCTTCTCTTCACTTTTCCCATACCTAAACTGCTGGTCTTCCTCTTCAGCATCCTACGCTCATTTAGCTGTAAGTCTAAATTCCCTACGGGTCCATTAAGTACGTTGCTAGGCAAACAGTCCAGTAGCAACTGTGAAACAGGAGGTTTGGACAGGAGTCCGTTTTATAGGTCACTACACTGTAAACCTTCACATCATTAGAGAAGAAACTAGTCTTGCTAACTGCAACTATTACAAGTGATATTCTTTCATTTCTCTGAAAAGACTGAGAGTCATTCATACTACACTAAGTTTTCATTAATGGGTATTTCTAAATTAAAGGCATCAATAAGTATAATATTTTTTCATATACTAGAAGGGTAAATTCTCTACTTATTGAATGTTTTAATACTATCTGTCAAGTGTTTGGAAATAATAGTCATAGCCATGCAACAGACTTTTAGCTTACAAACTTGAAGAGCATGTATAACAGAGGACTTAACCCTAAGTAAGCAATCTGTATTGTCTTTTCTTTGGTTTAATGACAAAACACAGCAGAATTATTCACACAAAATTACCCAGCCATCACATAATCTGATTCAGAAACGTGCCTTCTCTTAGACTGAAGTATTGTTTCTTTGCTGTAATGTAGCATTATCTTCAAACTGAGCACATAAACTCTTCAGAGTGATGCTTATAATAATTCAACCACAGAACACTATCTGAGAATAGCAAACTGCAGAGTCCTGCTGATGTGACCACACTGCATTACCATGTGGAAGTCCTGCTGCTCCAATTAAGAAGTTCAGAAATAAATGGAAGCAGGAGGTTCTCTGCACTTGGCAGGGGGGTGGGTTGGAACTAGATGCTCTTTAAGGGCCCTTACAATCCAAGGCATTTTGTGATTTTATGATTTTATAAAATAAATAATCCCAGAAAAAAAGAGAACATTTCCATATCATTGTTTTTACAGACTGGAAAGGTGAAAGCAGCCCACAAAATTGAAAAATCAATGCAGACCCACAAGAAAAATGTATGGTTTGGACATATGTATGTTAAGGTTCCGTTAGTTAGTAGTTTGACATTGGAGCACTTCTGACCTGAAGAAACAAAGTAAAACAGAGCAAAATGAAAACATTTCCTCTGTGAACTTTATACATGTAGGGGATGCATTAAAATATATATTATTGGAATGAATGATAATGATGAAAAGTCATTGAGAAAGCAAAGCACTCACGATATCAACTAGTTCTTGAGATTCTCTGTCCTTATTTGTTCATTATCAGTAACTTTTTAACTTTTATGGCAGTAGAAGTACACCAATAATCCCCAACCTTTATGATCTCAGGTACGAGAAGAAGAAAAATGGGGTTAGATATAAGAAATGGAAAAGCACAAGCTGAAAGATCACCACTGTCAAAGGTACAGAGATCTAAGCAGTGATAGTAATGCCAGAGATTTCTCATCACTATCAAGCGAAAGGAAAATAGTGGCAAGTTTTCCCAATTGAGCCCTAGATAATTTTCTGAACCCTCTAATTTGTTGGTCCTTGTATGATTTTTTTTCAGTTTTAACACAATTCTCTGTATATATTTACTTCTCCAGAAGTGCAAAAATTTCAAACAAACTGATTTTTATGGCATTACTATAATCTTGAAAGAAGGTTTAGAATTTGTCTGCTTATCCTGTCAATTCCTGAGGAAAAATATAATCAGAAAAAGTTATCAGCATTATTTAAAATCTTAGATGTATGTCGGTTTGGGCTTGAACGGGCAAGGTAGAACTTACAGTTCTAGTTTTACAAACAGCAATTTCCTTGTATTATTTGGATTTTTTTAGAAAAAAGATTGGCAGAAGTAATTCTTGATCTCTCACTGATTCTACTCGAGCAAATTCTTAAATCCATCTAATCTACGTACATAAACAAAGATGGCAGAGGAGTTCATTAAAGAACCCCCTTTTACAAACCCCCAAGTGCTTAAAAAAGCCTGCTGGGTCTAACATCCTGTTTTTCAACCTCTCTTAAAAACTTGGCATTATAATTTGCATTCAAAAACAAAAATTAGGTACCAGATAGTACTAAACCCTGGGTTGATACAAGCCTCAGAATGATTAGCAAATTATTAAACTGAAGAACAAAGCCTCCTACCTGACTAGTTTTATGGGAATTCTGATAAGAAACTTGATTTACATATTGAGATGAAAAAGCAATATGGCATTTGTCTCTTAACAAATTTGTCACTTAACAAATGCTAGCGGTACATTGCCTTTTATTTTTTTTTGTAGATAAATGTCTGGGCCCTTGTGGGCACACAGAGGCTTTAATGTCCCTACTTTAATGTCCCTGAGGCTTCCCCTGACTCTGCCCCAGCCACATTTCACCACAGTCCCTGCTCCAGCCATGCTGGGGGCAGATGTCCCAAGCCCTCTCGCACAGACAGCCTGTGTCCAGACCTGTCTCCGGTTCCATCAGCTCTTGCTGCTGATGAGACTCTGTGATGTTCCTGAGTGTGGAGGTGTCGATAGACCCTGATACCCGATCCTGGCTCTGCTCCCATGTTTGCACCCCTCGATGTGGGCATGGCATCCTCTTTGCTTGTCCCCCTTACAAACTTGTCCTGCTCTTGCTGCTTCCTGACAGCAGATACAGAAATATGCTTAATTCATTGTTTTACACAAATGTGAAGGCTTTGCTCTTAAGCCTGGACATGGAGTAGATCTTCCCTAGTCCCAGTGGAAGCTGAGAAAGTTCATATGCAAACAGCAAACAGGTGCCTGTCTTGAACCGAACCAGATGTTACTTTCATATTCATTCGTTTAGATACAGAAATATCTTCTTAAACCTGGCCATCAATTATCTGCTGTCATGTTTTTTAACTGACTAAATACTATTAAACAATCCTTTTGGCCGAGTTTCCCTGATAATTTTTTTAAGCTCACAGAGATACTTTCTTTTTTCATTAATATTCTTGTCTCCACTTTTGCTGCATCAAGAAAAACAAACAAGCAAGCAAACAATTCATGAACAGAAGTCAGAAGTTGTAAGGAGGCAGTCCATATCATCAGAACTCAAATAGCCTGAGACATCTGTGAACTATGTCCTCATTGAAAATTATACCAATGACTAAGGAATTGAACAACAACCTTCTGCAGATATGCAGCCTTTTTTGGTACACACTTAATACCCATAGACAAAACCTGTATCATTATGTTTTTGCAAGTGATTTTCTTAGTCAATGCATCAAAATGATGCCTAAAGTAGTTCAATCTCAGTTGCTGAGATAGCACAGTCATGTGTCATTATGCATAGACACTGCATAATGTACTCAAACCATTAGCTGTAATATATTTTTGAAGATTGTGATAGATGTAGAAATTATTTTTTATAAGATATATGAGCCTACAGAATCTCAGTTACCACAAAAAGGTAATTCCATTTTGGAATACAACAGCACAGGAAGGAATATGATTTGGACTTTTGTAGACAAAAAGGATAATAAGTAAAATATATTTTAATATAGCATAATAGATGAGAATCTTTGCATGTTGCAATAGTAAATGGAGTACACTGCTACTGTCTAGTGTATGCTGCCTAAATCAATAGAATTCAGAGGAAAAAGAGCTTTCTAACAATCAAACACACTCACCTAATTAATATCAGAAGTAAATGAATTACCATGCAGCTCAGATTTCTAAAACGGTCGTTATGAAACTTTAAAATCATAATACACTTTAAATCTGCTATTATAAAAAAAATTAAATAATAGATGGGAAGACTGAAAATGCATTAAAACAAAAACAACACACTCAAAATGTTCAAACTAAACACAAGCTTATGCTACGTAATAACACCAATGGCTTTATCTTTTAAAAAATTTTTATAAAGATGATACAAAGAAATTTAATGGAAATTTAAAGAAAAGGAATCTAGACCACACACTCTTTTGTTGGAAGATATGAACTACATTAACACTGTACTTCATGTTCTAAAGAATATAACAGCCTCTCTTCCTTAATTTCATTTTTAGACATTTTCTCCATCAATCATAATCAAATCAAGAGAAAACACACATTTGTTTACTGTGTCTGCCCAACAAAATAGTAAACTTTACCACATACATACTACTCACTGCTGATTGAACAGTCACATTTTATTTCACTCCTCTTCATAAGAGGCCAAATTAAAATCTTAATCTCACAAATGTTGGCCATGAATCCACAAGAGATAAACCCATCACTAAGTGCTTTTACTTATAAATGCAGCTCTGCAAATCACAGCAATTAAGCTTAGTTAAAAGTTGGAGACTTGTAGCTGTGTTTTAAAACCATAAATGAGATTTAAAAAATTATGTATGCTACATGAAAGAATAAAGCTGGCGTATCAGACAGAAGTTATTTTTAATTTGTGATTGTTTTTATTTGGGGGCATATTTGGTGTTTTATTTTTAAAAGACTATTTTTATGTTTATCAATTTCCATATTTAGTAAAATGAAAACATAGCAAACATATTTATTTGTAAAGCCTTGAGGTCATCCTGACTTTGCCAGCTGCAAGAAGAACTTACTCCAAGCAAAAACTGAAGTGCTTTTAAATGTAAAATGTGCTTGCTTTCACATGAGCAAGCAGCCTGGAGGTAAAAAATGTCTGCCACAGATTCAAAAGATATTGGTGGGATTTTGAGCTCTCTTTTCAGAATATTTGTAACTAAATTTGTTGATCAGAGGACCACTGAATATCATAACAAGCTATATTATAATATGCAATGGACACAGATGTGAGATCTGACAATTGGATGCCATTTGTCGCTCCCTTTTTTTTTCTTTTTTTTTTTAATTAAAAAATGCGACTGTTTCCTCTCACAGCTGATGTTATGTTGGACAATTATATTGAAAATGCAGAAAAAAGGGGTGGGGATAATGACTGAATAATGATATCACATTGCCTAAAGAATGCTTTAGGCCTGAAAACGTTGGGATATTTTACAAGAGTTGCCACCACCACTGTGAGCATTGCTGGCTTGGACTGAGCATTTCTGAAACAGAAAGCTCTTACCATGTAGAGGTCAGCCTACATAAAAGTAGACTGAGTGGCACCATCAGTGGGGAAACAGTGTAGATAAAAGCCTAAAAAGCTTCTAACTTAATTGAGAATATTCAAAAAGCATCTAATGTTTCTAGCAAACAGATGGAGGCAGAGGGGTAACAGAGAGAATGTACAGCCATTAAATACTGACAGGCACTCCTGGTTTCTGTGCTCATGAGCTGACATCACATGATACTGCATTTCCAGCTCTGCACCACTGAAAGACTTCAGTCTATAAAGATGTAAGTAAAACTTTTTTGCCATTATAAGCCCTTTTAACCTGTCAGCATAGCACAGACATTTTTAGTGTACACACACATTAGGTTTCACAGATTTGGACTACCTGAAGGGCTCAGGTTTTATTCTTGAGCTCCAGCAAGAAGATACTCTAAAGTTTTCTCAGGCACTTACTACTCCTATCCGAATTTAAGACTTCTTCATTTGTTAATTTGTAATTTTAACATCTATATGGTTGGTTGAATAAAACAGGAGACTTTGATATTTATGATGCCATATTATTTTTGTTCGCTGATTCTGGGACAGGCACCAGGAACTAGTAGATATGGTTGCAAATCGGAAATATTCTAAGAATCAATTCATCTCATAAGTCCTGTTAAATGCAATTGCTAGAATTATAGCCCATAGTTTTTTGCCTTCTGTTATCTAGTATACGTTAAAAAATTCAAGAAACTCTAATCACTGAAAGAAAACTTAATGAGTAGTAATTAATGATTACTAAATCCAATAATTTATACAGTTCCTTTAAAACTATCTGAATAAAGAATGAAACCACACATTCAAAAAAAGGTAGCCCAAAAGTAAGCTCCTAAAAATATTTAATAATTTCTAAAATTTAATAACCACTTAAAGATTTATGCCTTCATTTCTTTGATAGTTTGGATACCAGACTTTCTCCTACTCATTTGTCAAATCTAGTGCTGGGAAACAGATGAGTAAGTAGTGATTCACCCAGGTAGAAACACGCTACATGGGTGCCTGTGTGGTTCACTACGCTAAATTCAGGGTAAGTTACATATGACTGGGGCATGAATGCCAAAGATAAAATGTTTCTCACCACTGACGAGGCGGGTAGCATGCAATTTTAGGATCCTCTCTATGCACTTATACTATTCAAGCAGTATATTTAATCCTTGCATGGTTCAGAAAGTCCAAAACACACAGCTGGAAACTAAGCAACTAGACAGAAACAGTAAAATATCAAAGGTACTCAGGTTAGATCACAGTGTTCTATAGAAGATCTTTACAATATGCATGAAAAAAAAAAATCTCGTCTAGGTCAACATATTCACTGACTTCACTAGGATAACATTTCATCCTGAAAAAGTGATATTAGAGGAAAATACAATTCCCTGGTTAAGTAGCCCAAGTTCTATACACAGATCAATTTCCCCTTGGCTACCATTCCCTGTTAGACTTGCCTCCTAGCTGAGCCATCAGTAAAAATGTCTAAAACATTTCATTTATTTTGCTAAATTTGCCAAAACTGTATCGTTCTTCCCAAACCTGGACAAATCTTCACACTCTCCAACCTCACTCTTCCGAGTTCTAACTGACATGAAGCTTCCCAGAAGATCCAATCCACCCCAAGTAAATTTATATTTGTATTTTAAAAGCTGATTTCACACAAACCACAGATCATTTTTTAAAAATAAAAAAATTAAACACACTGAACATTTCTTCATTAGACACCACAAAATTTATTCTGATCTAAATCGAACTATGGAAGAATAGAAATATGCATAGTCAGACTGAAATTTGTCTGACTTAAGGAACAAGGAAATTAGTCATGTAGCCATGAACAACATTTTCCTGGCAAACTTAAATTTTTTTTTTTTTTTTAATTCATTCCAGATACTCTATCAATAAGGATCCACAGTGGCTCCATTTTCAATAAATTCCAAGGGAATCATAGTTTGAAATATTTTCCTAATGTTTGCAATCCAATACTTGCATAACAAGGGGAAAGGACAACAAGCTTTCCAATCTAAGACAAATATAAATATATAAAATCAATAAATAATTAATTTAAAAAACCCAAAACAATATATCTGTGGCTTTTAAAACTTTTGTCTTCAATGCTTTAATTTTCTTCTTAAAAACAAACAAAAATATTTTGATACTATCTTGTGAGATTGTATCCAGTCCTGCAATACATCTGCTGACACAAGTGATACTCCAGGGATCACCAGTAAAGAGAAAATTCACAGTATGTACTATAAAGTGTAATCAAAGAGAATATTTTATACCATTAGAAATAAATTCTTAACATTTTGCACTTAAATAGTGCAAAACAGCCTAAGCCCATATTTTCTAACCTTATAATGATCTTTGACCAGTGTAGGCAATTTTATGAATATATGTTAAAGTTACTGTATTAATTTACTTTAGTAGCAGTAGGAAAGATCACAGCGTAACAGTTAAAGGTAGCAAATTAAGCATATTTTTATTAGGTTATCTCTACTACTGTCATGCAACATTCCTTCTCTGTGACTCCAAGAATTACCTGATTTGAGTTTTTTTTAAGACAATCCAATGTAAATTATAAACATATGTGATATAAACTATTTTCACTCTTTTCTCTACACCACAAAAATATGATTCTAATTACTCTATTTGACTGAAGTACTAGAAAAAAATGGAAACCATCACCTGAAAAAAAATTAAATTGTGTTTGAGATCCAGCATACTTGGTAAAGCTGCCTATCCCACCTCTGCATCAGTGAAGAGCTGTTCTCATCTAAAGACTTTTCTTTCTTTTAAATGAGGCCATCTATTCTGAATAAACCTGAGAACAAAACACACAAGAGAAGATCCCTAGAATAAACTACTTTCTTCAAATTGTTTCAAGTCCTCTCATGATTTGTGTCCTGATTCAATTATCTGACTATTCTTATTAAAAGGTATTTCAACTTGAAGCAACTTTTATAATAAACAAGGATAGTTTTTTGAAAAGTATACACTATCAGGTTCTCAAGAGCAGAAAACAGTTGTGAAGTAACTCTGCATGTTAACAACAATTTTCAGATGAACCTGAGTAGTTTTTTCATGATATTTAGGAAGATAGAGCCCAACAGTCCTCCCTGCCATAGATGAGGATTAGCTTTATAATTAATGCCAAGTAAAATTAGCTAAGTCACACAGCAAAACATGAGAAACATCAGATTTCTTTATTGTATTTCTAAAGTATATTAGGAATCATACTTGCAACTTCTTTTCTAACTTGATCTAACTGCAGGCCAGATGACAAATCATCTACATGAATATTTCTACTATTATTTAATCTAGAGAAAGACTATACCACATATGATTTCACCAATAGCAAGAACTGACTTGTTAGCGAGGGAAAAGGATAACATTAAATATTCAATAATGATCAATGTCTGTCAGAATTTTTCTTCTAGGAACTGCCATTCTTTGGGAGAAGGAGATCCCAGATATCAAAACACTGTGAAGTAAACATGCTAAACACAGTTAAGTCCTCCTCAGGAAGAGTTTTTTGCTTTTCAAAGTGCTTTCTCAAAAAAATTATAAAAGGAAATTATTAACATCGTTATAAGTGGAGTTATTGGAGAAAGGTTTATTCAGTCAAGAGCAGGCAATTTTTCAATATGTGTTTCCCATTTTTAGAATGAATAATTTAAATAAATAAATAATTAAAAATAAATAAAATAAACATTTTAAGGCATTGGTTCCCTTGGGCTACCATACGTAACTGCTGCTTCACACTGAAGAGCACAGCTTGCCTTAGAAAGGAACATTTTGTTTAGAACTCAGCAAAAAGGAAATCTGTTTCAAGTCTGGAATAACAGGCACCAGCACAATATAAATATCAACACAAATACTACAGGCTGGTCCATCAACCTTCCAATTAAGTCTTAGTTTTTGTGACTTGGGGAAAGAAAATATAGGATACACAGGTGCTTTGCAGATTAACCAATATAAAACCAACAAAATTGTCCATTCAAAGTTAATCTCTATTTACAGAATTTCTATCATTAATTAATATTTCTATTATTGATTTTTATTTATAGAATTGATAATTTAATATTCATTCTATTTATAATCCAAGTTTTAGAAAACAAATTATTTAAACTAAATAATGAAACAAGAATCTCAGCTTTAATTTAAAAAAATTGCTCCTCACTTAAACAAAACAAACTTTTTGGGAAAAATAGGCATCCTGTATCATTCAGAAGCTAATTTAATGGTTCTCTAAGAGCATTCTTGTAAATTTTGAATGGTTTAGGCATAAAGTATTCTCTCAGTCAGCAGAAATGCACAACAGATTTTGATTTATGACTTGTTATTACTGGTTGTATGGACTGTAGCAAAGTGAAGGTTAAATTATCACCTGCATAAACACTTATAATGTATAGATGTTTGAACTTTGTATCTTAGAGAGATGCTAAAGGCAAAACAAGGTCCAGTAATCCAAAGCATAAAAACTCCCTAAAATACTTTTAAAAAAGGACAGTTGATGATTTCTTATCATCAAATTATTGTGGATATTTTCTTTTTTTTGGGGGGGGAGGGTTTTGTTGTTGATTTGTTTTTTTTGTTTTGCTTTCTTTTTCTTTTTTTTTTTTTTTTAACTTAAATCAGCATCTGTAGGATTTCCAGCTGGTTTGTATCTGCTATTTGAATTATCACCTAGATTTGCTGAGAGATTTGCTAGACATTGATGAAGAAAGCACAACATTATAAAGATCTAGATATAGATATCTAGATATAGTCAAGATGTTGTCTCTTGGGGGAGGAGAAGGCTACAAAGTCTCTTCCTGCCTTGTGAGTTAAAGCACATGTGAGTTCATGCAGAAATAGCATGGAGTAATTTCTCCCTCCCTCTGCATACTAGTACATCTGTCCTGTAAATACAGTTGTTTCGGAAAATACTAAGTTGACATTTGCAAAGCTAAGACCATTGGTCATTGGTAATGTAATGAGGTAATGACACGACTGTTTTTTTTCATTACAGACATCATACATTCAGAGAATCATTAAAAACAAGCAAAAAAAAAAAAAAGCAAAAACCAAAACCAAAACCATGCTACCAAGGATGAGCCATGTTTTAAAAAGCAGAGCTGAATAAAGTTTATTATTTTCCTGTCTTCCATGCACTAGGACTTATATATATATACCTATAACCTCTATTTAAGGAAATTCAGGAAAAGGGAACATATGAGTCAGTAAAAGAATTTAACATGGCTAAGAAAACAGCAGGAAAAAAGCCAACTATGGAAAAAATGCAAAGTGATATAGAGATTTCATATCAACTGAAGTATCTGAACGACTCAGTATTAGTTGAACACCAAACTGCAATTTGCTCATCACTCATACTTTTGGCTCACTATATTACTATTATAAAACAACAGACAATCACGCAGCAACAAATATGTGAACACCTATTTACATCTGTTTACAATGCACACCAGCAATCTAGCCGTCTGGTGGGTTTCCCCACTTACTGAAATTTATTTATACCTATCCACCTAATATTTAAACTGGATGCTGAAACTGCTGTATTTTCACATATGTCTGACCAGAGTTATATTTAGCTATCATCAAAGAAGGCCATTAGTCGGACTGTCAGGTTAGTAAAGACAAAAAATCATGGAGTAGGAAAGCAGATCTGAAGCATCACCCTCCCTAACGAGAGCACAGTGGTGCCGGTAACGAAACGGGCACACACTTTTGTAGTTTCTTTCCTCTAGTCCTTCCATTGTCTTTGGAGAGAGACGTTGAGCAGTCAGTGAGTTGCCTAGTCATCAGGGAGAGAGCAAAACACCTCTTATGTCCTCTTCCAATCAATGGCCCGACATTGTTCAAAGGCATGTGGTACAAACATCCGACATTTGTGGAGCACAGCTGGCTTGTGGCTGGGGCAGTGCGTTCACTTAAAAGAGACCATCACGCCATTGGATAGGAGAGGGAGGACAGAGAACAACAGCTGCTCTGCTTCAGCAAAATTTTACAATTCATTAGATGAAGGCAAAATAAAGCATTTTATCTTTGCTCTCAAGGGGGCAAAATTCAATTTTTCCAACACTGCTGAGTAGCTCTAAGATGTGGCACACCTAAACTAATAACATCAAGAAATTTGTTGCATTTTTTACAACCCACATTATCTACACTTGGCTAGTGATACTTTGTATCACTGTATAATTACAAACCTATAACATCTCCATTAAATTCACACCAGTAAACGTTTCTTTGAACTGAGTGAAATAAAGCATTTTGATGTATGCTATTCTCAGAATTTATCATAAATATTAGAAATATATTTAGTAAACTAGATTGCAAATGAATAGTAATTCCACAAGAATCAAAGTAAGAGGGTGCTTAATTGTCTCAGACCAATAAAGGAAAAATTATTGCAGAATCAATTAAAAATATATTAAACAAATGTATTTTAGGTGGCAGCAACCCCCCTTCATTTCAGTGTATATTGCCTTGAGTTTTATGAGCTTGATAGTTTTACACCAGAAACTGTGAGATACAAAGAGATAAACCACAGTCATTGTCTTATGGATTCCATTATAGGCTAGAAGGTAAACCAGCAAAAAACAACCAAAAAAAACCCCCAAACTATTAAATATATACTTTTTGTAGTGGATTAGAATTTTTCCACAGAACTGCTTTCCACCTTTTCTCTACCCACAAAAAATTCGACTTTAAGAAAGTCTTCTCTAAATGAGAAGCATCAAAATGGCTATTTCCTAAAGCAATGAATATTTAAAATGTTCCTGGAAGGTCCTGATCAATGACAGGGATTATTTGCGAATGTCACATCTTTCTCAAGTATCCTCTGCTTTAGAGACCCTGGAACCTCATCTTTTAATTGCTGTATGACAAAAAAAGGCCTTATGACAAGCATAATGATCCACTCAGAATGCTGATAACAGCAAAATAGTAAGAACAAAGAGGAGTGGAGGATATAGAAAACCTGTCTTAGTCTTTTTTCTTTTTTTTTTCTTTTTTTTTTCTTTTTTCTTTTGTGATTGGGGCATGGAAAACCTTTGGTTTTACAGTTTTCCTGAACAGACGCAGACAGATGTTTTAATTTCCCAGAGGATGTTAAGTCCATGGACCCATCTTCATTGTATCACAGCCACAAGCTACAGAATTTCAAAATTCTGGCAGATCTTTCTCTGATATGCTCTCTCCTTTAAAATATTCAAGACATACAAGATGGAACATTAAGAGTTAGTGCAAAGGGAATACCTGGAATCAAAAGCTCCTCACATACATCTTCATGGTATCAACAACAGATGGCAACATCTAGTTTGCAAATTCTCAGTTAAACAAAAATTGACAAATTCTTTTTCTATTTTTTAAGCCAAATAACATGACATTTAAAAATTAGAGCAAAAATAAAATATAAAGATATTTGTAAATTATAAAGACATAATTATTTACAGAAGCACACATGCATTCAATCAATAAAGGGCCTGTGATTTTATCCAGTAACAGTATATCTGCAAAATCATGATATTGAACACTGAATACAAAACCTTCACAAGGAAATACTCACAAACAATTTGGTTATGTTGTTTTAATTAATACACGTAGGGAAAAACAAACAGTTAAACAACTGCTATATTTCACAAGCAGGAAAAGAGGTCACATTTGAGAGAGACATGAGTATTCCTGAACTATTTATGCAGACGTTAGAATTTACAACAGAAAATACCGACATAAAAAACACAAAAAAATCCCATGAATGAGTTTCCCAAAAGTGCAGGGAATCAAACACATTCATCTTAAAACCTTAGATTTAAGCTGGAGTCAACACAAGACTTTCCAGTTTTCTTGAGAGGGAATCTCCAAGGACATAGCAGTCTGTTCCCTTCCTTCTGTCCCTTCTCTTAAAAAAAAATAAAAGAACTCATACCCAAAAATTCGAAATATATTCTAGTAGTGAGTCTTTATAAAAGATGCGGTTATATCTGAAATCAGTGTATGTTATACTGCAGGGGTTTTCAGCAAACTCTGTAAAAAGTTGTGGATTGTGCAGTGGCATGACAGCTACAGGCTCAGCTACCAGATAAAAATTCCCAGTTCACGAGTGGATACACTGGATGTCAATCATAGAAGACTGATGCCTTCAGGATAATGTGTGCCCAAACTCTGCTGTACCACTGTGCTGGCTATTTTACAGAGCAACAACAGTATCACTTCCAGCACAAGAAGACAATTTTGCTCTACCAGCTAAACATCAAAGAATGCAATTACAAGACAGAAAGGGGTAGATACTCTATAGTAGATAACAATCCAAAGCATTATGGTATATTAAGACGAATAAGGTCTCCTTGTGACTTATTATATACATATTAAACCATTGAATTGCAGAGTATCTCCTGGTATCTTACTGGTAGGAGTAGGAAGTTAACCCCTCTTTATAGTGCAAAAATATTTTTCCTTTTTGTTCAAAAAAAGGAATAATTTTTAATTAAATTAAGATACATTAAATTTACAAAATTGCCCCCAAATATTAACAAGAAGTAGTAGCATTAGATTTGGGTAATACCTTCATAAGAACATATATAATTCATGCTATAACTTAAAAGATAACTCTGCTATAAAATATATATATCCATTGCACATATATAATTTCATTTTCCAAGTGTAAATATTGCAACAAGATGCTTTATTACTGATGGGTGCTCTCTAATATACCAAATGCCATCTTGGAAATTAAATATTCACAAGAATACTATTAAAATGAAACCTTCGCTCTCAAAATAAAATAAAAGGCAATAAAATATATCTGTGATAAATAAAGGAGTATTCCTGCTGCCTTTGTCCACTTCTTTTTTTTCCCCATATGGTATCTCATTTGTCATATGGAGGTTGCAAAAACACACTTTTAGAGAACAAATTAGAAAAATGAAGCATAAATAATAAAGCCTGCTCAGCAGTCATGTTTTCCAGTGCTCTGTAGGGTAGCTGCAGGAATTTTCCATGCTGTGAGTGTTAATGAGACCCTCCATAGGCACCATTATTACATAAAAGCAATCACCTTTTCAAATCTGTACTTCTTAAAATCAGTAACTGGAAGCAAAACAGGTAGAATCATGTAGGTACCATTCCCATTTACTGATATGCAATCATTAGCCAAAAAGGGGTTGACAACAGAAAAGTTATCACAACACATAAATGCTTCAATAAACAAGCACAGTGTCCAGAAGCACTTGGAGAACATGCACAGTTTTGAAGACTACAAAACTGTCCCTAAACATATGGTTTTCCTGATGGAAGAAAACATACAGGAATTACTAATTAGCTAAAACTGGCTGGTTTCAAGATACTTAGGCACTTAGAACAGAATGGGTATCTGACCACACTTTATAATTTCAGCAATCTGGCATGAAGGAAACTCATAGAAATTCTATACACTTTATTTCCAAGTTGTGATTTATCTTTTATAACATTTATTTAAATTAAATTGTGGGAAAATTCAAATTTTCCACATGGATGCCAGTAAGGTTCTGGCTAACAGTTACCAGCACAAGGCAATTGTCACTAACCAGAATTTCATATGATCAGGTTTCCAAACCAAGCATTGGACTTCAGCCAAAGGCAGCTTCATCAACCAGTGGAGAACCTCAAGGTTTTGGTAGAAGTCCCTCATCTCTATTCCATTTCTGAACGACTAACCCCCTGGGCAAAGACATGTGTGAGGTCTTGTCAGTCCCTAATACTTGACAAATTTTAAAGTGAAAGAATATAAATTCATTCTGCCAAAAATGCACAGCTGAGGACACTACTTGCTATATTTAGTGACAGAAACGTGAAACCATAGCATGCCTGATTGCTATCTTGCACTCTGGTCTCAGTTCAAAGCGATTTCTCTTTTCCACGCACTGCCCAAGCTTTTACACAGTTTGAACAAATACCTAGATATGAGATGAATTTTTTTAAACGAGACCTACCTCTTCGACAAAATGAACACTGACTTTTGGTAAAAGCTTGCTTTAGGTCACCCTTTCTCAGTTGCACTTCTGCTTCTGATGATGCAAACTAATCCTTGGGTTTGCCATAGTTCTCATTACCAATAACTGATTCAGGCAGGTCATACTGTATAATGGAGTCTTTTTTGGTATAGTGCTATCCATTGCCAGGTAAAAATACATTTTTTGAATAGTACTGCCTCCTGAATGAGCCCAAGCATGTAATTTGGGCTGCAGTTCCAAACTGAACATAGTAAGCATCAAAGGTATCTCTCAAAGCCAGCTTTGCTAGAGGTTAGTTCTGGCCCTTCCCTACTCTTTTTCTGGCTTTGATCCCCATCAGGCCCATAATTACGCAATTTCAGCACACTAAGTTATCAAAGGCACTTTTATTTTGGTGGTCAGGTTATCTTCCTGATGCTTCAGTGTGCTGCAAGAGCTCATTCAGCATCTGATGTGAACTGAAGCATTTTAAAGAGAGTAGTAAGTGAACAGGGTGAAGGAAGGCAGCAGCCAGCAGTAAAAGGGGTTTGACTGCTAACACACTTATTTACACAACAAAATGCACTTCCTGAGTGCATTTCACTTTCATGGAATTGAAGAATCACTGGCTTTACATAAGATTTTCACCCTTAAACTTAAGTAAAATATGACTTCACAAATACTTACTATGTGAATGTGTAACTGAAAATAAGAAATGTACCTCATTTATAGCTCTTCCTAAAACCAAAACATGATGATGGACAAACTTGAAAATGGCAATTTATTTGAGATAAATGATCTATAAATGTGACTTGCTAGAATGGGATGGGGGAGGGAAGGGTATCCTGACAGCAGCCATTTTTATGTAAGACTAAAATTAATTTTGCTTCCAGCTTTAGACCAGAATATCACCAGCAAGGAGTCACATACTGATATTTGGTAGTTTCAGGGAGCAGCTCATATAATTGAAAAATCATTTCCTCTCATCATGATTCCATCAAATAACTCAGAAAAAAGTAAATTCCATCACTGTTCATGTTTCCAAACAGTAGGTGAACTTCAGTTTTCAAAAGCAGTGGCATGTTACACTACTGTGTCAATTAGTATTGTAATCTACATCATCTACTACATCTTCTTCATTTTCTTTTTTTCCTCCTCTCTCTCCCCTTCTCACTGTTTTAAATGAAAATGTGAAATACTGCCAGTGCCTGCCAGACAGGAAATTAGCTCAACATTAAGGACAAGTAAAATTGCACTAACACTCACTAAAAAGAACATAGCTATTTTCTGAGTTTTTCTTATTGCTTTTCTACTCTGCTGCATAGACATTTGACTAAGCCAATAAATAACTTGATCCAGAACACAGTAAAGTCAAGGGAAAATGTCTGACAATATTTAAAATTAGACATCTGCTACAAACTGCCATTTCAAAGCAACTTTGAATTACTGTCAACATCAGTGATGCAACTTTACCATGAGAAGCTCACTGCCACAGGACGTTTTACAGACTAAAAGTCTTAAGAGGTACAAAAGGGGTCACCAGAATTTTTGGAGGGTGGATATTAAATTAGTTCAGTGGTATTAAACAAAATAATACAAATGCAACTTGTGGCTCAGACAGTCCCTGAATGCCTATCTGTTGGAAGCAAGAGGCACAAGGAGGAGAAACACATGATGCTTTTTCCATCTGCACAGTTTGAGCAGATTAATGAGAGTTTGTTTTTTCTTAAATACTGCTTATGTCTTTATTCTGTCAAGAAAATTCCTTATTTCTTAAAACCCACTTACTGCAGGGGAAAAATAAATGTGAACCCCATAAAATGCAACGTTTGCCATGCCTTCTTTTTTAGTTATGTTGGGTTCTCATTGATAGCCAGTGATATGGTAAAAATAAACAGAGCATTCAAGTAACAGACTTTTTTTCCCTTCTAACAGATTCAGTAAATAATGTTTCACATACTGTGACACCAAAAGGACTGGTGTTCTTCATCTGTTCTAACATTGTTTCAAAGAATTATACTCAAACATCAAAGGTTGTTTTTCTCAACCCAAATTTTGCACAGATATAAACTGCCATAGTAGATTAATCTCAATATGTCAAGTTATATACATGAATCATTAGGTTTTGTATAGTGGAAATTCTTATATATCAGCTTTCAGTGAGGTGTGTGCTGATAATTTTTTCCCCATGTTATTACCCCCTGGGTTTATTTGAACTCTTTTATTGCTAATTTTCCAAAATACAGAATTACACCAGAATCAGCAACTTTATGATAAATTGTATATCAATTTAATGCCTACGGAACTATATTTCTTGTGTTCAAAAAAAACATACTGAGACGAGTTTCTCAGGACCTCAGTCCTGATATAGTAAAAAGTTCATAGATCAGAGATTATTTTTCATTTAAATTAAGCCTTCTGTGATGGCTGTGACCTACTTTGTTTTGTGTTCATAACTGTCTATTTTGTCTCCTCAAGTAGAGTGAGTCAGATAAAACTATACGGAGCCAGGAGAAGATTGTGCCATCATAGTGATCAACTGAGGGACGGAAGGTCCTGAAGGCAGCAAGGTACGGAAGAGGAGGGAGTGCCAAGGGGAGCAGGGCACATGCAACCAGGCATCAGAGGAGAAAGAAAGTTAGTAGGAATCAGAGGCGTTGATTCAAAATTTTCTTAATCCCAAAAAGTGAAGTAGTAGTTGAAATTACCCATGAATGAAGGACCCACTTGCAAGGACTCACAGTGCATGCAAAGAGTAATATTGAAACCCTGTTTATGTTGTTTTGCCTAAGCTAGCTATGTGGTGTGTTTGTTTGGGGTTTTTTCCTCCATGTAAAAATAATTATACAGTATATGCTGGGTTTATGACTTCAAAAACCTTAGGTCTTTTTCAAGAGGACCCTATAAAGAGAGTGTCAAGGCAGATTCTCTCCAAAGCTCTGACCTTCTCAGGGAACTATGAGACCTTGCTACAATTCTTCTATCAAATCTCATTTAATTAATATTTCAATATTATATTTTAATACCTTTTGTAGATTTACAATTCCTAGATTTACAGAATGTATGTAGATGTGCTTTATAGAGAGATTTAGAAAAAATTATAAAGATAATTTTATAGGTTTGTAAAAATTACTGACGAGTCTTCTTAAGGTAGATGAGAAAAGACTCTTTATTTATTTGATACCTAACAGTTGTACCAGCTACTTAGCAGGGAGAAGGAATTTCAGTTTATATAAAATTTTCTCTTTGTGTAGAATTTGCCCAGTATGGATTATGTCTCTGTCTGATTTAATGGATCAATGCTGAATGACAGGAAAAGATAACATATATTCATTCAATTTTCTATTATATTCAAATGAGGTATTATAAAAAAGTTACTATTATGAGTAAGATTATGATAACTCTTCCCAACATGATATCATTCAGATGGAGAAGAAATAATAGAAATGCTACTTGAAAGCTAAACAGAAGGGCAACAGCAATGTACACATACAACTCAAAAATACATAGCAAACATACAGTCTCTAAAAATGACAAACGTACATATAGTGAGCTATATCTGGTGGCCACTGAATAACTAGAGCAAAGTATGAGTGCAGGTCAACTTTCTAGCTCTAAAGAAAGAGTTTACTTGAGGAATCTTTAAAGTGAATCTGAATCTACAAGGGCATATTGTGGGAAAATAGGTTAAGAACAGGCAGTATTACTATTTTTAGGCACAAAGGAAATCTAAGAAAATGCACGTATGTGAATCCCAACAGAGAGAGAGCAATGTCAAAGAAAACAAAGAGATTGAATGCGTAGATAGAATAAATGTTTCTGTCAGTATGTGAAATGACTAAGAACTACAATGATCAAAAAAGGTCTAAAATATACTCCCGTAACAGAATAAACTACTCTGCAAGTTAGAAGGACAAATAATCATTTTTTTCCATAATTTCCATTAGTGATAGAAAGTGCTAAAAAAGATAACAATTTACCTATAACACTGAAGCTTTGTGAACTGTGCTTATTGTTCACAAAATGCTCCAAAATACAAAACAGCTGCTCAGACACTTATATTGTTATTAAAATACTTCTAACAGACTGAAATAACAAAATAGTTTTGAAGGCTCTTTAGTTGGATAACCGGACCCCCTAGTTTGGCAGTCAGCTTCAGAATTCAGTCATGCATTTATCAATAGATTTTGGTTCTAGTCCTGTTCCCTTTCCATCCCTTTTTCCCTTGTATTTCTCTATAATCCTGATTTGAGGCCCAGCTCTAACAGAGTAAGTTATGACACAATTACATACTTTTTCCTACCTGTCCACCAGTCTCCTCCCCAATTTTTAAGGAAAGAAAAATTACTGACTTACCAATCTCATTGTAGTTTAGTCTAAGAAAGTAAGGATATATCACCTAAACTAGTATCCTGTCTGACAACAGCCAAAAATGGGTGTTTAGTGAAACACATAGCAGGGTAGCTGTGTATTCAAACTACCCTAGCAAATTTTTCTAGCTTTGAGCAACTTTCACTCTGAAGAAGCCTGAGCCAAAAGTGACATAAGAATCAACTCTTATATGATTGCTTTGCCTCCCTCCACAAATCCTCCTGTCTGAAAATTTTGTTAAACAATTTTCACCTAATTTAGCAGAGTAGTACGAAGTGTCAATGTATTAAGTTTCATGGTATTAAGCTTTTAAAAATGTAAGGGAAATCAGCAGCAGAGGAGACATTGAAATTAAATACCCTCATGGGAGAAGACTATAGAATGACCATAATCATTCTCTGATCCACATGGATTGTATTGTGGTCAGAGAAATGTCCTAGTGCCTTCCCTTTAGAGTGGAATTCACAGCATGGTGGTGGGTATTATACAATGTGTTAGACAGACACTAAAAGTATTATGGCATTTAGAAAGCACAGGCAACCAGGAGAAGACATGGATTTATTGCTGCGGGGGACAGCGGAGGAAAGAACTTAGAATACTGCAGGGAGAAGGATGATATTGGAAAACGGGGAGGAAGCGGAGATGTGTAGAGGCATATATCATAACTTTGAAGGAAACCTGGCTTCTAGCTCTGTGTGACACCTGAGTGCAACAAAACCAAAGATATTCCACTCGTTCCACGGTGGAAGAAGTAGAAGGCATCAGTGCTAAAAGGAGATAGGAGGAAAGCAAAATAAAACGTAGCAATGGCAAAATGGAGACAGCAAGCAGTCTATACAGTAAGACAGTTCCAGAGATACATTTCTCTACTACTTCAACAAAAGTCCACTAATTAAAGTAGATGGAAAAGTCTTTAAAAGACAAATTCCTCAAGTTCAAGTTTTAGTGTTACTTTGTGACAATTTTTAGAGTAAAAAAAATTTTAAAAAATAAAACAAAACAAAAACAAAGCTAAAAAAAACCAAAACTAAAACCAAAAACATTAAATACCAGCTAAAATAGCAATATTTTCTCTCATTTTGTTGTTCAACAGCTCCCTGGCTTCCTCAGCATAAAACACAAATATAGATCCATAGCACAGATGACAATAAAAGCTACAGTATCTCTCAGGATCAATCTCCAAATTGCTATCAGAATGTTTTAGGGAAAAAAAAAAAAGACGTTTCTGACATTTGATAATTTGTTTTCATTTAAATAGGAAAGAATAAAATTCTCACAGAACAGGAATTCTAAATTTATTTCTATTTCTTAGAAATACAAAAACTTAAAAATTTTGGATTATTCTAAGAAATATAACTAGCCCAGTAAGAAATAGGATCAGCAAATTGAATCTAATCTAAAATTGTTATCTTTTGATATAAATGAAATTTTGCATTTTTTTCAACCTTCTCTTAAGTTTGAGGAAATAACTTCAGATCTGTATGCCATGAGGGCTATATGGAGAGTTCTAAGAGCCAGCAGATACTGTATGCAAATCGGTTTTTTATGAATAAACAGTTGTTTCACTGCATAGAGGTGTTAACTCTTTTCATTAAAGAGCTCAGTACAAAAATTTACTTTGTCTGTAGAAAAATTTGTGCTTTCTTTTTCAAGTATGCTGCACTTGTCAAACTTCTATACTGCAGATGTTTGCAAAAACAACAGTCACCTGATGAACCACCACTTATCAAGGGTAAACAAAGTGTTTGGGCAGAGGAAGAGTCATGGACTTTCAAGGCAAAGACGGCTCAATCTTTCTGCCTAACTGGCTCCCCTGCTTACAACTGGAAATTCTGTGTGTCTCCTACATACTGCCAAGCCATGCTGGAACATATTTATTGCCATCTTTCAGTACTACAGGGAACCTGGAAAGCCCAGGGTTGGGGGAGACAAGAAATGTTGTACACTCTAAAAGGTAGAATTGGGATAAAAACTCCTTGATGGACGTTGCCTGTCAAAGGCGTGAAAGGTTTGCAGCTGTAATAAGAGAGAGCACAAACCCTCTGCTTTGACAAACAAACAGCTGTGCATGTCACAGTGCTTTTTCTAGAGCACTCAGAAAAACGGGCTAAAAAATGGACAATTAATTACTTGAAAAAGTAGCTTGGAGGAAAGGATATGTATCCTGTATCTCAAGACACTAAGAATCAAACTTTGCTATCATTGTCATAGGAGGTCTTATTCCTTAAATGTGGACAGAATTCCTGACACCATGAAATACTTATCAGATTTTTTAACTTCACTAATGCCTAAATTACTCCTCCTCATATTATTTTGCATAGTTGTAGATATATAGTTAGTATTTTTGTTGTAGTTCCTTAGCTAAAAATTGAATCCACACCTTGTAGTCCAAGCTGCTCAATATGATTTTTACATTTTGACTTTGTTTTCAGCCTGCTATTTCATTTCATGCCAACCTGGTTTAACCTTTAATTCATCAAGAGAACAAATTCAGTATTAAGCCACAAGTCACTGCACTGATCTTTTTAAACATACAATTGTGTGAACCACTTTTAATTATGCTGGGTTTCCGCCATTAGCAGCATATATCCAAAAAACAAGACCAGAATTTTGAGAGTACAATCCAACTCACCTTAAAGATGCTTAATTTTCAGAAAGGGCTACTTCTATAGTGAATCATGCCCATAATCCTTCATCTCTTGAAAACATTGTCTCAAATTTCTCATTCACAAGTTACTCTCTTAAAATAACTTCCAAGGTTTTTCTCATGTGATAAGTTTATCTTTCTTATTTTCTTGAGTTTCTGTGATGACAATTATATGACAATATTAATCTACAAACATGAAATAATATAAAAATAATAACAGAAAAATTAAAAGTGATACTTACTTTGCTTTCAACTACTAATAAACTATATTTTGACCTATTCACAATGTCATACCCAATTTAATACATGAAGTTAGCCATACTCACAAATATTGTACTCATAATAAGTGACAAACTTAGAATATCAGTTAATGAAAATAGTAGTGTACTTCACATAATAACACTAAATATAATCACTACTTCATGATGAAGCAGCTAATGATCCACATTAGGAAATCTGAGAGAACATTTTAGTCACAAATTTTTTGAGGTTCAATAGATACAGAAGATAAATTTTAGATATCTTTGCTTTCTCTTTACCATTAGTATTTGAATACTGAAATGATCTAAACATAAATTCCCTTTATCTGAAAGAAGCTATTTTCCTAGCCAGCACTTCTGGCTACAAATCAGTATTTAATATTCGTCATGGGTTAAAATATTTTCAAAGTCATTGAGTAAATCGTTCAAAGTTTTACTCTTTACACTTACTATGATATACATATCAAAGGTGCTTTTCTTACAACTGTCTGTTTGAGCTTATTTTCTGTGATTTTAAGTAATACAGACAGGAAGAACTGAAATGTCATTATTACCTATGGAATATATGCTGCATTTTGGGACTCTGTCTTTTATCTGACAGCTCCTACTGTTCATCTTGTACAAACTGGGCTGACAGAAAATCAACTGATTCTAAAGACTAATTTCATGACATCAAGTTTCTATACATGTTAAAAGACACAGAAGACAGTTTCTAAGATCTTCTGATGACACAAAATGAATACTGTACTAATTAATGATAACAGACTCAACAATTTAACAGATTTTCGATCAGATTTTCTTAATTTTTGGTCAAATGAAAATGCACCTTTAAGCCACTACTTAATTGGTTTTAAATGATAGCTCTCGGTTTTCTGTTTGCTCGTTTACATCATGTTGAATTAAAAGAAAAGCAATTTTATTCAAAACCAACATGTATAACATAGACAGTTATTTGCTAAATTTCATAATGAGTGGCAAAGACATTCAATATAGACTAATAGTCCAAGTTTCCAGTCTGTGGGTAATTGCTGTATATTTGGAACACAGTTTCCTTTGGGTTTGTGTTCCTATATTGCTCTTTACAAAAAGAGTTTTTAAAAGAATGTGCTTGTTGTAAGCTTTACAGTCATAAGTACCAAATCCAAAGAATAAAGTCCCGATGCAGCAAAACTGATGATGCAGTTCTACTCACTGGAAAAACTGACCCTTTCTGCAGATGAAAAAGAATTTTGGAGTTTTCCTTTGGTCACTTTATATTCACTAAAATATTTTATAATGACATTACTTGAATACTTGAAAGGGAAGACTTCTGACTATTCAAGCAGTTTTGTTGGGCTGACCCTGGCTGAATGCCAGATACCCACCAAAGCCACTCTATTACTCCCCTCCTCAGCTGGACAGGGGAGAGACAATACAATGAAAGGCTCATGGGTTGAGATAAGGACAGGGAGAAATCACTCACCAATTACCATCATGGGCAAAACAGACTCGAGCTAGGGAAATTAGTTTAATTTGTTACCAATCAAATAAGAGTAGGGTAATGAGAAATAAATCCAAATCTTAAAATACCTTTCCCTCACCCCTCCCATCTTCCTGGGCCT
The DNA here is from genome assembly GCF_003984885.1 of Neopelma chrysocephalum. Taxonomy (NCBI): domain Eukaryota; kingdom Metazoa; phylum Chordata; class Aves; order Passeriformes; family Pipridae; genus Neopelma; species Neopelma chrysocephalum. The sequence continues at coordinate 6,575,127 of NW_020897719.1, forward strand.
ACCTTCACTCCCAAATTCTCTGTCAACTCCCCTCCAGCAGTGCAGGGGGACAGGGAATGGGGGCTGCAGTCAGTTCTTCTCACATTGTCTCTGCTGCTCCTTCCTCCTCAGGGGGAGGGCTCCTCACACTCTTCCGCTGCTCCAGTGTGGGTCCCTCCCATGGGGTGCAGTCCTTAAGGAATAGGCTGCTCCAGCATGGGTCCCCTCCAGGGTCACAAGTCCTGCCAGATAATCTGCTCCAGTGTGGGGTCCTCTACATAGGTCCCACCAGGAGTCTGCTCCAGCACAGGCTTTCCACAGGGTCAAAGTCCCCTTCGGGTATCAACCTGCTTCAGCATGGGGTCCTCCACATGCTGCAGATGGATCTCTACTCCACCATGGGCTGCAGAGGCACAGCTGCCTCACCATGGTCTGCATCACAGGCTGCAGGGAAATCTCTGCTCTGGCACCTGGGTCACCTCCTCTCCTTCTTCACTGACCTGGGTGTCTGCACAGTTGTTTTTCTCACACAGGCTTGCTCCTCTCTCCAGCCGAAGCTGCCATTTGGCAGGATTTTGTCCCCCTTAAATGTGTTATCCCAGATGCACTATCATCATCATAGATGAGTTCAGCCATGGCCAGTGGTGGGTCTATCTTGGAGCCAGCTGGCATTGGCTCTGTTGGACATGGGGGAAGCTTCTGGAACCTTCTCACAGAAGTTGCCCCTGTAGCACGTCCTCCACTAAAACCTGGTCACGCAAACTCAATGAAGTGGCAGATGTCTGACCACTGACATCAAAAAGAACTTTTACTAGTGTTGTCTGATACATACATTTATTCTTAACTTCCTGTGCTTTTCTCTCTTTCAAATCAAGAAAAATTTCTCCCCTGGACCTCATTCTTCTTCCTTTCATACCAATATCGGGCAGTTTGTACACAGCAGTTGACTCTTTTCCATTATCTGTCCCATTTAAGTAGTGTCTTCCTACCCATCACTATCCTCCGTTTTCTTTCATTCTTTGTCTGTCATTTGATCTTCATTATAGCTCAGTCAAGCTATGTGGACACTCAAAGGGTTAAAAATATTCAATGGATTAGTTCAGCTAGTGGTATTAATAACTATATTAATTTCAGGAGACCTCACCTTAGACATAAACCCCCCACAAGACATAAAATGTCACTAGTCTATCTTCTAAGTAATCCAGCTCCATCAGGAAAGAGGATAGTAGTTTTAATAAAATGGGAGTCATAAGTTTTTATTACTTTTACAGTGAATGCTTTTTGGTTTTATTGGCTCTTGGAAGGAGTAATTTAGCTTCTCTATTTAAACATGACTTTTTATCCTTCACAACATGCAGGTTTCAATGTTATGTTTTGAACATTATAAATATAAATGCAGATACTGAGGTTCTAACAAAGGTATGAAGTTCCTTTCCCCAATAAATACAATAAAAGATTTTGAAAATCACAGGGAAAGAAAAAAACGATTTAATCACTTTTCTAGGCTGATACAGCTAACAGCATTTTTGAGAATGGATGAAAAGCATTATAAAATGGTTATCAGTGATCACACTGGGTAGTGTAATATACAGTTAGACATTCATTTCAGTGCTTCTCTTCCGCTTTGAATTTTCATGGAAAAAGCATTCAAATATGTTCTCTACATATTAATATTATGGCCCTAACTGACATCAGTGAGAGTGTTAGATCACAAAATGGAAAGATGGGACATCAACATTTTTCTGTAAGGTGAAACAGGAGGCTGATGCTGATTTCAAGGGGAAGAAAAAAATTAATTCCTTTCTATATTTTTTTCTTTTACTATGGTATAAATAGTTAAGCATAAGAAATTTTAAAATACTGCTCCTGAAGTGCTGTCTAATTTTTTTTTCTAGAGTTTAGGTATACAAAGGAAAGACATGATATCACAAAACTGTGTTTTGTTTTTCTCTGATTTTATGTGTGACTGGGGAAACGGGTAAAGAACACTATTTTGTATAGTCTGTTTATAGTATCATGAGAAATCTTGTAAGTAATTAAATTCTGGCATCAGCAATAAACAATTGACTGAAGTACACTGGCAACCTGAAATTTGACTAAATTATTTTGAAAAAGTAAAGATGACAAAGCTGTCCTGGTAAAGAAACCATGAAGACTTATTTTTTTTCCCTTGCTCTTTCCTGTTTATCAGAGTTACATGATGTCAGAAAAGTGACATAATAGGATGAAGAAATGTTTACAAATAGCTTAAGCTTTAGCTGTAAAAAATAAACAAAAATTTATTTTATTCATTTAATTATAACTAAAGTGGAGATTATATAAAGAAACAGCAATTTGCCACAACTTGCATGCATCTCACTATTTCTGCAACACTGAGGCGGCAACAGACTGGGTAAAGACATAAATTAGAGTAGCCTTCACAACTACACAAGTTATAACAGAAGTTGGCAGTGGAAGCTGATGCATCATTGACTGCCACCTCTGAAATAACAGTGAGCAGTGGCACGTACAACTACCATACAACACATCAGAATACTCTGGCATTCATGTATGGCACAGTACCAGAAGGTCATTTAAAAAGCACTCATTGGCTGGTTATGAGCAAAAAGTACACAAGAAAGAAAATTACTAAAATCAAAATTTATTAGAGCTTGACCCTGTTGGACATCACATGGAAATCTCAAGTTTCATACTTATTGTTGGGGTTTTTTTAATTGTAGGTGGTTGCAACAAATTTGGAGATTGCTAATATGTTAGCATTACTAAAGTAATTAACCTTTGGAGCAATAGAGTTTTTTGAACTAGCTATCTCAAAGAAAGTACCATTATAATCTCCTAATTACCCTTTGATGTAGCTTTATTCATAAATGCTTTAAACATTCATTGCATTAGTATTGGGGGCTATGCCTCAGTTTATATACTCTACGAGAAAATAAAACTACTGTTATGCACTGAAGAACATGTGTGAACAGAAAATGTCAGAATGCTTAATGATGCAATTTTGTCTATGTTTTCCTTTCAAGACTTTCTAATGCTTAAAGAAATAAACCAACTTGTCCATTTAAATTAAATACTTTAAAATATAGCTATGCTCCTGTTTGATTTATGTGGTTTACACTGTCTACACCTGCTTCTTAAAGCCTGAAATAACACCACTTCACAAATAAGTGATTGAGCTGTACAACTGCTAACGAATAGCTTTTAAGATTTGTCTTATAGTTAATAAACTAGTCTGTCAGCAAACAACTTCTTTAAAAGCCTTTTAGCAATTTTTAAGAACTGTTGGTGTATCTCCCCAGCAAAAAGAATGCTGGACTGCTGTATGAGAAAGCACAGCAATCGAGGGGTATCAGCAGTTGAAAACGCAGATACACATTAGCAGCAAGCCTGCTGAGGACTCGGTACATATCAAGGATGTTGGCCAATAACAAAACATGTGCCAGCATGTTTTTATTAATAATGCTACTTTCAGCAGGTCCAGAAAAGGCTGAAAGGAATCTATTCATCGCTGTGTCAATCAGAGCTTCATGTTGCTATATATGTGCCCTAAGAGGGCAAGTTCTACATAGTCTCATTTGACTTCATGGAGGCTTAATATTTTAAGTACACAACAGGGATTTCCATGGATTAACATGCAGCTGGCACCTGTTTCAAATTAATAACACAAACAAATCAACTCAAATAAGTAGTTTTGAACTCAGTCTCTGTTTTTTAAGACTACATCAAGTAATATCTTTATGAACCTATAATTTTACAGAGCATTATCCTTTCTCTATATTAAAAATATTTTTTAACTTTTTCCTAAATTTTAAAAACTCCTGGGAATGAGATACCAATAGATGCTAGAATCCTTTAAATATTATTATATAAGATTCATAATTATATTAACTATAACTACTTTGATTAAAATGTCATCCGAATAAAAATTAGCTTTAATTTTAAAAGTACTTTCTGCCTAACTGGTAGGTAAAACAAGGCAAGTCTTCCTAATTAACAGATATATTAGGACAGGTTTTTTTCTTGTTCTCAGATCACTCTCATTATTTCAGACTTCAACGTTGCACACAAAATATTTGTATTTTTTCCTTATTTCCTTACTTTTCACCAAGATCCTATCAATGAGAATTCCTTCCCCTCTCCTAGAATTCTAGCAGAATTCATCCTCACTTCTGAAATCCGCATTATTTTGCAACAAAACTGCCTCATCTGCATTTTCTAAAACTACCACTCTTGTGCCTTAATGCTAACAGCACCAAATACAACTCCAACATGCTGGTAATCAAAACTAGAAAACACTTTTTTCTTACTGGCTGTTCTATTAGAAGGCCCTACCCAGGAAACATCTGGTCCAAAAGATACATTCTGAAAATCTCAGTACTATTAGGTTTGAAAGACCATAAGCAAAAATTAACATCTAATAATGTCTTGACTTCTATACTCCTGAAATTTAACTCTGAGGGCAGAAAAATAATCCTAGTTTTATTAGCTGATGTATAACAGCACTAGAAATTAGAGACAGAATTGTGATTTGTGAACAGACAGCCTATAATACAGCTGATTTTAAAAAACTCCATTAAATTTTTTTTTACTATAAATGCCTTTTATGCCTACTACAATTTTACTCAGTGCATGTATTCTACAAAAAGGAAGGTGAATACTTCACTATTATTAGAGAACATCTCAAATTTTTAAAAAGCCTATTAGAAAAAGTGACTCAGAATAGAGATAATTCAACATCTAAATGCTTAACTTAAACACCTGATACCCAAACACTTAAAAAAGAAATCTGAAAATACATATGGAGTGCATCAAGTAATACATTTTTCTGGTTAGTTAGTTTTATAAAAATATATTTTTACCTTAACAGAGACCAATCCTCTGCCACCGTTATTTATACCAAGTCCTTGTAATATTGACAAATGCGTACAGAAACTACATTTGAGAGGCAAAGTAAGTAAAAATGACAAAAGATACTTATGAAATGTGATTTATATATAAAAATTATGCAATATTTATATTGAGTTAAAGCAATAAGATGGACAAATGTGCAGGGCATTTCAAAGTATTGGATCCATGAAAACATTTCCTCATCCATTTACCATAGCACCCGAATAACTAATTTGGACCTATTCCATGAACGTACAAGTCTTTTCTTGATTTAATTTGACAGTATCTTCAAAAAAAAGTACTTTAGATGTAACAGGAACAAGTTGTTGACATATTCTATCTCTGGATTTTCAAACAGAATAACAAAATAAAATCAATAATAAACTACATTTTTTAAAGAGCCCTGGTTGTAGGTAATATTGCTAGCAAAAAGCAAAAAAAAAGATGAGAGAAATAATTCATATCCTGTTCATTTTAAAAGATCTGTAAAACCAAAATAATGATCAAAATTATACCAGCATCTGCATCAGATTTTTTTTTTTAACTTTTTTTTTTCTGCAGATATGGAAGCAAACCAAGCACTCTGAAAGTTCTGGTCTCTGTAGTTTTATCTCTTAATTAAATCAAAAGCAATCTAAAGCAAATATTTGTCAATGTTCTGTCACTTCTCTATTTTAATAAAGATATTTATTAATAATTTGTCAATGTTCTGTCACTTCTCTATTTTAATAAAGGTATTTATTAATTATTAATTATTTATTAATTATTCTGCCTTATGTTTTAATTACCTAGCAGAGAGAGAAAAGCTTATATGCACATCCATTTACATTCAATCCATCTACCTGTCAAAGTACTTCATGAAAATAAATTTATTCCTCATGAGAGAGAAATGCAGATCTGTTGAGGCTGTGTCTGTAAGGCTTGACTGTATTTCCTAAATTCTGAGAAACAAAAAAGAGTTGATTCTTCCATCACCACGTGCACAGTTATCAGAACTTGAAAAGTAAGTTCCTTTTGAAAAAAAAAAAAAAGGAAATGTTTTTCTTCAACGTATTATAGCAATTTACAAAGCACTGTATCTCTATTCAGTTAGACTTCTGATACACATCTCAGCTCATGAATAAGGACAAATATCTATAATTAAACAATTTCATTTGGGAGTTAAAATTTGCTACACACAAATGCCTGAAAAATATCAAGCTTGGTTGGCCAAGGTGCACAGAACAGAAAATAAAAGTCCTATTTTAGCTTTATGAGATGTGAATGCAAGATTAGATCTGTTGATTTTCATTTAATTTTCTAAGTTATATATAGAGAGATGGAATGTATATTGAAGATTAAAAAATATGGGTTTAAATTCCTATTTTTAAATAAATATTTAAAACACATATGAACACAGAAAAATTATTTCCTGAATTATTTTTCTAAAACTAATTGTACGATGTCTATGCAATGCATACTTAGGAGATTATTTTGCTTCTAAAGCTAAAATACAAGTAACTGAAACATCTGGAGAGAACACAAATGCCACAGTTAATCATGTGTTTGCCTGGACTGAAGAGCATCTTGTGACTAAAAGCTCTTTTTACTGCTATCCATGTCTTTCTTTTGATTAATTGAACTGGGAAAGACAGTAAATTGCAGGGGGTTTAAAACCACCTACCTTTACTATCTGCTCCAGGATGAGACCAATTGCCCTTTGAGTAAGTCCTTCCTCTTTATAAAGCAAACCTGGGTGATTTTCCTAGACTACTTTGGTCACTAATACATATTCAACTGGAAAATTAATAGACATGAGAGAATTATTTGGCTACTAATAATTAACAATATTTTGTTAAATTGCCAATACAAGCAACAAGCCCTGGAACAGACTCACAGACTTGGCTACCCCTGTCCCCCACATATGGGTTTGATTGCCCAGAAGCATGTCCATGGATGTAGCCAGCTCTGATGCAGCACAGCTGTGTCATCATGGGTCCTGCAGCTTCAGGAAGCCTTGTGGGATCCCCCCTTGTCTGCATTTGCATTTGGCTGCAGCTCGTTCATGGCTATCAACTTGCCCAGCCCCATGGAGCTCTCTTTAGACTACTGAGATGGCCTCCTCTGATCCCTAATCAAAACAATAGCATTAGCTTTCAATGGGATTTATCACACGTTTACATTTATGCATAAATTTAGAATTACACTGGATATGCACTCCCTGACCAAGTTGAAGCAATGCCGAGGTCTCAGCATAATCTATAACTCATTAAACTCCAAAACAAATGGTTGGAGCTGTTTAATATTTTTGTCAATTTTCCTCCCCTTGTCATTTTCAGTATTAAGACTTTCATACAAACTTGCCATCATACTTCAGTGATTTGTTCCATTTTCATTAAATCAATATGAATCATCCAATTATCCTACTCCCTACTATTAGTCAAAGTTGTCCCAACTAATTGACAGCTTTTTTTTCAGGCTGTTTGAGCTTCCGGAAACTTTACATCTCAAAAAGTGGAGATTGTTCTTATCTACCTTACTGAGATTATCTACAAGCTGTGGGCTATTTGTGTCGCCAGCGTAAACAGACAACCACCACAAACAATCTTCTGGCGGATTGTTCTGATGGATCATCTGGGACCTCCTTGAGGGCAAGCTGACAGATAAAAATCAGCAGCAATTGATTTCCAGCAGAATCTTGAAAATCAGAGACATACATCTCACTTGTCTTTTCAGACTACACATTCTCTTACAGTGCACTGCAAAAGAAAATACCCATGAAGGCCTGGTGGATTCACTCAATACCTAAAGAACCATGAACTGCTATATTTTGTCTTTGAAAACAATGGCATACTGTGTTACCCGCTGTGTCAACCCACCAGTATGTATACGAACCACTTTAATGGAAGGTGGCAACATATTAGGTTTTGACCTTTGGAAACTACTTAGGGATCATTCACACCAACTACTTTATACACTTCACTTGCATATGTATCCCAGGCTTCCTATGAAGCACTTCCCACTGAAGCACAGTTCCTTCTGTTTTAAGCAATAAAGTCACATTTATTACCAAGCCAAATGCATTTGCTGTGGGACAACGAGAAGAACTCTAAAAGTGAACACAATGGCCAAATGGTATTGCCTTGGAGACAGTAAAGTTACAGCAGAAGGTGGCAAACTTGCAGTAGCATCTCTTCACACAGTGACAAGTAGCATGGTTAAACATAAAGAAATATTCAGCAAAAATTAATTTTCAGAAACTGAAATGTTAGAGACTGCTTCCAAATAAGATGTTGCCTTGTACAACATTACTATCAGAGTCTGAATTGACATAATTTAGACATTAAAAATCATACTGAATCTATCAGAATCAGAAAGACTGCAGGCAAATAAATGTTAAGCCCTGCCTACACGCTTGTAATTTTTCTGAGGATTCCAGACCTTTTTACAGCTTCTTTCATAGTTCTGTGGCATTAAAACATCTCTAGTAACTGTTGAGACTTTTAAAAATACTGAAAACACCCATGCACCAGAGAAGATTCAACCTTGCTTATAAAACCTAGAAAGGACTTCACTCATGTTCTTCAAAACTAAAAGTGATAATAACACAAACAAGAAAAAAGTTTCTTGTGTTTTTTCTATCTTGAAATGTATTCATGTTATGTTTCCCAATATGCAAAAAAGGAAATTAAGTTATTAAAAAGGAAAAAGAAGTAGGAAAAGTCAAGATATGTATTATTTCCCAGTATGTGATTTTATTCTTATTTTAGTTTAAATCCTAAAGTTTACAAAAATAAAACAATAAAAATAAATTCAGAAGTCTATGCAACTGCAGGTACAAACATAAAATACATTCTCTTCTGTTGTTTTCTGTTTAATAATGGCTTTAATAATATCATCAAAAGAGATGAATTCAACTAATTGTGTATGCCTGACATTGACATGATATAATAGTTTCTATTAGAAACAGAAACCACATGTGATCAACTGTAAGACCTCCAGACGAAAAGAAAGTAAGCCAAACTGGTCCCCCCATGGAGGACAGAAACACTAACTGAAGTTAAACATGATGAGCCATATGTGGAGACTCAGCCGGAAAGAGAGGTTCCTAACATAAATATACTATTGGTGCAAGTTTTATAAATGTGGGATCCAGAATTTTACTTTAGATAAATATAAGTACTATGGGATTCAGTGGAGATAAGAAATATTCAACGTGATATTAAGAGGTCTCATGGATCAATTTCTACTGTGCTTACAGAAGTCTAATGATTATGACCCTGCATAAAGTTTCACAATAACTAAGGGAATTAAGCAAAGGCTCTTAAAAACATTCTGCATATTTGGATAATGTAACCATGTTAGGTGCCTAATTCAGTAATAGGCATGAATGGCTTTAAATGGCTGAGTGAGAGCATAAGACATATCCAAAGTTAAATATGCCATGACTGTTGCGACTGGTCTGTGTTATAGACCATGGAAGCCTCTAAAAGGCCAAACAGCTGAAACACTTCCATCATGGATGTTGAGTTTAGCTTAGGAGCAACAGTCAGTATATTGACAGCTTACTAGGGCAGTGAGAAGTCTTCATAATGGTGATTTCTCAGTAGAAACTGTCCAGGACCGACTGGTTTTATAACCGGGCTTAGGAAATTAGACAGATGATGAAGTTTCCATAATTGCGGCCGTATTGTAGATATTAAAGAATTTCAAAAGAATGTAGATCCCTGTGTAAAGAACGTTGTTTATAAAATACAAACATGCCTAAAATATAATGTAATACACTACATTACAGTTCCAGAACCTACCTATGACAATAAATAAATGTGGAAAAGCTATTAGTGTCACCACAAGCCTATTCACTAACACAAGTTCTGTGTGAGATAACCAACAGAATTATTGCTACTATTTTCATATTTCTTAACTCAGCTACATTGAGAAGAAAATCCTATCATTAAAATAATATTATTGCTTAATGGATCAGAGGTCTCTACCATTCATATTCTTATAAAATTATTAGAAGACTGACTCTGCATTAAAAAAAATGTACCCAACATGAAGCTTTCATCTTTCAAGTTAATATTTATTTTAACAACATATAGGAGTCCAGGAAAATATTGAAAAATTAAAATTATGGGAAAAGCACAGAGGATTTTGAAAATATGTTTAAACTTACCTAATATAAAATTGCTAGAGAGCTATATAGCAGATAGTTAGGGTGGCCAGCCAACATGCAAGTTATACTGGAAAATATAATTCTAATATTATTATACTATAATACTATATCGGAAAATATAATTCTAGAGAAATCACTCTAAAAATCTTAAAATTAAATTTTGCAGTCTTCTCACTCATTAAATCGGTGAAACTGACAGAAGTGACTCCAGTTCTTATTTTCTGCTTCCAGGTACTTTCTAGAAGACAGACGTATAATAAAATAGACCAATAATCACACCAAAGTCCCATATCACAGTAGGAGAAGTGAGCCTCTGTCCTTTTTTTTTTAACATCAGGAAATTTGAATAAAATATAATAATATGAACCTCTCTGAGAAAAGACAGTAAACTTTTCACATCAACTGATTCAAAGGCCTGTTAAAACTAAGTTGCTCTTAATCAGCTGCCGCTATCCCTTTTGCACAGGTGAAGACATTGAAGTAAAATATGAGTTGTCTACGAAGCTTCATAATGACATTAAGAAAGGAAAACCAATATTCAGAACTTGCTGACTTCAAGCTCTGCTCCACCAGAGCATTCTTCCCATCTCATCTTACCACAGAGAAAAGTCAAAGACTGTATATTACAATGTGTTTTAAAATTATGCGCATAAGAAGTCTGATAACTAAATATGATGGATAGTTAGTATCTATGATATCCAGTAGAAAGTAAGTAATTGTTATTACTTTCAATGAACACCATGAGAATCATAGACTGCATGGAGAAAATAGGAGTATATAATGTTCAGAACAAATTCCTCGTTTGTTGTTAATATACATAATGATTAGTCATAACAAAATATAACGATTTTGCAGGGCAGTAACACTAATAAAACAGTTTTAAAAAGCATTCTTCCTCCAATTAGGAAGAAAGAAACTTAATTTACAACATTTCTTATACTACCACTGAAGAAACAGAAGCGTGTGTGAGCTTAGATAAAAAAGAAGTCCCCATCTCTTTCTACTCATGCTTCAAACTAGAAGACACAAGCTTTAGTAAGGGAGCCATAAATACAGAAAAGTTATTGGTACTCTCCTACAAAAAATATTTTTTTCTTCTGACAGGATGATGATAAATTAGACTTTGGTCCCCAACCCCTGTTCTTCTCATTTTGCAGAAAATGTAAACACTTCACTCACAGAGCTTATAAAGTTATCTACTTTACGATTCGAAAACCTACCTGTTGCACCAACTTATCTCCTACGCCTAGTTAATATCTCTTCTTAGGCATGCCACTGTCACTTTAAACAGATGATCCTCCCACCTTCACTTTCAAATTCTTTCTGTCCTTTTTCCATCACTATTATGACTATTATTCTCTCAATCTTTCAAGACTATGAGCTATATTTTTCCCTCATTTTTTCTTCTCTATCCCCTTATCTATTATCCAAAAATATCTCTCTAGTACCTATCATTTTCCATACACACTTCAGCTAGCACTGACATTCACCAACTCATCACTTCTATTAATAAGGCCTTGTTCTGGCCCTGAGGTATTCTCTCACCAGTCCTTTCTGTCTTGGTGACAATTTTTGTGCAACAACGTTGTTGTTAACCACATGGTTTTGACTCTGTTTGGTAAGATCTTCTCTGCTGCCATTTCAAAATTTAGATTTAGAACACTGGTATAAAATTATTGAAAATACCACATTTAACCTGCTTTCCTGAGCCTAATCCTCACCATCTAATCCACCATAGGCTGTCCACATATTCCTTAAAATCCTTTTGTTAAGATTCCCCATCAAAGGCCTCTTTTTAACACCTACCTTCAGCCTACATAAAACCAGCCAGTTGATTCATTCTGACCATTATATGCACTTATATCCAACTCTTCTTATTCACATCCATGTGCAATCTGACACAGTTGATGAGGTGGTTTATATCAGAAATGCAACCTGAGCCATACAAAGTGCAACATGGCAGAAGAAAGAAAAAATTATTATTTATTCTGCTCTTTTTAGCTCCTTTACAGTACATTCAAACTGTTTGCATTAGTTATAACATTTGTCCACTCTTGCATCCATGTTCACGTGTTCATATATGATGCATGACAATTACTTCTGAACTAATGAAATACTGTATTATAAACTAGGTGTATCTGATAATCATAGAATCATAGAATCATAGAATAGGTAGGGTTGGAAGAGACCTCCAAGATCATCAAGTCCAACCCCTGATCCAACTCCAATTACTATATCATGGCACTAAGGGCCACATCCAATCTCTTTTTAAAAACCTCCAGGGATGGTGAATCCACCACCTCTCTGGGTAGGCCGTTCCAATGTCTGATAACCCTCTCTGTAAAGAATTTCTTCCTAACATCCAACCTAAACCTCCCCTGGCAGAGCTTGAGCCCATGTCCCCTTGTCCTATTGTTGGTTGCCCGGGAGAAGAGACCAACTCCCGCCTGGCTATAACCTCCCTTCAGGTAGTTGAAGAGAGTGATGAGGTCGCCTCTAAGCCTTCTCTTCTCCAGACTAAACAACCCCAGCTCCCTCAGCCTCTCCTCATAGGACTTGTGCTCAAGTCCCTTCACCAGCCTCGTTGCTCTTTTCTGGACCCGCTCCAGCACCTCAATGTCCTTCCTGAACTGAGGGGCCCAGAGCTGAACACAATACTCAAGGTGTGGCCTCACCAATGCAGAGTACAGGGGAAGGATCACTTCCCTGCTCCTGCTGGCCACACTGTTCCTGATGCAGGCCAGGATGCCATTGGCCTTCTTGGCTACCTGAGCACACTGCTGGCTCATGTTCAGCCTCCTGTCGATCAGCACCCCCAAGTCCCTTTCTGCCTGGCTGCTCTCCAGCCACTCTGTCCCCAGCCTGTAGCGCTGCAGGGGGTTGTTGTGGCCAAAGTGCAGGACCCGGCACTTGGCCTTGTTGAACTTCATTTCATTGGAGTTTGCCCATCTCTCCAGTCTATCCAGATCCCTCTGCAGAGCCCTCCTGCCTTCCGGCAGGTCGACACTCCCTCCCAACTTGGTGTCATCTGCAAATTTGCTGATGATGGACTCAATCCCCTCATCTAAATCATCGATAAAGATGTTAAAAAGGACTGGGCCCAGCACTGACCCCTGGGGGACACCACTGGTGACCGGCTTCCAACTGGATGCAGCTCCGTTCACCAGCACTCTCTGGGCCCGCCCCTCGAGCCAGTTCCTGACCCAGCAGACAGTGCCCCTGTCCAAGCCGTGGGCTGCCAGCTTTTCCAGGAGTATGCTGTGGGAGACAGTGTCAAAGGCTTTGCTGAAGCCTTGGCCATATTGATCAACATAACTAGTCTACTCTGGCCTCCAATCGGGAGGTCTGGAGACACACCATCTATAACGCTGCTGATGCCTTTGAGAAAGCACACAGGATCACTCTGGAGGAGAAAAGACAACGCAAAAAGAATCATGCCCTGCAGAACATACCACCTAAGGAGTCTTTCTGCTGTGCCTTTTGCAACCGGACATACCTGTCTCGTATTGGCCTTTTTAGCCACCAGCATGCTTGTAACAAATGTGGGTAGAGACCTTTCCCAAATCTTCGTTCGCGAAGCCTGGCCATGATGACTGAAATACTGTATTATAAACTAGGTGTAGCTGATATATAATGTCTGTGATCACTGAGTAATGTGGGTAAAGTACTATTTCATCTGACTAGATGCTACTCTGCCTGTTACATTTGATACTCATCCTCAGTTTAACAAATAGATTTATATTAATGGTTTTCTTGGTTATTTTTCCCTAAATCCTATTTTGAAGTGGAGAGACTTGATATCATCAATTAAAATTCCACACTTGAATCTCTTCAACAATACATCACACACCTGATCAGATTTGAGACAAAAACTGTCTCATTAATTTTCTAAATGAGCCCCATACACATTATATGCATTAAACATTAGCTCATTCATCAATAAATGAAAAGTAACATATACTTTTCGTAAATGAAAAGTAACATATTCTGTTATTTTAGCATTTTTCATAAGAATTAGACTGTATACTATTGTTCACTACTCTTCTACATATTGTTTGGGTTTTTTTCCCAGATGTGAAATAGATCAAATGCACAGACACTCAAAATATGATCATGCCATCTATGAAACATGCACAATCCCTTATTTATATGTAAAGAACTAAAGCTTGCCACATTGTGGAAATTCAGTTTAACTTTTATCATTGGGACAGCTATGTAATCCCATCTAAACGAAGTATAATTCAGACTGCTCAGCATGATTGGCTGTGTGCAGAAATGACACAGATCAGAATTAGATAGTTCTAGAACAGAACTATCGTACTTTTGCAGATGTTGCTCAACCCATTACACAGCCTATAGAAGGTAGCCTGGGAAAAAGCAGAGATTACACTATCACGCTGCCAACACCTCAGCCATCTCAGCCACAGAGGTGTGGAGTTACAGCTTGCTTTTGAAAAAGAAAGTGAAAAGGTTACGCTGAAATGTAGAGCAAATTTCTATAACAAAGCAAAAGAAATATCTGTAAAATTTACAAATGAAAATGTAAAAGACATTTCCTACAGCTGATAAAAACATGCCATTAAATTTTAAAGTGGCCTGCTGCTGAATGTGAAATATGACTATTAGGTGACCAGACCATGGAAAATGTCCTTAACCAATCTATTAAATGGCTTTTCTCTCCAGATCATGAAGAAATATACACTGAAAAAGCTGTGTATCATGTAGTTAAATAAGAAAAAAATGGGACAAAGAACAAAAAAAATGGACTAGTAGTTTCTTTTACCATAAACTTTGCTGAATATGCTTTAGGGAAATAGAGACAGCTACAACACAGGAGAACAAGGACAGGTGCGTGCTCCTTGGTGAGCATTCAGCTGAGCAATAACTCAGTCCCTTTAAGAAGCTACGAGTTTAACATACAGCTGAAGTACATCAGCAAGCAGAAAAATCCAATCTCCTCAGAGATTATTTATGACAAAGTGCACCTAACTGAGGCCCAATTTGTTTGTGGAATTGCAGTCATTCCATTTCAACTAAACAACAAATGAATCTGCCTTGCAGAGGATTGGTTCAGGGTATAAAAGAAAACAAAAGAGAGAGAACAGATACAACACTTCATTTATACACCAATTTACAGGCTAACTTACAGAAGTGATTGATAAAGCAATTTCTTGGAAGCAGAGAACTATCTGAAACAGAAGGCCTTTGAATCACATCTAAATTTTTTCCTCTGTAGAACGAGCACTTTTTATTTCAGATTTAATAACATATACTCATTGGCTTAAAATTCATACTTTGTCTTATTATTTTACTGTTTCCCAATTTACTTTAAATGGTTAAATTGCAAGTTTGGTCAAAAAAAAAAAACTAGCATAATTCTCGTTTTATATAAAAGTAAAACACATTCTAAGATTAAAGTTTTTAAAGTACCAGGGCATGGTGTGTGCTGTCAGCTTCCCATGGGCAGGAACACCAGTGGGGGCTTCCCCAGGGCACAGCCTGGTAGCTAGGCTCTTCCCATTATCCCCAGCAAGGGAGCAAGGCATCCAGGGGCCAGATGGAGCAGTCCCTGGCATCAGGCACCTTCCTAGGAAGGTGCTTTTGTAATTATTCATATTTAAATTTTATTATATGTGCTATTTTATTATATGTGCTTTCTATTTGAAAAAGCTTACATTTTATATTGGATTTGTTGTGAAAACATTAAAATCACATAATTTTAGCTAACATATCAATCAGTGTTTTATCACTTAGCTTGATTTTATTCAAAATTAAGTACATTCACTGGAAATTAAGAACTGGAAAGGAATTTTGGTCACCAATTACAATTTTTGGTCAATTTCTGCCCCTTTTCTTGTCCATATCATTCACAGCAAGACTTTTCATTTCTCCATGTAAAGCTCATATAAGCATGAATCCCATCACTAAAAAGGACCACACATCCAACAGTAAAAAAATTAGTCAAAGACAGACTGGGCAAGATTACAAAAGATGCACCACTGCAGACCTGAAATTAGAGTAGGAAAAACCTGACATTGTTCAGAAACAGTAACCAGTGGTTCCGGAAAAACCCCACAGGCCCACAGAAGAAGAGTAGAGAAAATAGCTAGTGTTCACCATTTAAACCAAAAGTGTAAATTCCAGGTCTTAGACGCTACCAAAAATGGCAAAACAACACTGCATGAGATCTGCTTCCCAAAAGAAATACTGAAAAAATATTTCTTAAATAAAAAAACTGTTGAAAATACAATTCAATATATATTTCCAAGCAGAAGATACAACATTCAAACAGAAGAAAAGCAAAAGGTAAAAACCACAGAACTAAACAATTTAGAGACTCTGTGTTTGAAATGAGATAAATTATCATCTACTAAAGAACAGTGCAGAATCACTTAAAAAAAGAAAAAAAAAGAGTAAATGGACCTGCTTGTCCAAAAGCTGAAGATTCTTTATCAAGCATTAAAAAATTTATATAACAAAAATAGAAAAGGTGTATGTTATATTTAATTGAGAACCTCAAAACTTCAAAAGATAACTGAACTTTGGCAAAAGGAAGGGAATTTTCTGTGCTAATGAAACAACAATGAAAGTGGAACACTGGATGGAAAGAATGCACTGAAACGAAGCCAAGCAGAGACAAGACTCCTAAGACTGACCTAAGATGAACATGAGAAATGTATATCTATGTTTGCAAGCAGCTACCCAATATCTTATCTTTAATATTTTATCAAAATATCTGCTTTATGCAGATAAAAATTATATTACTAACATCACGACACACAAAAAAGAGCAAAAGTAAGTAAAATGGAGCACCTGATGTCAGAAAAGGTAAGGGAGCAAAGAACCCAACCACCAATTTAAGTAACACTGTGAAAGATGGTTTAACTTAATAGTTCCTTGTTTCATCAATTATGCAAAATCTTTTGACTGTGTGATTATGAAATATTGTAAGAAGCAATGTGTGAAATGGGATTTCCTAGACACATCACAGACTGATAAGCAATATACGTTAGCTGTAGGGAAAATGTCAACAGATGTGTCAGGACAGTTTAAACTGAAGAACATATTTGCAAAAGATGTGTACGGTTGCCTTTGGTTTAAATATATATGTCTGCTTAATAATGTGAGACTCACTGGAGGATTTTGTCAAAGAATGAAACTTACAGTTGTCGTACAATTACATTATGGCTTATAAATTACATGACCACTAAGAAATTAAACCCTGTTTACAGATTTAGCTGTATCAGGACACTTGTTTCAAAAAAAGCCCTAATCTATGACACATAGGAACTTCATGTATATAGTTTTGAAATTTCCTACTACACCTACTGATTTTAACATTTGGAAGGATTTACATCCTTAGGGACAAAATGTCCAGAACACAGCTGGATAACCATGTTATGCAATGGCTGAGCAACTGGCTTACAGACTGGGCGCAAAAAGTTATAGTGAATGAGGTAACATCAGGCTGGTGACTGGTCACTAGTGGGGTTCTGCAGGGCTCCATCCTCAGACCAGTTCTCTTCAACATCTTTGTTAATGATTTGGACACAGAACTCAAAGGAATACTAAGTTTGCTGATGACAATAAATTGAGAGGAGCTGTTGACTCCCTCAAAGTCAGGGAGGCCCTGCAGAGAGACCTCAACTGGACAATCACCACCAATATGAAGTTCAACAAGGGTAAGTGCCGGATTCTACACCTGGGATAGGGTAACCCTGGATGTGTATATAGACTGGGGAATGAGATGCTGGAGAGAAGTGCCACGGAAAGGTACCTGGGGGTCCTGGTGGATGGCAAGTTGAACATGAGTCAGCAGTGCCCTGGCAGCCAGGAGGGCCAACCATGTCCTGGGGGCATCAGGCAAAGCATCACCAGCCAGTCGAGGGAGGGGATTGTCCTGCTCTGCTCTGCACTGGTGTGGCCTCACCTTGAATATTGTGTGCAGTTTTGGGTACCACAATGTAAGAAAGATATTAAGCTATTAGAGAACACCAAAAGGTGGGCAATGAAGATGGTGAAGGGCCTTGAGGGGAAGCTGTATGAGGAGCAGCTGAGGTCACTTGGCCTATTCAGCCTGGAGAAGACAAAAGTGAGGGGAGACCTCTTTGCAGTCTTCAACATCCTCACAAGGGGAAGTGAAGGGGCAGGTGCCAAGCTCTTCACTTTTATGACCCGTGGCCGGACTCGAGAAAGTGGCATGAATCTGAGTCGGGGGCAGTTTAAGTTGGATATCAGGAAAAGGTTTTTCACTCAGTGGGTGGCTGAGTACTGAAACAGGCTACCCAGGGAAGTGGTCACAGCACCAAGCCTGACAGAGTTCAACAAGTGTTTGTATAACACTTTCAGGTACATGGTGTGACTTTTGGGGATGGTCCTGTGGAGCCCAGGAGTTGGACACAATGATCCTGATGGGTCCTTTCCAACTCAGCATATTCTGTGAACACATACTGTCACCAAGATCCTCCTAAATAATTAGTGTTACACATATGTAGGTTCTTAAAGTTTGCAGGATCTGAGCTACCTAGTGCTTAGCCTTGAAAAGCTCTCATAGAATATGACTGATTTGGCCTATGTTGTCCTTCAATTGTTAAGAAGTTGTATATTATTTGTTCCTACTCCCCCCCTCCACCACCCCACATCAAACTTACCTTTTAAATAATGAAAATCCCAAGGAAAGAGGGTTTTGACCTCTGCTAGTAACGTCTTTTTGCCTGAGGTCTACCCTAGAGAAGTAAAAGAATTTCCCAAATGCCATTTTGTCAGAGCTCTGAATGTATCATCCTTCAGTCACTTCCTGCCTCTACAGTCATGCTATTCTGTTTTTCATCCATTTTATCTAACGCAGAATAGACTTTCACTCCACTTGTCACTTACTTTTCACCAGGATTCTTTGTTCTTTGGTTGCATTTATGACACAGGATTCACCTGATTCATTGTCGTTTGCACTTGTTTTTTTCTTGATGCCTCACATGTCAGTTCTGAGGTGTTTCCTAAGAAAGTTCATTTCAAGCCATAAAATGTGCAGACTGCAGTCAGTCTCTGGACTGCTAATCTGAAGATTTATTTTAGCTTTGGTAACACTCATACAACTGACATAATACGACAGAATATAAACAATATCACAGATAAAAATTTGCAGTAAGCAACATCTTTCAGAGATCCTAATTTAAAAAGCCAAGGAAGACCATAGCTTTAACAAAAAAAAAACAAACCAAAAAACAACAACAACAACAACCAAACAAACAAAAAAAACCCAACATATAACTAGCAGTAATTAATAGATCTGGAATAAATTACACAGATATGACTAAATACAGTTGCTTGTTAGTCTAAATATTTTCCCTTTAGTTCATATTTGTATTCATTATTGCAGAAACAAATGCATGAACAGATGAAATGTACTGCAGGACAGCATTAAGCAGGATATTGTTGAATCAGTATTTCACTGAACTTTCTGACAGACAGCTTTTAATGTCTTTTCAGGTTACAGCATTTAAAGGGCTCATAACTTTTAACTACAGGATAGAAAATATTCATTTTTGGAAACCTCAACTTTAAAGATTTTTAATAATTTCATTTTCTTCTTGTACAGTTTTAAATAATCTTATTAACTGTCTCTTGTACCCAGTTTGAATAAGGAAATATACAGCAAAAACTACATGAAAAAGCTTGACACACAGATGACAAAATTCTTTGCAGTAACAGTTATGGAAACAACTTATTGTATGCAAAGTAAAACAAATCTGTCTTCATGGAGGACTGTCAGAACACACAATAACTTACTGATTAGATAACTGATGAGTCTAACATATTGACATTTTGTAGCAACCACGCAAATCACTCACTGTGCTTATCTAGAAATTGGCTAGTTCTGTATCAATGAAGAGTTCTCATTTCATCTGGTGCTTTCTAAATTGGTTGTGGATTCTTCAAATAAGAAGATACATCTTCCATTCAATGAAAAGAAAAAATAATCTAAGTGGCATTTTTTTCAACAGTTTTGAAACAGAAATATGTTCCAATTACATATAAACATATGAAAGTTTAAAATTAGTCAATACATCTGTCTTTCCTAAGACTACCTCTTCGCTAAATGGTTCTTCCCTAGAGAGTTCCTCTTGTGTACAAGAATTGACTAAAGTAGTATAAGAAAAGGGCCTCATTATGGAAAACTTGTAGCCCCACATTGTAAAGCTGGCATCACTGAATGAAGAGAGCTCAGGCTGATCTGATACTAAAGCACTTCTATAGCTATGGTTATGGCTCTTCTGACAAAAACATGAATTACTTCAAATATATATACGTATCTCCAGCACTCCTGCCGGAGGCCAACACTGCTGCTGCTCTGACAACCAGATGCTATTAATCCAGTCTGCTTAATCCAGTGCCCTGTGTTACACAAAAAATCTGGTATCCACCTTTTCTGTTCTCCAAATAGGCCTTCTTGGTGTTCTGCCTTCTTTAAAGAGACTGAATGCTAGTGATTAATGACTCAAACATTCACCTGCAGTGACCGCCCAGGTGCTGTGAGAGACTGGGCTATTGGTGCTCATGGCTCAATCAGCAGCGTGCTTTGTAACAATGTGCAGAGCGGACACCAGGCCAGGGGCTGCAGATGTGCACATTTGACACCTCAGGCTACAAGATGGGTGTTAAACAGGATAAGAAAAGCAGCAAATCCTGCAAGATGGGGTAGTGTTTCTTTTTCCTTACACAGATAACTCAGCTAACAGATAACCCAGATAATCCAGAACATTCACACCAAGCCTGAAGGTATTCATCTCTTGTTGATGAGTCATAATGGACCATAATGAACCCATAATGGATGTAAGAGACAGATACATCATCTTAGGAGGTGTCAAAGATTTGAAGTATCCTGTGACTCACAGTATTACATAATTCAGTACTAAACCTTCCTGCCCAAGGGGAGATACCGGAGGCCTTCCCACTTTAACCTGACCACATATAACTCTGAGTCTCAGGGCTTCCTGTACCACTCAGGACTTCCACCACCACCTTGATGGACCTGAACTGTGACCAACACTTTGACAGGTCTTCAAACACCACTTCCACCAACGAACATTGAAATTGCAACAACCAAGTCTCATCACTGGATCCAACGGGTGTGTTGTGGATCCTTCCAGTCTCCTGGGGGCTCCATAGCCCTGCTCTGACTGCCTGTGCCAGCATGACAGCCTCACTCCAGCACCACACAAGTGCCTGCCAGTATCAAATCCCACCTATTTGCCATTTCCTGCCAGTGCTGACTTTCCAACTGTTGCTACCAGCTTTTTCCAGGTGTGTATGGGGCAAACCACATGGAAGGGTGGCCGTCTCTCCTGTGGCCACATGTGTTTTTTCCAGGTGTGGGAGGTTGGCTGCCATCTGGATTTGTTCTGGTGGGAGGGGCTTGAGGAATTTTGCCTCATCTATTGGTTTAACCCAGTTTTATCAGTATTGTTACTGGCATTTTTCTTGGTAAAGAGTTATTTTTTCACTTACTTCCAGGTATATTTGGTCTCTCTCTATATATTGGAGAAGCCAGGGATATTGAATCCCAGGGAGGAAACTGCTTTCTGAGGCCTCTGCCCCTTCAAATTTTCCCAAACCAAGACACCCAGGTGGAGATAAAAGTTCTCTAGAACAAAAAGGAGGCTAAGTAGACACAGACTATCCTGCATTAAGCAAGCCTCTGCTCGGGAGTCTGTTTGACAGCTGTTGGACAACTGTAGGAAGTGTCTCTGGCAGACATGTTTCAATGAGTCTCTCAGATAATGTTGTGCTACCACCTAAAAGCATAAGTTAATCACTGCTTTTACAGCTTTGAGGGGAAAAAAAAAGCATAATCTTCTTGACTTAACTTTCCCCTGAATTATCAGCATTTGGTACTTAAACAGTAATCAATTAAATAAATGATAACAAGGCTTCATCCTTCCAGCAAACCTGTGAGATATCTTTCCTTTTCATTTTTTCACAAGGCTTTAAAATAGTCTATTAGTAGTCACACAACCAAAGCTTATTCCATAGGGTAAAATGAATATGTACTGCTGAAAATTACAAAACAGAACAAATAGATAACAGTACGACAAAGTTGATTTAAAATATTAAAAATATATATATATTACTTTTTGTTTTCTTGGAACTGGTTTGCAAATACCTACAAGCTCTCAAAATAAAAATCAAAGGCTTAAATGATTTAGAATGAGAAATTGCCTAACACATTGATCAAAAGTCCTTCAAGTGGAAAAAAAATATTGTAAGATTGGCAATTATTCCTCCAAGAATTTCAAAGTTCAAATTTTCAAAGAGAAAAAAATTCATCCTTAAATGATAAAAACTTACGCTTTGAACTTACAGCAAATCTGTTTTCATTTTGCAAAATCGGGTCTACATTTCATTTCTTGTTCATTCAAGAATAATGCTGAAAGTAAACATAAAATATTGTCTTTCTTGAAAAATTCCCATAATTTATTTAAAAATTCTGAGTAAATGATACAATGAGAAATGCTTTGATTTAAAATACTTGTCTCAGCATCTTATCAAAATAATGAATGACCAGAATAATAAATGGGATACAGAGTTCACAAATATCTGAAGAGTACTAAGGATGAGAACAGAAGATGGAGATTGTGAAGCAGAGAAATCTATAACCAGATCTAATAGAGATTCTATGCTCAGAAAGGCCTAAGAAAATGTAAACTGTCAGTCACAAACTTTAAGTGTTCAATACCCACTGAGATGTGCAGTTTTTTCACTGAATAAAAAAAAAAAGGAATTTGTTCACTATAATAACTAGTACATTAAGTAAAAAAAATTAATAAAAAAGGCTTGACATTTTGCAAAATAGACTGATTTAGGTCATATGTAAATTACACATTACATCTTTCACAGTGTCTCACTATATGCAACAATGCAAACTTAACCAGTGCCTTATTGGAACAGTCATCAATTTTGTTATTGTTTATAGTGACCTAATTTGATCCACAATAGTTCAGGCAGCATGGATTTCAAATGGTGAAGAAATATTCAATTTTAATAGAATCACACTCTTTTGTCCAAAAAAAGCTTGTTCTTTCAGAGATTTTACTGAAGTAATTCTGAAGTTATTCCATGAGGCAAATTCTTTCAAGTCTTGTATCTATTCTTCATCCTACTGATTTATTTCATTCTAAATTAAAACCTCATTATGTCTTTTTATGCCAGATGATCATATTATAAGTATGGCCAGTCTTCGTGAATGAAGATTTGGGAAAGGTCTTTTACCTTTCCAGCCTGCGCAATGGATTTTTTAGGTGAGACACAGCATGCGCTGAACTGAGCCCACCCTTTAATCCTAAGGTTCATCTACCGGGGCCAAGCGAGCTTGGACAATGGCAGTGAGGTCCTCAGGACGTAGGTTTGTTTAGAGTGACCTTCTCTTAGATGGATGGCCTTACAGGGCTTGACGAGCTCCATCTGCCCGGGGGAATTCCCTGACCGGGGATTGAACCCGGGCCTCGGCGGTGAGAGCGCCGCATCCTAACCACTAGACCACCAGGGGGTCCCCAGATGATCATATTATATATTTCCATAAAACACTGAATTAGAACAGTGAGGAAAAAAAAGCATGAATATTTATTTTTTAAGATCATCTTCCTGTTATTGAAACCATGCTTTTCCTCCATTTTTCTAAGACATTAAAAATTTTAAAAATTTTAAAAGAATGTGAATAAATTGATTGTGTCATCTGTAATGTGTATCTAATCCAAACAAACTGAACTGAAGAATCTTTTAAAAACCTGAAACAGAAATTACTCCTTAGTTGTTTTCCCCTCCACTGTAGGCAGGGTTACTGAGATTTTTACTATAAAAAAACAAAAACAAAACCACCAAAATAAATTAAAACCAAAACCCGAAAAAGAACACTGATTCTCTAAAACTTCAGTTTCTTAAAAATTCTTTCGTTGCTTGTAGAGCTTTTCCTAAACTTTAGGAAAAAAAAACCAACAACAAAACAACAAACAAACAAACAAAACAAAACAAAAAAATAGACATGCAAAGCAAAAGAATCTTCGTAGTGTTTCCTGTCAACTTGGATGACTTGTTTTTCTTCTGCCACTTAAAAAACTTTGAGATCTGCATGGCCTACTTTCACTGCCATTTCACACAGGATTCATGTCATCTACTTTGGAGGTGTCTGTATCTCAGTTAGTTCCCCTATGCTCTATAGTGAATAGAGCAAAACTGGTCACTTTTAGTACCCAATTTATGTAACTTATTTTAGATATCTGTTTCAAAGTGAGATGGTTTACTTGTCTGGGAATGCCCATTTCTCCCCATCAACTGTAAGAGAGAGAAGTTTAAAAAAGAAGCTTAGATTTAGACACCTTCATTTTGCCAGAGGAAACCCAGGCTTATAGTTCTTCCAGATACAATCTCTATTTCACATGTCCAGTGGGCTTTTTGCTTTTAAATCCTGTATAACAGAACCCTGTTTCCTGACAAAGTTTCACTGTGTTACTCCCTGAGTCAGTCACTGGTAATTTGCTTCTAAACTCTGTAAAAGTATTATTCCAACAGTGGCATGGTTTGCTTTGTCTTGTATGTATGTTTTTATTTCTGATATTATAGCATTGTATAGCTTAACTTCCACCAAAATTTGGACTGACCAAGGGATAGCCCTCTCCCCTAAATTTTTTGGTTTCCAAAATTTATGAGGAAGTTGGTACTATTGATTTGGTGTCTTTTTTTAAAGGACAACTTGTTAGGTTTTATTTCCTTTTTCATTAGTTCCATCCTCTGAGCTATACTGCACTTAAGATAATTTTAATACCTTCAACTGTAAGAATATCATCCTAAACAACATTCTCTTCTGTACCTCATGGCTTTCTTACAGCTCCACAAATTAAAAATTTGTTTTTGCAATTTTCTTGATGTTAAGTGTCAACAGTTTGGTTTTAGATGAGGTCAGTCTCTCTTACATAAGTGCCCTTTATTTGGAACAGTCCTTCACATAATGTTTCTTCCACACAATGTTAAAAGCCTCTATATACGAGTTTATGAGCTTAAACACTGTGTTGATAAGCAGTGCTAATAGCCAAAAGAAATAGCTTTAGATTTGTTTCCAAATTTCTAACTTATTTTGTATTTTGGACAGGCTACTTTTGGACTCGTTTACACTAAAATAATTATTTAATTCCCAGAGTGGCACTTGCTAATCCCTTTCTAGGACATAGAAGGTTACTTACTATCCCTCAAAGGACGGACAGACTGTTACTGACAAGCATTTCAAATTAAAATTGCTGTTATTTTGCAATTAACAAACAGAAATATGTCACTGATATAGCTAAATCCCAGAAAGCAGAGATGAGGATGTTCAAGTACACCCCAGCTCTTGTTTTCTTAACAACTCTTCAACACTGGACTCGAAGAACAGTTTCAAAACAAAAAAAAATATTTCATCCAAGGGGTCTGAACTAAACAGAAAGGCTTTTCTTGCTTGATTCCCAACAGAAACACTACAGCCATTTATTGTTTAAAGTATCAATGCTTCAGAGACACTAAAGACACCAACTTCTCCCCATCAATATGTAAAGCTATCATTTGCAGCTTTTTCTGCTTGACATCTAGTTTCATACACCAAAAACACAAAAACAAAAGCAACAAAATTGCTCTTCATTTGTGCTGATATTCTAAATTTGAGGTGGATCAGAAATAAACCTGGCATTCTTCCAGTTTATTTCAATTTGATCACACTAGGGAAAATGTGCTTGGCTTTTAGCATCCCAGTAATTCTCAGAAGAATCAAAGATATCTCTCCAAATGAATTCTTAGCAACAAAACTCACTATACAAGGTCAAAAAACATTGCTGACCACACATGAAAACTTTCTAAGGAAGCTCACAAACAATGACAGTAACCTTGATATTTTTCACTGACATGCTCTGAGAAATCTCTTTCAGAAGAGCAGACATTTATTATTT
The DNA here is from genome assembly GCF_003984885.1 of Neopelma chrysocephalum. NCBI lineage: Eukaryota > Metazoa > Chordata > Aves > Passeriformes > Pipridae > Neopelma > Neopelma chrysocephalum. The sequence goes on from NW_020897719.1 coordinate 6,601,113, forward strand.
AACATTTTATTATCTGCACACTAAAACATATATAGTAAGCAAACTGCATTGATTTTAGCCAGGCCATATGGAGCAAATTATCTGATAGCTTCCTTCCACACTTATGGCATTGTATTTCAAGCCAAATTTATCTATGTGAATTATACCTTTCTTGAATATAAAGTAACAATAAGTGACAAGGAAGGGACTATATTATTTTATTCCTGAGTAAGTTCCTATCATGAAGTTTCCTAGAGACAACCCTTAGATTTCCTGGAAAGAAAGCTCAGCTTCACTGTAGAGACACTCAACAGTATAGACTCAGAATATACACAATCCTTGAAAGCAGAAGTGAGCCTAATAGAAGGATTGTGATAACCTATTCACAGTAGTGTAGTTTCAGCAACTTGAACTCCCATTATTACCATTTCTTAATATTTTGATTTATATATATAATTTTTTTTATTTCTTCCAACCAGAGGTTAGATAGAAGAACTTGGCTATTTATACAATGATAGTTCATCTGTTATCCACAATTTTGAAACAGGACAATTAAACCTCTAAGTAAGGGTGCCAGGTAACCTCCAGGTGAAGTTTGAGAGCTGTCTCAAACTTGCCTCTCCTGTAACCTAGGAAAATAATTTTTTTTTCCTATGCCTCAGCACTACTTGTGCAAAAATACACACTGCCTGAAAAACTTGTTTGGAAAACATTCACGAATTTTAGTGAACCTAAACTCATTTTACTGTAACAATACTGGCTATATGCACATTTAGATGGAAAACAAGGTGAAACAGGTACATCCAAAATCAATCATGCTTACAGACAGATGACTATGGAAATGATGAGACAGCAAAAGAGGATGTAAACCCTACTACATCCATTAGCCAAACTCTTGGAAAATTACAGGCATCAAAATAAAGCTGGCATTGGAAGCTGTAACTTCCCACTTAGCCACTGGCAGTCATGAAAAAAGGGTATCCAGCACTCCCCATTGTTGAAAACGTACATCCAGTACTCATCTCTCCTTGAGAAGCTAATGAAAGTGATTTTGTTTTCAGAACTGCCAAGTATTTTTCAGAATCTAGCAGTACATACAAAAGTATTCAAGGATGTCACAGTGTTTCTTTATTTTCCAAGGAACAGACACTTGTGCATGGCCATACAGTCCTGCTAGAATATCTTCTAAAAAGAGAACTTACAGTCTCAGCACTGCTGAGAAGGCAGCACTTTGAGAAAACAGCAAAAGCTCACTTTTATGTAAGTAATGCAACTGTCCAATGAGCAAAATATGTAAAAGGCTATTGCTGCAGAGAAGTCCCTCTTCTAATTTAACACTGAAAAATCCTTCAAGAGAATTTAAAGACTATGCAGTGTCTTATGTTACATTAATTGATGCCTCTTGATCTTAAAAATAGCTCATGACCTGTTGTGATGGCTGGTTTAGATTTGGTCATGCATCTTAGGTTCATCTTCAATACTTAATTTAGATTCTGTGAGTTGATACATGATGTTCTATTCTCCAGTTCAATTTCTTTACATCCCTCCATAATTTAGTTGCTTCGTATGCTATGGAAAATTCAACAGGATGGAAAAACCATCATGAATATTTCTAGGCTACAGTGCAATGTGCCCAATGAGAAACTTAAATTTCAGTTTCTCAAAAACTAACATATGTAGTACAAAAAGTCCTTGTCAGTCTGTAACTATAATTGTACTCTGCTCACTTATAGGAGTGCCTAATTAGTCATTAGTCACATTGACAGAATGCATCCCCCATCTTCCAGAATTAAATATGACACAGCAAAATATTTTAGGCATGTTGCTAACTATGTTGAGTATTTTTGAGAAACTGAATACTCCAGGAACACAGCCATCAGAGATCATGAGATTTTGGTCTCATTTGAAATTGTCTGGCAAGATGAAAAAGTTTAGAATTAATCTTTTTGTCTCACATCAAGATCAACAGATAAAAATCTACATCAGTGTTGAGCTCAGACTATTCACAATTAGAAAGGAGGATTTCTATCCATAATTTCTTTTCTTTGATAGTAAATAGTGTAATGAAGGAATTAGCATAAATGTTTATGTCTGGCATCTAGCATTGCTAAGTAATTTGGGGAGTGCAGGAAAGTGAAGATTGGCTGATGGGTTTCATTTGGACTTGTTTTTACACTAATTTAAAGTAAATTTAGCCAAATTGTTTTGACACAAAAATCTGAATGTTCAGTTTCAGAACCTCTTACTGTTTTGGTTTAAATTGTTACACAAATAGAGATTCATATATAATATTTTCTTAAAAGATGCAATTCTAATGAATAAACTATTTGTCTGTTAGTAAACTTTGTTTTGAAGCAATATGATTTACAGCCCAAGGCTGTGAAGTTCTGAATAACTTTGACATGTTACAGAAACTAAGTTTACAGTAAAAGGTGGCCAAGAAGTTCTTTACCATGAGACATAAGTCATAGGACCGTACTTACAATAGTAAGTTCCCCATACTGTCCAGTCTCATGTAATACAGTGTTTCTGTTGGAGCGATTCCAGAGAAGGGCTACAAACATGATCAGAGGGCTGGAGCACCCCTCCTATGAAGATAGGCTGAGGGGTTGTTCAGCCTGGAGAAGAGAAGGCGTCGGGGAGATCTTAGAGCAGCCTTCCCATATCTAAAGGGGGCTACAGGAGAGCTGGAGAGGGACATTTTACAAGGACATGTAATGACAGGGCTTTAAACTGAAAGAGAGTAGGTTTAGATCAGGTATAAGGAAGAAATCCTTTACTGTGAGGGGGGTGAGAAACAGGTTGCCCAGAGAAGTTGTGGATGCCTAGAAGTTTCAAGACCAGGTTGGATGGGGCTCTGATCAACCTGGTCTAGTGGAAGGTGTCCCTGCCCACAGCAGGGGGGAGGGACTAGATGATCTTTAAGGTCCCTTCGAACCTAAACCATCTATGATCCTATGTACATTTGGGTCTTTCATACAACTCTATTAGGCACAAGAGAAGTAACAATTTTTGCAAAACATGTAGTCCTTGTAGATTTTGGGGTCAAGAAAGACTGCCCTACTCTCAAAATTTTCCCTTAACTTTCAAGACATTTCTCCTAAAATCCTGTGACAGGCATTTACAATAAGCTTTCACTCTCTTTAGACTGCCTAAGCCTGAAGATTTCCTGGCATATCTCACTCACTTCACACTGCTTGACTAGCACAAAAAGGTATCTGCAGCATCTAGTTTCCCTAGTTGTTTACACAAAATTATAAGAACAAGGGAAACATAATTCATGCTGATATGCTTTTGGCTATTGGTGTAACACAACATGATCATTTTACGTGTTTTACCATATCCTTTTGAAATACAGTACCTAAAAGTACAGGCATTCTTCAAGATGTAGGAATATCATGGATATATACAATCTTATATACTCTGTTTTATTCCCTGTTCTTTTACTGAGAATTCATAGCACTTGCTTCACTTTTTTGTCTGCTATTGAGCACCTGGTTTTCAGAGAATTACATATCATAATCCCACGTTCTCATTATTGTGTGATAATGGTCAACTCAGAGCCCATAATTTTAGATAGAGATAAAATTACTTTTTTCTGCCATCTACATCACCTGAAATTTAACTATACTAATTTTCATTTGCATTTTATTTGTTCTCTGGCAAATTTTCATTGTTGGTGCTACCTTAACTACCCACAGTAAGTTAATAAGTCAATAGCAAATTGACTTATATCACTGCTTACATTTTTTTCATATTATTTATTAATATGAGGAAAAGTCTGTGTTCAATAAAGTGCCAGATTTTGCAACTGGTATGGAGCAACCCCAGACGTATGTACAGACTGGGGGATGAGATGCTGGAAAGCAGTGCCACGGAAAGGGACCTAGGGGTCCTGGTGGATGGCAAGTTGAACATGAGTCAGCAGTGCCCTGGCAGCCAGGAGGGCCAACTGTGTCCTGGGGGGCATCAGGCAAAGCATCACCAGCTGGTCGAGGGAGGGGATTGTCCCGTCCTGCTCTGCACTGGTGTGGCCTCACCTTGAATGTTGTGTGCAGTTTTGGGCGCTGCAATATAAGCAAGATATTAAGCTATTAGAGAGTGTCCAAAGGTGGGCAATGAAGATGGGGAAGGGCCTTGAGGGGAAAGTGCCTGAGGAGTAGCTGAGGTCCCCTGGTCTGTTCAGCCTGGAGAAGAGGAGATTGAGAGGAGACCTCATTGCAGTCTACAACTTCCTTGTGAGGGAAAGTGAAGGGGCAGGCACTGATCTCTTCTCTGTGGTGACCAGTGACAGCACCTGAGGGAATGGCCTGAAGCTCAGTCAGGGGAGATTTAGGTTGGATATTAGAAAAAGGTTCTTCAGCCAGAGGGTGATTGGGCATTGGAACAGGCTCCCCAGGGAAGTGGTCACAGCACCAAGCCAGACAGAGTTCAAGAAGTGTTTGGATGATAGTCTCAGGCACATGGTGTGACTCTTGGGGATGGTCGTGTGCAGGGCCAGGAGTTGGACTCGATGATCCTTGTGGTCTCTTCCAACTTGGCAATTTCCATGATTCTGTGTTTCTGTGATTTTAATCAAATATCATCCTTGCAAACCTTGACACTTAAACGCTATAACTATTTTGTTTCCTTTATAACCACTGAACATCTTTTATAAATCTCAACCAAACGTACTAATTAACAGTATCCACATAACAACTGATTCTCTCAAAGCAGCACCATATATAAAAAAACAAAAAAAATTCCTTTCACAGCAGTCACGTTTGCTTGTCCAAAAGCACATCATATTTATCCATTCATTCATTAATTCTATTAGCCATTCAATAATCAATTTAGAAAAGGAAAAATCCGAACTTCAAATGCATTCAGATGGTAATAGGAAGAGGGGTTTTTTTTGCAATGATGAATTGCACAAAATGACAGAGGTAATAGAATATTTTCCTTAGAATAACAGAAACAGCACTGTTACATCAAAAAAGTGCTTTATTTTCACACACAATTTCCTCAGTCCGTATTTCTGCCTAAAGATTATGTTAGACATTTGTAACAACTGCATAAATGCACTGCATTAATGAGCAGACATTTCAGTCATTTATAGGACTGCTAATATTTTAGCCTATGAAATCACTATGTAAATTAAACTAATTTCCATGGCAGCCATTCAACTTCAAACAGCTGCACAAACCAGGATTTTTCCTTTTCTAAAGAAATGTGCATACTATTGTGTTTTGTATCACAGTTATACAGCACCAGTATTGTCCTTCACTAGAACAAAACAGACCTTCAAGCCATGGTCCATATTTTAGGTGCTTGCTGCAATGCTCACCTTACCATCTGTTCACATTAATCTCACGAAAAATCTGCTTAAAAGTATAAAAAATACAATCAGATTTATGGTAAAAAATATTTGTAACTAGAGGAGGACAGGAGCACTTGAACACCAGAAATGGTACAGTTCTGTATATATCTTTAGTCAGGCTCCTTTAAGCTTGTATTACCATATTTAAGAATCTTTCATCTTCTGAAAACACCCACTTAACAAAGTGGACAAGATAATCAGACTACTCCATTAGCTCAGTGGCTTTTATGACCAAGTGCCACTACAGAGGAAGAGCCTGTCTCGGCCTCTCCATTTCCTTCTCCTTCCCATCACCCACTACAGAAGAACAGCAAAACAAGCTACATCTTTGGAAATAATACTAAAATGCTATTACTTAATGAATACTGTTGAAAACATAGGAGTCTTGTAGATTCCCAACATCAAAAAGATCATAGATTCATAGAACAGTTTGAATTGGAAGGGTCTTCCAGTCCAATCTCCCTGCAATGAATAAGGACATCTTCAACAAGATCAGGTTGCTCAGAGCCCCCTCCAACCTGACCTTGAATATTTCCAGGGATGAGGCATTTACCACCTCTCTGGGCAACCTGTGCACATGTTTCACCAGCCTCATTGTAAAAAAATTCTTCTTAATTTAATCTAAATCAAACCACTACCCCTTGTCCTATCGCAACAGGCCCTGCTAAAAAGTTTGTCCTCATCTTTGTTACAGATCCCCTTTAGATACTGAAAGACCACAATAAGGTCTCTCTGGAGCCTTCTCTTCTCCAGGCTGAACAACCCCAGCTCTCTCAGCCTGTCTTCATAGGAAAGGTGCTCCAGCCCTGTGATCATCTTTGTGCCCCCCCTTCCAGACTCACTCCAACAATTCCATGTCCTTCTTATGCTTGGGGCCCCAGAGGTGGACACAGTGAAGACTCCAGGTGGGGTCTCATGAGAGTAGAGGAGATGGGCAGAATCAGCTCCCTCTACCTGCTGTTCATGCTTCCTCTGCTCTGTGTAAGAACAGCCCAGGCGTAGGGTGGGTGAGCACTCATCAGCAGAGGATGACCATGACAAACCAACCTTTGTTTAGCTTCAAGCTGGATTTTGAGCCAGATAAAGGAAGAGGCTGATAAGAAGCAGACCCTGCAGAGGTGGGATAATGCTTTTTATCATGCCACTGCCCTCCCTTACACAACTGGCTCAGTTGTAAAACTCCCCTCCCAGGGAAGGAAAGGGATTATTCACATTCACAGATAGGCCTGAAGGTATTCATCCTTTCTGATAGGACAAAACTGGCTCAACTGTGCTGAAGTGAGAGGCAGCTGTCACATCTTAGAAGGTGGCATAAACCATCAAAGACCCCTGAAACACACCCAGACTAATTTCTGAGGCCTTCCATCAAAGGATTGCATGTGATCCACAACGTTATGTGAAATTCATAGATCCCCCTTCAAGGGAGGTACCTGGGCATTCCCAACTGAACCTGAGTTATATTAACCCATTGAATTTTGTGTTTTGTGGGCTTCCCCCACCCCCAACAGATCAAGACTGTGACCATCGCTTCCATCAACAGACACTAAAATTGCAAAATCAAGTCTCATCCATGGATCCACAGGTGGTAATACCTTTCTTGTCTTATCCTTTCTTTCTCTTGCTCTCTCTCTCTTTTCCTTTTCTTAAGTTTATTTTTATGCTTTTATATTGCTATATTTTTACAGATAATAACCAAAACAGCTACAAAGCTCCTTTCCACTGCAAACAAATTGTTCTGCAACAAATCTGCCCTATATATTCATAATCACCAGTCATTTAGTGTTGTTTCACTCTAATCCACCCCAAGGGATCTATAATTAACAATAGCCTCAGTTACCCCACCTTCAGGGATGGGTCATAACATCCTTTAGAAGACACAGCTTCTCTTGTCCCCTGAACACCCTTAAATTATCCTTTTAGCAATCACTCTCCTGTCCAGAATGCACTCTGTAATCATTATGAAACTGAATTTTATCTCTCTCAAAAACCTTGACTCACTTCTAATTAAATATATACTGAGGTTATAAAAACTGTGGTTACAGATGAAAAAAATAGGAGAAATAGATAATTGGTTTAATATACAGAAGCTGGAAGATAAGCAGGAACCAGAAAGCTCTGTGAAAGAAGGTTCATTCTTCATGTAACAGTTATCAAAGTTTTAGTCTATTATCTGTTAAAAAAAAACAGCAAACCAGTAATTTTTCACTGAAGAGCAAGACATATGGTAGAAAAATATGACTAAGCAGTGACCTATATATGAGTATAAACATGTGTTAAACATCAGCTATATTTGGCAGAGCCACAGATTTCAGCATCTCACACTTAGCCAGGTGAATGAACACAAGCAGGTGCAGATTAGAAAGCAGGACAATATAATACCAAAGTCACATTTAGAGATCATACAAATACAAATGGGTATAATGGAAATGCTCTGTCTTTAGATGAAAAACATCTCTCTGTGTTTACTAAAATTTCTGATATTTGTTACGATATTTGATTCTGATGAATTCGCAAACTTTGCATCACTTTAATTTTCTAATTGCAAGCCAAGAACATGATAAGCATATCTAACAGGATAATTACTTTCTAAAACAGAATGTGTCCATATGAAGGGACTAATTGACATATAAAGTTATTATTAGAAATAATGCTTAAATTGTAATACCTGCACAGGTTATCTTATTCTTTAGAATAGTCATTTATCTGACGAATGGTGCAAACAGTATGTCAAGCTTGTAATTTTTGAACATGTGTAATGATTATCAAATTCAGACACCTAGAGAATTCACCTGTTCTCATGAAAAACCCACGTTGATGGTGTGCATGTACACCCCACTAAAAATAGAATAAATAATAAATAAATAAGTCTTAGCTCCTTTACATAAGTATTCTGTGGGGTATTGCAAGGGCTTTCTAGAGAGTTGGCTTCATTTTCTGGATATCCATTGGAGAAAAACAGACAGCTCTTGAAACTCAAAGTTATGGAAAAGCATCTTAAGAAGTAGGAAGCAAATAAATAACTCCTGTGCAACCTTATAGTTAGTTTCACACAACACAGCAAATACATGCAATAAAAAGTATAATAAGATGAAAAAGATAAGAACTCATTCTATAAATAATTCCAAACCAAAAATTGGTATTTAGGAAATACTGTTACTAAAATGGATTTAATCATCAGAAATTATTCGGATTATTATCCTAAATTTAAGTAATGAGAGGATGAAGATAATGTTAAGAGAATTTAGAGTTTTCCTTAAATGGAAATCTACTATTTCAGTCACGGGATCAGAGTAATATTTCATACCAAAAATTCATTTGATGGAGACAAAAAGGGTAGGAACAATTTTTAAGAATGGAAAATAACCCTAAAACACATCACAGCATTATTTCCCAACCCAGATGTTAAACTTCTCCATCTGTGGTAGCCTTCATTCAGTATTGATTTGTTTTAAAATTCTGTTATTGATGTGACAATATTTTCTGCCTATATATTGCAGGTATTGCAATTGATAATGACTGCCAAACAGACACTTTGGACTGCCAGCAACCAGGTGAATTTTAATTTTGCATATTAAGGAAAATTATTTAGCTTTAGAAAATATATCATTATCATATAACACTAGTGATCAAGGCACACTATGGCAGAAAATAAAGAAACTTTTGCTTTAATAATTTACTTTTGTACTATGACTACATATGTTACATAAGAAAATCACAAATGAAGAAGATAATATCTTAGTAAATTAAGCAAATTATATCTAGTAAAAACACTATTATAGTTGGTATGTGCTATTGTTTTTCCGACGCAAAGATACAAGATTTGAGCTCTGATTGTTACTTGGCAAGAAACAAGAAGTGCCTGTCACCTTCTCATTTAATCCTGTTCTTGGAAAAGAAAAAAAGGGAGTTAAATCTAGTAAACAGGAAAGAGTTTCTTATCCAACACCTCAACACATTTTGACAGCAAACTGCACATTTGCCATTATGAACAGAGAGAATGTTAAGGCAAAAAGTCACCATAATGGTTGTCAGATGAGACAGGGTAAAAAGTGATGACATCTTAAAATATTGTACTTGAACTTTATAGATACAGTTTAAATTACATCACTGCCAGACAGAAAATTAAGCAATCACAAACACTATTTCTCTATCTCTCTTTCTCAATTAACAATACTAGTCTATACTACAATCAGCAGATTTTAAAATTTTATTTTTATAAAAAGAGAAAGTCTTAGATTTCATTGCCCAGCTATACAGCCATGCCAAAAAAGATGACATATTTGCAGAAGGTTTTTAAGACACTGTACTATCCTGAACAGAGCTCTCTAACCCACACTCATGAAATGAATGCTGCATAACATATTTCTAAACTAGGCCTACACCTATTTCAGGGACCTCAAATAGGTCAACAGACAAGGCCACATTAAAACATCATCTTCCACATCATCTATCTTATCCATTTGGCCAGCAAACTCAAATGCAATTCAGAAGGATGATGACTCAGAATATTTGATTTAGAAATAGTACGCACTCCAAACCATTTTATCTATATAACAAAATAAAGGTCAAGTGACAATTAGTATTACATGTGACTTATAATGTATATTTTAAGAGAAGGGACTAAAATAGACTTGATGTATTTGTGATAGCTTTTCTCAATATGTCAAATTGCATTAATAGAAGGATAATAATAATGAGCAGGACCACATCTCAAAAGGGTTACTGTGCAAAGCCCTTCACAATGGCAGGTCTGTCTTTGCCCAGAGAGCTTACAATACAAATGCCATTATTCTTTCCAAACTCAGTGTAGAAAAGAAGAGGAAAAACAAACAAACAAAAGTAAATTAGATTGCTAAGAAGCACTCAGAGTTAAAACTTCTTTAAATATCCTGTTGTAGTTTCCTGAAGTGCTAAGTTGCATCAAATTGATGCAATGTAGCACCTGTCAGTAAAGGTATTTCCCTCCTAAGTGAGTCTATAAAACAGACTACAATGATTCAAATATTTGCTTGAACTGTGTCCCAAACTATGTCCAAACGTATGTATGGTTGATAGCTTTTTACTCTTCAAGCCCAGCAAGCAGCATACGAGTGATTAACTGAAATTATCAATTTAGATTTGCCATCGTCTCTTAAATATCCTGCTCCGAACCAATGAGAGGAGTTATCTGAAGCACTGCCACAGTACCATTTGCTGTTGTGAAGGGACTCTAATTAGCTTGTAAATTGTTTTAATTTGTTTGATTAGCCTCTACAAAAAGCAGGGCATCTGAAATATTTCTTCCCTGCTTTGATACCCAAATTACTTTCTCCTTAGGATCATTACAGACAGTATGTACTGTGACACCTGTTGCCTAATTATAAGATTCAGCTTTTATAGTGTCCGCTATTCAGACTAGAATTTTCCATGTTGAGCATCTATTAAGAGCTGATTTTTTTCTTTAAGTTTCCAATTGAAGTTGCTCAACTATTATTGGAAACCAAGGAGAGGTAGAATATATTATTCTGCCAATACTTCGAAGATCTTACAATGATTTCATCGAGAGATTTAAATGACCATTTCTTTTGAAACAGGATCTTCAGATCTCTCCAATTATTAAATTTCTATATATTTATAATGTATTCTGAGCTCACAAACCCCTACTTAAATCCTGCAAAGTGACAAAGCTTTGAAGACTGCTTTTTGCTTATATTCTCTTGAGGTCACCTACTTTACCCTACAACATCTTGTTTACACTGAGCATATTCAATCCCCCCATAGAGCCAACTTGATTCATCTACTCCTAAAGGAAAACTGGGCATGTTTACCAGCTTGACTCATTCTCCTAATTAAACTAATCATGCCAGAAACTAGTCCTTGATTCAATATTTCCTGTAAATAATACATTGAAGACTATGTGTGTCATGCTAGGCTATTAGTATTGTGATCCACTTCAGTGCTATCAAGCATGCAAGGTTCTTTCTGCAATTGATCCCCATGCCTGGTATTAGATGATGCAGAGGTTCACCGTGAGAACCAAAACCAAGCAGAATGTCTCTCCTGTACTTCCAATAGTTCTACCAAAGGCATCTAGAGAAGTCAGAGAAAATAACAGTAGCTCCTCTTGCTGGGAGCTGAAAACAGAAGCAGACTAGATAATAACACGGAGCAAAGGAGGGGAGACAACAGAAAAACAGGATGAGACAGACACACAGAAAGTTGTCTTCACAAGTCTACATACTCCTTTTCAGAACAGAACTTGTGTTTGCCAAGTATAAAAACTAGTCTTATTGCACCAATTACTAGCAAAAGCTACTAGCAAAGTTAATGCCTCATCCCTCAGTATTTATATAAAGCCTAGCACTAGCTTGCTATTACTAAATAGCTTGATATTCTTTCAACACAATAAAAGACAGTAACAAAAATACAGGCTTGTATTTGCATGTACTTCCTATTTTTCCATAATCCTTTCATAAACAACAACTTTTTTTGGTAAGGAAAGTCAATTTATTTCATTGCAATGGTTATTTCACTCTTCTCAATATTTAACTGTGGTCTGTAAATAAAGAAAGAAAGATATCACTGTATCTAGCTATTATTTCAAACACTAATGTTGATTTGTTTAACTGATTAGCCTGTTTGTTTAGACAACTATGGTATTAAAGTAATTCTTTTAAAAGAATGTATTGTTCATGTGTGTCAAATAATGACAGCATTGTTATCCTGAGCCTCTTTCTTAACCATGTTCAGTTCAGTTCATTTTAATCTTAGATACCACCTACTTTGTCTGAACTGTCAGTTTCTGGATCAGACTTCATCTTTCTTTCTTCCCCAGACCAATCTGAAGCTTATGTCTTTTCAAAACATCTTGCATCTTTCCATCAATTCAGAGGTTCCTGCTTACTGAAAAATGCACTGCCCCAGTAGTTTCCTTCTGTTTGTGTAAGTTTTCCCACATGTCTAACCATTTTCCTTAACATTCATTCCTAGGCTATTTTTCAGAACTACATTTTCAGGATGTATCTGTACAGGATGATGGCATGTCAAGATTAATCCGGAGCCATAATACTAAGTACACACACCATCTGTAAAGGATTCTGCTATCTTTTGAAAAGATCACGCTTTCTTGCTTGCAGGTTTGATTGATGGGAGGTTGTTTCCTTTTACAAGGAAAACAGTAATCAGATCTCAGACTAGGAACAACCACTGTGCATATCAGAGGCACTTCATTTGGTGGTGTTCCAGAAATTTGAGATGAAAATTAATTTATGTTGGCCAGTACTGTGATGGTGTGATCAAATCAGAGCATTCCACTGTTTTCACAATTCCACCAAGAAATTATTGAAATATGCCTACTTTTACTGATACCATATCATATTACAATCATCAAAAAGAAAAACAGAACACATTGCTTCTGGAGCTTACGGAGTCTTCATCACTGGAAGTTTTTAAGGACAGGTTAAACCATTCCTGACAGTGTGTTAATTCTACTTGGACAAACATCTGAAGGACACAAGGGTGAGAGGCCAACATGTGTATGCATGAGCTTAATCCATATGATTGACTGAAGTCCAGAAGCATCCACTGAAGAGGGAGTTTTGATTGCCCTGCTCCTCACTCTAGACACAAAGCTGCACACTGCTTGTCCTTCTGCAGACAAGAATCTTGAGTACCTAGTGGCCAGTTTCACTGGTTAGATGAAGGATTCTTCTCCCCAGAATGGTGTTTAGGGCACTAGGGTGAACTACACAAAGCCACTTTGGCTAAAGTGGAGTTTGCCTCCTGGGCAACTGTACTAATTAATACCCTGCTATGCTGAAGCAGAAATTACCTAATCCTCCAGCTATGTATTACCACAAATTTAATGATCTTCGCAAAATGAAGTTATATCATCCAGTTATAACGATCTCCACACGAAGTAAACTTGCTCAAGAATTCAAACAATTTATCGGCCTTTGGTAATTTCCTGCCACTGTCTTTCCAAAGTCTCTGCTTTTCTTACAATAAGTTAATTTTTTAATTTAATGCCAGTGCTATGGTCCCAGTTTTGATTTCCTTTAGCATTCTTCACTGTTCCCAACCAGTGAGTGTCATATCTTTCTTTTTCCCTTTGGTTTTGTGGGGAATTTTTTTTTGGTTGGTTGGGTTTTGGTTAGTTTTTTTTTTTTCCAAACCAGGGTTTGGCTCACAGAAGCATAGGAAAAAGAACAGCCACAAGATTAATTCAGCTATACAACATATAGCTAGTCAGTTACATGTATTACTACTCCTTCTTGATGCTGGTCTGATACAATATTTTGTTTGAGTGGTTGTAATTTTAGGATTTAGAGACATTTCTAATAATTACTGATGATGTCTTGCCTTACAGCTATCTGGATTAATTTCTGTGGCAATCGTGCCATGCCACTCAACTCAGTCAGCACTGCTAGAGTACTTCACAGTCTTCCCCATTTAAGTTGCTGAAATGGTGTTGTGTCTTCTGCAAAACTTTCTACCTCTCTATTCATCCTCTATTTTCTGGCTACTAATAGCACATCAAATCCTAACACAAGTCCTAGCAAAGAGCTGAAGTACACTGCACTACTAGTATAAAACCTAAACTTACATTCTTACTGTCCACTTGCTTTTTGTCAGAGACCATTCATTTGAGAAACCTTGCTTCTCCCTTAACATTTTTTGTTCTTCCTAGGCTTTTCTACAGAAAACCTGGAAAAATATTAAAGGAAAGTAACATACATCCTTTGTGTAAATTTCCTTGTCCCCTTTCCAGTTCATTTTGGAATGAATTTAATGTTTTCTTTCTGATATTTTTCCACCTACTATAGCGGTAAATATAAGAAATACTATTCACACCTTAATTATTACAAAACAGCTGATTTTTCTTGGAATAGCTATTAAGATAAGCCTTTCTCCTTATCACAGCCTTGCTCACCGCTCCAGCCTGCTTATTCTACAATGCTAAGATAAGAGTATTCATATATAAAACTGGAAAAAAAGTTCAAGAGAAGACCTAAAGTTTCAGAATATAAGGAAAGGGTAAATTTTTTTAAGAATGCTTTGTAAACTTTTGAAATGTAAACTTAACTCTCCCCAGGACAAAGACTCATCAAGGTTATTATGTAACTAATATTATTTATTCTAATACATTCTTTATTATTTAATACTCTTAGGTAGAATTTTAAATTTTCATAGGGGTAAACAGAATTTGATAAATATAATATGTGCTGCTGCCTTTATGGGATTTACTCTGTAGATCAGATTAATGCCAGTAAAGTCAAAAGTCACGGTGTTGTTATAGCTGTGAGGATTTAAGGTTATAAGTAAGCCAAGGTTTGGAAAAACAAGTATTCAATGTAATCATACAGCTGGACTGCCTGCATTTAAGATCTGGGCTTGTGTTCCCAAAAGCATGCCTTTTTTCTCTTAATTGAAAAAAATCACTACCAATCTCTGTAAGTCTTGCCTTCCCGAGAGGAAAAAAGATCGAAACGACTGAGGACGGTTCTGAAGAAGAGCTTAGTTTTGGAAATTTTAACAAACTAGTGGCACACATCTGAATGTGTTTCCTGGCTATTGCTTAGAAGGAATGAAATCGTACTTCCTTGTTAAGTGAAGATTGAAAATCAGGAAAAAGTGGTCCCTTGGTTGCCTTTTTTACAAATCATAGTGGGAGTAGAAAATCTTTCTCCACTTCACCACATAGACTCATGAAATAACTGTCTTTTTAAAATGACACTGGTATACTTGGTATTTTACAGGCTGAAAAAGACTTCAAGAAACTGCCAGCTTAACAACAGAGTGAGAAAAAGAAGAATACAAAGGTATGTTAACTCAGATGTGCAAATTGACTTAAAATTTATACCCACATGTGACAATGTAGTAAATTACTTATGTGCATCAGAAAATGTACAGAAGAGATTTGAAAGTACAGAACAAAACCACTTTGCAGATACCCTGAAACAGGTATGTACAAGGGAATAGGAGGGAAGATATGTAACATTAGGACTAATAAATGCTAACCTTGAAAATGAGTGCTTAGAAAATTATGGCACTCAGAAGAGCTAGTACTGAGGGCTGCTTGCTTTTGCTAAAACAATAAGTTACAAAACAAAATGGAAACCATGTAACTGAAATAAAGAAACTAGTATGAAATATTTTTACAGGCAGAGAAGAAAAAAGAACAAAATCAGTTAAAATTGTCTGAGGCAATGTGTTTTTCAGATACGATATACTCACGGCACTTTACCTCTCAGTATAATTTACTGTTTCAAAAATTGCATTTGTAAAGTAATTATTTTGTAGTTTCATATATTTTGAATCCCCATGGGTTTTCTCATTTATTACTTGAAAGTGTGTATTTAACTATAAAAAGCATTATGGGTGCTTGGCTCTAGTACCAAGCAAATAGATGAGTAAAATCTGACAAAACTGTTATGGACCTGGTTTCTAGAGTACTGTAAGCAGTTAGGTCCCTTTATAGCACGTAGAGTAGGAATAGGCTCCAGTGACATACAAAAGAAACTCTTACTTTGATTATGCCGGTATTAATTATACAATACAATAGCTCCTCTGAGATGAATAGAATTATTGTAGCTTGTGAAATAATTGAATATCTTTTACAACCAAGAAGCATTGCAGAAGTGTAATAATTAAATTAACAAATTAGCTTTGCCAAGCACACAGCATGATTTATGTTTATGGATAAGAGCGAACGAAATGGTAAGATTAAAAAGTAATTTCCCTTTTTAATCTGAGACCTTCTGTCATATTTGGCCACAAGCATCATACATGTTTGAAAATTCCGTCCCAGACTGAGCAAGGCATGATGTTGGAGTTTTTCCTGTTGTAAAAAGGCAACAAGGTAATTAGTACCTCCCAACTTTCCCTATTTTGTTACTGTCTGTATATTATTGCGGACACAGCTTCTTTCATATTGTTGTCAAAAGCTAAATCGCCCTTTCATAACTATAATTCTTGTATTTTTTAAATAATGTGATCCTAAAATACTGTACATTTATAATGCTGAAAATAAACTTGTTCTTGAAAATACTGTGTTTGACTCCAAAGCTTTTCTGTGTAACTTCATTTTGTGGTCAAACATTTGTTTTGGTCATATGTATGTTGTTTTTAACTCCTTTGTTTCTTCTTCTGCTTCCATAAATGATTAAAATTAATCAAAATAAAGGAAATCCCTAAGAACTGAGAAATATGCTTTTTGGAAACTTGTCTTGTAATCTTTCCTATTTCTGGGACATGTTCTCATCCCCAGTCTATGAATATAGAGCAAATGCAGCACTCACATAGCAAGCAACATCTTGGTTATGTAATGGTGCAACATTTTAAATAAAAGTGAAAGTATGCACAGCAAGATAAACATGCAGTGGAAACACCCCAAGAAGCAAAAGCAGAATCTACTCACTAGTAAATAGAGGGATGCGTGACAATCAGGCCTTTCTGAAAATAACTTGTTGATTCAAATTATAGAGAAACAACTGAGCTCACTTAAGATTGTGCATGAGGAAAGTTAAGTTGATGAAGACAAACATATTTGCTTTTCTTTTACCTTTTAGAAGTACATTGCCACTGTCAGAGTTATATTTCCAATATTTTTAATTTTAATTTAATTTCACCAGTTATCAAACACCTTTGCAGAGAGAAAGCAGTGTCATCAGCTGTTTTATCAGCACCCACTTAGCAGATATTCTTTGAAAGAATAAAGAAATTACTACATAAACAAATGTAGTTATTTCTTAAGTAGCACTTGTTGCATAAGGAGTTTTACTCACCAGGGAGTAAATCCATTTTTAATTGCAAGTAAAGAACTTATTTCTTAACTGTGTAACTAATATGCTGTGTAATTGTTTATGATGATAAATTGCTAAAAATCTATTGCCTTTCAAATAAAATTGCAATCAATTCTCCCAGAAAGAAGAAATACAGTTTCAAAACCAGAACTTCTGCAGGTCATCCTTGAAAATTCCCTATTGGCTTCTACTTTAAGAGACAGTACTTCATTTCACAAATTAAGAGAAAGTAACTGCAGAACAAATATAGCCTTTATTTTATTAGCATGTAGAATACAGAAACCCACTAGGAATGATCACAGCTATTTCATTGAATTGTGTTTTAAATTAAAAAGAAAGATCTGAATGAATGCAGAGGTTATTTTTCTATCTCAAAATACTTCCCTATTTCAAAATACTAGCATAATAGGGCACTAAACACAAAAGCATCAATTAAAGTAATAAACAAGGAATCATTCAGTCTTGGTTTTGAATAATCTTCAAATAGGGACCTAATAGAAAAGTGTGAGGTTAAATCTATGTAAAGGGTTTGATATCTTGAAATGGACAAGATAAAGTGTCATGTTGTTATCTATCTACATGGAGATGAAGGATGTAAATATATGGAGGCTATTCCAGTTTGTTGCTCATTATAATTCTTGAAATGACAAAATTTTATTTCAGGTAGCAAAAAGGAGCAAAGGAAAAGGCTGCCTATCGCCCTGGAGGCATTTTCATACCTGCATTGCTCTCTTCTACCAAATTCAATGAATTTTTGCAGCAGTTACTGTAAATCATATCTTTCTTATCCAAATCACAAAGATACACAAAGGTATCTTGAGGTGTTTCCCCTTTTACAAGTGCACTTCTTACTTTGATATCTACGTGATTGGCATGACCATTTCTGTATTTCAATATCTCTGTAAAACACATGCTACATATAAAAAGTCATTTGGAATATTTGAAGACAACAAATTATGTTATTTCAGTCTGAATTGTTTTACAAACATACTTCAGGTAATAGGTACTAAATTTTGATATCAGCATTATTTTAGAAATATAGACTAAAACTAAATGCTATATTGCAGAAAAAGCCTAACAAATTATTGAATCCACTGAGACCAGATTAACACAGAAACTGCCTGTGCCCTCTTAAGTTTTCCAATAAATGAAACACTCCACATTTCATGTGACAGAGTAGCTGGCTAAATGCAGATTTAGCTGTCAGGCAGAAATCTGCATATGAGCTCAAGACAAGAAGTGGAAAGTTACCATTCAACAAAGTTTTCCATTACAATTGACTTCTTTTAAGAAGTGAAAAAGCAGCCATTTCGGGTGATTATACACATGTATAGTGTTAATTTTCTCCCCACTATTTTTAAAAAGAATGTGAAAAAAGTCAGCTTCTTCTTTGTGAGCAGATAAAGTCATCTTTTCATTTTTACAGGCTTGAGCTAAATTTGAGATTGGCATTAACCTCAAGAAACTGGACTGATGCTTCTATACTGCTAACAACTATTCATTGACCTAAGAGTTCTATCATATTTAGGAAAATATAAGTGCAACAATGCATCACGTTGTTAGTCTTACATGTTCATTCTAAGAGCTTTGTTTGGTTATCATAAAATGAACACTGGGAAGGATATCACTGCACATTAAAATGCATCAAGAAGGGAGATACTGGGAATGAAGAACTATTTCAGGTGAAAGATGGTAGAAACAGCAGAACAAATAAATATAAACTTAATATTGATACACTCTATGTATGTATAATAATCAAATGATCATCAATAAATTGAGGCTAAAATGATAGTATCTGGTCTTGCAATAAGATATTCTGAAAGAATCTTCTAATTAAAGCACCGGGTACACAAAGTTATAATGGTATATATTATAATGGTGTGACAGCTATAATGGTATATATTATATGGTGTGACAGTTTGTAATGGAAAGCTGTTGGCTAAAGAGATGTGGGAATTATTAATTTGTTATTTCCTCTCTTACTAATTTTTAATTTTCCAGCAGAAAACTAAGAGAAAACTCATTGAATTCTAAATCTCACCAGGATAAGTCAAGAAAAAGATCTCATATTGTGAATTATTAAAAAATAAAAAGATGAAAACCACTTTTCAACAAAGTCAACTTTCATGTAAAAAAATCTTTAAAAATGCACTGGAAATGTTGACTATAAAATGACTACTCTCTAATTTAAAGAAATATCAAAGAAAATTACAAGTGAAATCAGAGACCCAGATTCACTAGAGTGAGAATTTCTTTCCTGGAAAAAACAAAAAAAATACAGCTTACAGAAGAAGAGCATGTAGAAACAAGCTCTATTTATTTCACTGAGGAAGTCCATATTCATCCTTAGATCAACACCAGACTTACAAGACTCAATAGGCAACAATATATTAAAATGCTAAAACAAAGCTAAATATAAATTTCTCCAGCTTAAAATGTCAAGAAAATATGTAAGTCTGAAATGTTTCTATTCTATTTGCTGAATAAAATATTTCAATAACTTTTTTTTTAAATTTAAATTAAAATTGTAAAGTAATAGCAAAAAACAACTTCAAGGTCCTATACCCATAAAACACTCATTCTAGCTGTTGACTACAAAAAATTTTTTAAATTTTCACACCATCTTATTTAGAAAATTGGTGTAGGGCAGCATGCAGACTTGACATGTTCTCTAAGTTCACAGTCGCAGACGTGAACCACTTCTGCGTGACAGTCTATAAGGTCTAATGTGGTACTGCTGCCACTCCTAAACCTTTTTTAATAAATACATCTGAAACATACCTCATAGGACAGTCAATGTCCCCTCCAGAGACAGAAAAATTACTTACATCTTAGGTTCTAAATTCTTGACTGCTGTTTTACATTCATCAAAATACTTCTCCAAATTTAGACAAAAAGTGAAGCCAATAGATTATGGGTCAAAATTTCTGTAAATCAAAATTTAATTCCTTTTTGGTATCCAATTATCAACTTTTCTATATTTACACTCTCTTTCCATTTGAAGATATATTTTTATAGAATCTAATTATGTTTTCAGCAGGAACATTGCCCAGAGCATTCTGGAGTTCTGCAGATTCTTAACACCAGAACTCCTACCAAAATCTCTATATAGCAGATAAAAATTTTAGTAGAAAAAGCAAGAGAGAAAAGGCAGTAGAAATGAAAAATCTCCCCTCATCTCTTGCATAACTAGTGCTCTTTAAGCTTACTTTTTCCCATTTGGCCAAAAGTGAAAGGCTGAACAGGGCTCAAAGGTACAATTTCAGATTGGTGCACTTTTCGTTGAAAGCAATCTGAAGTTTCTGCAGTCAATTGTTTCAAATATTTTTTCATACAATAACGAAGACTCTTTGAGAGAAAAAATAAATTTAAAAAAAGTCATTAAATTTTTTTTAGTATTTCATTACTCATGTATATAAATTGTATGGGACTGAAACTTTAGCTACAACCTTTTCCCCAAACAAAACTCCAATACATGGGATTCTAACAAACATTAAAGAAAATTAAACACTAGAGCCAGGAAATAGAAAATTTTATGTTAAACTTTAAAGAAATGCGAAGGATTTGTTAAAGAACATATGATGAGAGTTTGAAATATTCTGTCTCAGTCACCTCCACTGTGCAAAAAATCCAGTATTACAAACCACCAGCGTGGAAAATGAGTGAAGTACTACTGATTTCTCCCAACTAACCTTTAATATTGTCCCACAAAAAGAGAAAATTACTTAGTATTCATGAGAAAATAACATCATTAACACTGTACATCATATCGTAATTTCATAAAAGAATGTTACAAAGCCAATATACGTTCTTCAACAATAATACAAAGTATTTTTAAGATATATATTCTTCATTTCTGCAAGTTGCTTTGTAAGGACTATAGAACATCATTCCAGAGAAAACCTAATTCTTAAACAGAATCAGAGGAATGAGAGGTCTTCAAATTCATCCTTATGCTGCACAGTAGGTGCATCTTTACCTACAGTATTCTTGACAGATGCTTTCAGGTGTCTTCTTATGCACCACCGAAGTCTGAAGATCTACAACTCCCTTAGGCAATATAAACCAGTGTTTTTACTTTACTGTCAAAAGTGTTGTCTCAGGTGTTGTATTTTCTTCCTAATATCCAATCTAAAAATCCCTCTAAATATACAGTTTGAAAAGCAAGTCAGCAATGCCAAACTGGGATCATTATGCTTGTGTTAACTGATTATAAATGGATGCATTGTTAATTTTACAGCTGATTCTAGTTTGAGCTGCAAATTATCCTAGATGGTAACTCCGAAGTTCTTAATGAGCTTTTCTTAAATTTAGTTCTGAAATATTCAAGGAAAATATGATAAATTGTTTTCAAGTTATAACATTCACTGAGTATATACACACATTTAATATATGTACATCTAATAATATAGTACATACATACTGAAATTACAGAATTAACATCTGCTTAAGCAAAAGCATAAATACTAAACTTCTAAAAAAGGTATATTTAATATAAAGAAGTTAACCATTTGAAAGGGCAAAAAAATAAAATTCAGAAGTTGTTTGCTCTGAGTGTCCAAATTATGTATTCTGTGGCTCAAGAACATAATAAAAAATACTTTTTAAAATTACAAGGAATGTAAACAAAATAAAAAGTTAAATTGGAAGAAAGGAGGAAATTCAAATGATATAATTATTCCTAGAAACATCGTGGCCATTTTGGGCATCAGCATAGGATTGAAAACAGAGCTTGTGGAGTCAGAGGAGCTCATAAGAAAGAATATATAATATATGATCACTTACAAGGGCAAGGAATAGGTTGACGAGATGAAATCCCATTCAAACATAAGTTTCTATGATGCAAAGAAAGAGTAAAGCAAAGTAGAGATCTTGCTAAAGACATTTGATGAAAAACAGAGGTTTAGATCAGGTCAGAAGGAATACATTTACTCTTGTTGTTACTATATTCAAAGAATGAAGACTTGGAACACAGAACTTGCAAATAAACATGATGGCACACAAGAGATGCATAACTAATTTGATCAATTCCTCTACCTTCTGGTAGGCTTTGTGCATTATTTTACATCTGCAGGAGAACAATATATTCAAAACATATAAAAGTTTTTTTCACAAAAGCTTTGCAATAAATTTTAAATAACACAAAATACTTTTTAATGAAAGACCCTTCCTGCTGGATGCAGTTGGATAAGCATTTATTGAAGCACTAATTGTCACCACTATTTTCAGATCTCCATCAGTTCTCATAAATGTCCATATGGTCTTTGGTTTAAAAGTGCAGTTTAATGACACAGGAAAGTGCAAGCCAATTTATCATCCTTCCTTAACCTTTGGAAAAATAAATTAGTTTTTATGAGAAGCAATCACTGTAAATAAAGTAAAAAGCATTTCAATTCTATCATAATATGGTGTCATTCTGCATTAAGTCTTAATGCAATTGCTTAACTTTTTAAAATTATTTAAATCAATCATTTATTTTTTTCGCAGACCTAGAGTTTAGTATCTCTAGAAGGGCAGAGACAAGGACCAATTTTGCAGATATCTTTGCAAACATCTTAAATATCTTTGAGATATGTCTACCCACCAGGTGTTTGTACATCTCTTTCAGCTGAGCCACATTTCTACAGTACCACCTCTACTTTATACTAGCACAAATACATTAAAAGTTCTTTGTGCTACAAGGATTTATTGTCCCTTTAAAAACCTATATTTATGTGAAGGATTTTAACCGCTATAACTGATTCCACACTAGAGGGTGCTGCTATTTTAATTGTAAAAGGTTTTTACAGTTATTGTTGCTTCAGAAAAGTACATTTTGTAACATTTCAGAAATGCTCTCTTGCTATCTGTGACAGCAAATTAATACCAAATGAGCATTAAACTTATGATCACAGACATGGTTTTGTACTGAAGTTCAGGTTTTGTCATGTGTTGGCCTAGCCAACTGTACATAAAATAAAAGAAACCTACTAGCAACTCATGTGGTATATTAGAACCTAGACTTAATGCTTAGGAGCAACAAAGCTCATAATAAACACAGGAGGGCCTTTTCCCCCCATCTGCCTCGCTATAAATCACCAGACATATCAATGGTACATATCAAGTCTTGTTCCAAATCCAGAAGTAGTTTATTTTTTGTTATAATAATTGCACATCATTGCTTGTATTTCATGTTTGAATAAATTAGTTAAGAGAATGAAGAATTTTTAGCATCAGAAAAACAATTTATAGAATGAATGCTGATGGATTTGAAACTGCACAAAATTGTACTGACTCTTCCAAAAACAGGAGTATGTACTTTTTCCATGTTGCATTAAGATTAAAAAGGAAAACACACTTTACAAAACACATATAACTTGAAAGCTTCAAATAGAATTTTTCCTCAGGCTGCAGAATAGCCTTTGCAGGAGCTGACTTTGATACCAATAATTCTCCATCTTCCTTGAGCCATATGAAGCAACATTAAGTATATACATCTGCCCTATATCTGATCTCCCTACACACACTTTAACCTTTCTGAGAACATGGGCATTATTGGTAGGTCTAATGTATCATGTCAAGGACCATTTGTCCTGGTCCACATTTTTGGATGATTTTATTCTTGTTCATTCCCATCATTCCAATACCATCCCCTACCAAACCCACTCCAGAATGCATATCATAGATCAAGAAAGAACTTGAAGGAACAGTGAATTTTGTTATTTAACTTTTATTTCCTCACAGATTTCTGTCTCTCCAGTTCTATCCAAAGAATAGGGGGTGAGGAGAAGATATTACTCTATCTTCTCTTTTCTACCTTTTCCACAGACAAAGGAAAAATATTAATAAATAAAATAAAGTGAAGGAAAAGATTTTGACCTATGACATGGCAAATAAAAAGCATGATGCCACAGAAGGATCCTGTGAGGAAATGTTCTGTGAGCTAGGGGCTATAAATACAGTTGATCTGTGCTGGACTGCAAGAAAAGGAAGATTTTACTTTGGTTCCAGTTCTCATGGAGAAAAATACCCCAACCAAAACCTCATAAAATTATAATGAACACAAACACACTGATTAAGGGGTATCATGTACCCTGCACAGTAAAACACAGTACAGATTAAAACAAAAGAATCCATAAGCCCAAAAATACCCCCAAAAAAGAAATAGGTAAAGTTTTAAGAGTTTGAAACATTTCTAAGACTGCTTAATTTCTGGTCTCTCCCCCCATTCTCTCTCTCTCTTCCTTCTGCCTCTTCCCCTCTCCCCCTACTCCTTGCCCCCTTCTGTTTATACTCTAGAAAAAAAACAGACAATTAAATGCTTCATTAGGTTTTCAGAAAGATATAAGCACTACTTAAATTTTTCAGGTGCATCGCCACTTTGAAAAGCTTAGCTTATTCATCCAAGGAAAAAAGCATTAGGTGAAACTTGCAAGTAACAATAGCAAATATTCATATTAGAATAGTTAGCAAAATGTTTACGCTGGAAAACACTCATTTAAAAGACATATTAAAAATTTTAAAATAATATATTTGTATGAAAAAATGTTCTCTGTTTACTGAGATTCTGTAAATCTAATGTTAATCTTTGTACAAATATATTTTGCTAATTGCTTGCATAGCTTCAGGAACACCTGTAATAGTTAAAACTTCTTCTTTTGAGAATCTTTAAAGAAAGTAGGATTTTCATATCTCATATTAAGATCACCAGCATAACTTCGATAATCCTAAAAACTACTCAGTGATCCTTGTGGGTCCCTTCCCACTCAGCATATTCTATGATTCTGTGAAGTAGCAACACACTTCACTGGTATTAAGGTCTAAAGAATTCTAAATATCCCATAAAACAACCTATTTCAGGGCAACAAAATACAAAAGATCAACATTACAGACCCCCTAAGGTCCTATTTCTTGCCCACTTTTGCTATTCAACGACATGGGTTGAATGAACATCAGAATGGACAGGTAATGAAAACTGTTGTTTGAGGCAACTAAATAATTTCAAAACTATTGTTTTTAAGACTATCTCAAAAGTGAGGTAATTTCAAAGGAATACTTTCCCTGAACATTGGATTGTATCTCACAAAGTTCATGGTATGGGCCTTGTTTTATTCCATGTATAAATTGAAACCCTGATTTTTAAGAAAATCTATCACTGAATGCAGATTATACTTTAACTATTGACAAAGTAAGCAAGTTAGTTTTACCATTTCATAGTCATTCAAATTGTATTCCTAAGAAACATTTTAGAAACAATAGGTCACTTAGAAATTCTCTCCACCACTTAACCAGAAGCCCCATAATAATACTGTAAAATGTTATCAATTAATATTACTTAACTTACTATGCATGATACTGCTAACACATATAATCTGTACCACCCAAGGCATTCTGTCTTTCCTGCAAGAGTAATGTTAGAACTCGTAAGAGCTGCAAAATACATATTTGCTCAGAGAAACACATAGCAATTCAGAGAATAAGAGTGATTTGCATTGGAAGTGATCTTTCATAATGGAAATCTTTTCCTCAGAATCCCCTTTTAATGCGATAGGAAAAAATATGTCCTTCAAAACTTGCACTGTTTAATAGCAAAAATATTATCTTATTTATTTCTTTCTAGTCTGTTTTACTTAAATTTGACCTGAACTTTTTCTCCAAAAACTCGAAAATATGCACAAAATTCTATCAAGTTTTATGAATTCAGACAGTCTTCTGGACAAGTAATCTTGCTCAATTTATTTGATTTGTTTGCACAGCTTCTTGTATACTGATGTCACCTGGGAAAAGGAGGAGTTTCCAAATGGGTGATATAGAACCAACTAGTATGGATAAATCATTTTACAGATTTTGGTACAGTTTGTGTCTCACCACATAATGTAATTTTACACAAGAAGATATTCTCTATCTGTAATAATGGACAGAGCATAGTACTAAGGCTAGATAATACTTCTGAGATGGGGTTGCTGAGCTAAGCAGACCTTGCTCTGAGTCAGGATAATCATTCCTGTACTCTTAGTTAATGCTGCTTTGGAAAAAGGTCAGTTCAGTGTGTACATAAAAAAAATACTGTAATGATAAACAAAGTATACTTGGAAAGAAAACAATATTTTAAAATGCAAGGTATGGGCGATACAAAGGGAAAACAGAAGCACAAACCCTGAATTTTATCTCACTTTCACCATCATTATAGCCATTTCCAAGACCATTTCAAATAATGCTGTACATAATATTTCTTAATTTTTTTTTTACAAAGGCTGCAATAATTCAAATAATATTATCAGATTACAGCCATATTAGGGTGCTGTGCCCCTCACCACACCGCAAATCTAGCATCCCCTGAAAATGAGCACGCTCAAGGAAAAGCATTTGTGGGTGTATTGCCACAAGATTTCACTTTCTTCTCCTTTTGCCACTGTTTCTAGCAGTGAATCATTCTGAACATTCAGAAGATACTTCTAAACGCATTCCACTCTGGTAAAAATACATGGGAATATATAAAGTTGGTGAGTCTCTGATTCATCATTCATTTCGAAACCCAAGAAAATGCAGCCATTACTGAGACATGAGGATTGGAGTTGTAGGACCACACATGCTGTGGTGAAGAAGATGCAGCAGCATTTAGAGACATGTATTACTTGCTGTGGGACAAGTCGAGGACCTGAAAAGCACAAAGCTGGACATAGGCTGAGCTATGAAACCAGAATAGGAATTTATTACCAGGAAATCAAAGTAGTCAGAAAAAACGTGGGAAAAGCCATCTCATTGTTTCATTCTATCTGTATAGAAAGAAAAAGAAATCCAATTTGGAAATGCTTTATCACCCAAAACTTGTCTAATTTACATCTTAATGCACAGGTGGCACTGATTTTATTTATCTTGGAGATTGCTAAAAATGTTTAGATGTGCAAGCAATTCCAGTTAGTGAAAGGCACAACAATCAGATAACCATCCCACTCAAATATGCACAAGTTGGCATTATAAATACCTGTGTGAAGCTGAGACCATGCTTTCTGGGTGGCCAGGAATGGGTAATACGTGTAAATAATTATCAAAGATAGTGGCTGGAGTAGACTGTAAATAGGTATCCTTTGTCCCCAAAACATATCCTGAAGCATTATATTTAGCAACTTCATTAAAACACTTTGGTTTGTATCAGTATTACAGCATTATTAAATAGTCACACTGAAGTTTGTCTAGCACAATCCCTTGTTTAAAAACTTGCAAAAAGTTTAGCTTTTCATTTATTTATTTTGACCTAGACATAAACATTATCAGATATTTCTTTTTTGAAGTTGTAAAGTTAAAGTCAATAATGAAATAAGGCACAGAATAATGCACATGATATGTAGTAAACAGAAAAATTAAGTCTTCTGAGATTCCATGGAGAGTTTATTGCAAAATTAAAAGAAAGAAAAGAAAAAAAAAAGCATGGTATTTTGCATACAAGTATAGAGATACAAACACTGTAGGTTTTTCCTTGAAAATATCAAAACACATTCTCACCACCCCTACTTACACTGTCAACCTCAGACATTTTATGGAATGTTTCTCCCACAGAAGCTCACAACTCCATACAAGCAGGATGTTTCTTTTCTAGAATCTAGGATGTCAATAAGTAGATTGACATCTACATGTCAATAAGTATTTGACTAGTCATGTAATGCTAATAGTCCCACTAAGGAAAGAAAGATTCTAACTAACAGAATCATCTGATATTTAGGTGTCATTTAAATAAACAGCATGTGTTAGTTTTTCAATCTATTAGAAGTTTTTGAAATTTGCTAGAGACCTTGTGTGTGACTCTACCCACCACTTAGCTAGTGTAGTGTTAGAGCTTCCAAAAACAGTATTCCCTCCACCCACACTGTCTTCTGTGCTACACTGTCTCAATCAGAGGGAAAGCTAAGACAATGAATATAAGAAAATCCTTGATAAGAGATCTGAATTCTGGAGAAGGTTTCTCCAACTGCACTGACACAGGCTATTTTTTGAAAGGAAGCAGCTTACTAGCACATTCTGCAACAACATGTTGTTTGCCCATATTTGTAGGATCCAATTAAAAAAAAAAAAGGAAACATTCGACATCAAAGTAGGGACCTATGGTATAGAATGAAAACGTACAAAATCCAGTGCAAATCATATTCACATCTCTGTAATCTAAAATAAATACATCTTGTACACACAAAAATGTTTCACATTTAGTGTCCAACTCCACAAAGCTAGCTTTACTTTCTATTTATTGTTATCATCATAATATGAAAAATAAATACCATTTGTTAGGAAAGCAGCCATTACACAAAATTAACAGACATATTCTGCTTCAGGGCATGAATACAAGAAAATTGTCAGACATTAATAATGTAGACAGAGCATTTTCCTGAGAAAATGAAGATCCAGTGGAACAACAGATAAATCATGCCCAACTGCTCACTGTTTGTTGTTTCACAATCTGTTGTATTTTATTGAATATGACTAGTACAAGCCATAAAAAAAATTAGCGGAAATTAATATGTAAATTACTGTAGTGCTTGTGTGGGATTCCATTTCATTAATTTGAATTCACTGACATGACTGTGTAATCTAAATTTATGAGTTTTTCAACTGCCACTCCATGGAGAATTCTCCATTTATTGAATTTTGCTTCAGAAGTATTCTGTGCAATAAATAATATTTGCAGGGCAGTAACGTACATGAATGGCTTGGAATTTAATTTACATAATATATACCAGGCACTTTATCTGTGAGAAGACATATAACCTACAGTGCAAAAAAAAAAAGGCATATATGTATTTTCTTTTAAAACATTTTTGGACAGCAATGAAAACAAATTATTGGAAGAGGGAACAAAAGAAGTTTTTTAAGTTCTCAGTAAGGCAAACATTGTTCCTAATTATTTTGTTGAAACAAATACAAATTTTCTTGTTAATATAAGGGCTTTGTGATGTCTAGAACTTCTTGAGTTACCCATCAAAGTTTAAGAAAAAAAAGCACAGACTAAACCATATACAAATCTGAACACAGAATATTATCAATACATAGGCCAGCTTGAAGGTTAAAGCTTCAATTCCAAGTTTTGGAAAAATTTAGCAAAAAAAGAAATAATAAAATTCTTTACCATTCAACACTTTAACTAATGCCTAGATACAAAGATAGCAAATGCTTTGCATACTCTTGGCTTTAATATCCTCTAGATTTCTAGATGTAAAATAGAGTACCCAAATAACATGATACTCTCAAAATGTTTCTGAAGAAAATACTGCAAATAAAATGTTTGCTTTCCAATGAAAACTGGAAATACTACAGAAAAGCTAGAATAAAACTCGATTATGAAGATCTCACTTTAAAAGTGTGAAAATGTGCAGGTTAGGAAATATCTACATAATCAAAAAACTTTATTTTCAATTATTGACAGCATTGTAAAGTGGGGTATTCCCCCATTGTGATTCCAAATGTTTTGATATGACCTATTTGCTGGTGGGATGTAGTACTAGGTTTATTATTTTGCAAATATGCAATTTTGTTAAGCAACAGGATGGTTTCAGTACTATGGCTCACTAAAGTATTTATCTAGAAGTGCCTATGATGCAAGTTTTACCCCCACATGCTTCAGTCTTTTTCACATAGAGATGTGTATACATAAACAAAATGAGTTTTCATGTATCACCTAGCCTTTGAATGTAGAAATGGGATTTTGGGGGCAAGGAAAGGGAGGATTTGGTATAAGATTTGTTTAACCACAACATATTGAGGAATATATTCCCAACCAGCAATGAATGTTTCACACTTGTCAAATCCTCCTGTCAGCATTCCCTGCAGCTCTGCTGAGTACCAGAACACCTCTCTGCTCCAAGGTCACTGATTCAATGTCACATTGCAGTGAACATGCTCACACACAATTAGGATTTCAGTATCATCTTGCAGGGAATTTTGACATCCCTGTTATTTTACTTATAATTGATTACTAGGTAATTATACGTTGTGAATTGATATGATTATATAAAGCAGAACCTCAAATTAGTTTGTCTGATTAGCAAAGAAGTATGTAAAGATGTGACTCAAAGAAGCATGTACAGACAGAAGTGCCTCTTAGATGCAATGGCTACAGGTCATTTATTTATATCAATTATATGGAGATAGCATTTCCATAGGTTTTTTCTTGCTGATCTTCTACTAAAGCAATTCTTTTTTATTTTTTTTTTGTTTCAAGAGATATGTTTTGTAGTTAAAATATCTGGGGTTTGCCTTCTAAAATATTTCCAACTATTTGCTATTTAGGAAGCTACCTGTTTCATGCAGAGTCTTTAAAAAATTCTTTATTTCCCAATATTGAATACACATGTAAATTAAGCAGCCATTACAAGTCCATAGACCTGCATTCAGGTGGAAATTATGAAGGCAGGCAAGAACTACAACAGGAGTCTCTGTTTTGCCTTGACCTTGGCATTAAAAGGAGTATAATATGTAAGTTTGTTCTGTTCTCCTGAGTAACTGTAATTTTAGAATCCTATCCTCCAGTTGTTCTGAGATTGAAACCTTCTCTTCATATCTGTAATTATAATTTTCTATCTTAAGTTTTGCAAAACATAGCAAGCAATTGTCAGGAGACACACGTCTCAACAGCACTCAACCTACTTACCAGCCACCTCTTCCTACACTCATGTCTCCAAGAGAAGCATTTCCTTTCTACTATCTCATGTTAAACTTATTTCCTCCTATCCACAAATGGAGTAACAGATCTTATAGGTCAGAAAAGCAAAGGGGAAGGATTCAACTCGTCAAATGATCAGAGGAATAGTGATGCTACTCCTGTCCCATAAGGAAAAATTCCATTTTTCACTGCAGAAATCAGCATAGAAGTTTTAAAGAACCATTTTTCATGTATCTTGTAAGTCTGCCTTCTTTGAAATTCTGTAAGCATTGTAGAGTTCTGCATATGCAGAAAAATTACCAGGCTTTCTACTGGAAAATAAATAAACACATGCATTCCAGTCTCAATCAAAACACAGGTAAAATGATAATTCAAACATAAAAATCTGCTAAACCTCCCCTAGGCAATCTCTAACTGTTTACAGAGCCCTGGCTAGCAGTTCAAATCTAGGCTCTTTAACTACTGATAGTCAATACCAGGCAGAGTTAAGGGTGCAGATACTGAAAGTCATTCTAGAGGACCAACCATGGTGGGTATTGACTGCTGTGACTGCAAGACGCTTTACCTCTGGAAAGTGGCATCTGAAGTCTTGCTGCCATGGCTGGCTGTCTTGAGCCTCCAGCACTGACCTAACAGGGATACCTAGGCACAGGCTTCAGAGAGTGGAGTTATTTCAGTAAAAAAGTAGAGGGATGTTTAATGTCAGCTCTTTCTCAAGTACCCTTATAATCCTCATTCTGTAGCCACCAGGCAATTTTGCACTTAGTAAAGTATTGCAGCTTGTTGAAGTTTCCAACATAATGTTCTGAAATATAATTCAAAAGTTATCTTTCTTCCCAGAAAGTAAAGGGATGAGAAAAGAAAATCAATCTCAGGAATTATTTACTTTGTTCATGTCTTACAGTTTCTTTCCTTCTCAGTTGGAATCTTATAACGTGAACAGCTAATCTTTCAGATACACAAGTCCATCTTCATATCTGATCCCTCTCTTCCTAAACTCATCTTTTGTCTGCTGATATAAGAACCACAGTCAAGGACTTCATAGGTGGTTTTTTCTTAATGGGAGAAAAGTTGTGGTGATGGCTGGTTTTGTTCATGACTTCATCATTCATTCTTCTGTTGCAGTCAAAAGAAATGTGACATATAAGCTGCAGCACTGACCAATTGACCCCATCTGCTACCATGCCTTAATAGAGACTGCATCCTGCTTCATATTATTTACAATGACATCAAACCCCATCCTTACCAGCTCCTAGAAATAGTGTACAATCTGTTCTGTCACTCACAGACCAAGCAAATTTTTAAAAAAAAAAAAAAAAAAAGGAAGAAAAACCTACCACATTTGCACTACATGCAAGAGAATACTCTCACTGAAAAATCAGTGGAATTCACAGAAACCATCAAGCCTCTAGTCGGTCAACAGTTTAGTCTTCTGGATTTCTTCCAGGTTCACCAGATTGCAACAGATTTCTTCCACAGTCACCACCACCACCTTGGCCAATCCAAACAAATCATGGTCTATCTTCAGTAAGAACAAGGCTAATACTCAGATTTTCTGCCAAAGCACAAATTGATTCCATTCTCACTCATAACTACTTTATCTGCCAATGCTGATTCATCCACAGCATGCCAAGTTACAAATGAAACACTATATATGGCACCACTTTATTATTCATACAAAATACAAAGATAACATTCTTATCCTCCCGACTCCCTCAAATTACTAGGAGAAGATTCAATAATCATTACTTTACATCAAACAGTATCTCAAATACATCTACAGTGGTATCCTATTCTTAGACACTCTGCTCAACATAAAACAGAAAATATACAAACTATTATACATAAATATCATATATATCATTATAAAAGCAGGTGCCTCTTGAAACACCCAAGAAAGCTATAAAATACAGCAAGCCCTCAGACACCACTAACATTCATTGTGGAGCATACTCTCACAATGTCCAGCTCAGCAATCTCAGACCCTTAACTAAATAAACACACCGCTCCAGAGAAATCCATCAAGTCTTTCCCTGAATCTTCGAAACCTCTCAGTTCTGACTCAGAGAGAAAATCAGAAAACCCAGATGATTCTGAGAGCTAAAACATAAACTCCAAAGGATGCTAAACAACACAAGAGAGAGCATTAGGATTCTGATGCTTTGTAATTCTCACTCATCCCCAGCACAAAGCTTTGTATTCATCTCTATCTCCCTGCTTGAAAGGACTTAAAGACCCTACTGTGTCTTTTCTGGGTAATATCCTTTCTCCTTCCACCATCTCTACTCTGCAGATATCCACTATTGTTTCTTTCAAATGATGCAGCTCAGTAAACAGGTTAAACTGGTAACAATTTACAGTTGCACTTCAAGACCTTTCCTGCTATTTTCAGACTTTAAGAGGCTCGTGTGGTCAAAAGGAGGCCTCTGTTCCAGTTATTGCAATTAGTCTGGGACATTACCACCTCCTTACAAAATCTGTAAAGCTTTTATTCCTACAAAATCATAATTACAATGCTATGAGTGCATTAAGGTGTTTGTTGTTAGCTTAAAGACTTTTAAGTGCTTATGTTGATGGAAATAAATAAAACAAAACCATGTAGGGCTTCAAGAAACCTGATTACAATATTCTTTTCTCTACAGTAGAAAAATTATTTCTATACTGCACATAAAATTAAGATAATTATCTACTAGCTTAATTTAAGGAAGAGCATGCATGCCTTTTACTGCAGTAACAAGAGCAATTACTTTTGTGGTAAGTTAAATATTAGATTTGGAATGTTTTCAAACTAAGTATAATAATGTTTTAGCAGCAGTTTACACTATAAAAATTCAAGCAGTGTCCTTTTATGCATCTGCAAATTTAATTTTTAACGTGTTAAAACTTTACAGGTACAGCAATATTTATTTTAACCAGCATTTAACAAGCACAGTAAGTATACTAAGAGTTACACGATCATTAGGTATAACTTACATACGCATGTAAATTACAATGTATAGAGGTCTAAAAGCAACCTGTATAGAGATTCAGCTGGAGGGAGAACTGGTTTTTTGAAATGTGATATATTACTGCTTTCCATACTTGCTTTCAATAAGCCAGCGAGCCAAGTATGGTAACAAATTACTGAGATTAGCTTGTTAATAATGTTTGTAGCTTTGCATACAGCTATTAAACTCACACTGGATTTATTTTATTACGCGAGCAAGTAATGTTTCTTGTACTCTAACAATCTTATTTTGATTGTTTATAAGGACAGAACCAATTAAAAAACAAGCTTACTAAATGTTCTGATTTTAATCTAAAAAGTCTCAACCACATGAGAAATTCCAAATTATATAGGCAGTATTAGTTGAGTTGTATACTACCATGAGACAACGGGCCTAACCACTAACCACATAATTCAAAATACTGGGTTTTTTCCTCAAAGAAAAAAAAGCAAACATTAATTCAGTGATATATCAACTGTGAAGTGTTCGTGTGCTACACATGAAGTGTAGTACTATGAAGTGATACATAGATTTTTTTTGGATATACAAAACCTACACAAAATTAAATAAGTGTAGCTTTACCCATATAACACTAAAAATAAAAATTATTTTAACTGGAGAAATTGACAGGTTTTCTAATATTAGACTCCCTCCTCAGATAAGCTTTGTGCTTTCTCCAGACTACTTAAAACAAAAAAAAAGATGCCTTAGTTATTTCAGATATCTCAGTCATCAGTTACTAGTCAGTATCATTTTCCAATTTTACTTTCCGTGTTTTGGACATAACCATTATCTTCAGGCTGCTGTTTGGCATGTTGTTCAAAACCTTAATCTTGGAGAGCTATAGTAAATTAAAGTTTTAAGGGGAGGGGTCAGATTGATTTTTATGCTAATTTAATTTAAAAAAACCCCACAGACAAAATAAAAAAAAAAACAAACAACACCCAAACAAACCAAAAACCCAACCCTGAAGCTACTGTTTTCAAAGTCCTCAGTACGCCTTCCAGAATTCTTCACAGGGCATTAAGTCCATAATGTAGATTATTGCCTTTGGGTATTAAAACCAAACCATTAAAAAGTTCTATTTTATTTACTAAGGTAGAATTGACATTAACTTTGCTCCATGAGTATTTTACAAGATTTTGGTATAACATTTTAATATTTTCTTAAGTAGCTAGATTATCCTGATAAAGCTAACAGTCCAGAGACAGCCATCACACTCCAGTACTTCAATAATAATCCATGAAAAGAAACATACTGATTCAATGGAATATGACTCATTATGATCTGTTAAATTCAACAAGAGGAAAACACACACACAGAAATATAGTATAAATTCCCAAAAAGGAAAGATAATGATACACAGATTTTCAAAGGAAAGGTACAAAGAAAAGGTAAATTCACTCGTTTAAATAATTGTAAAAAGGATAAGGGCAGGGGGTTTGAATAGTTTTGTACATCTTCAGAAAATCTAATTGTTCTCACACCCTTATGTGCTGCTCAATTTCACTGTATATTCTACCCAAAACAGGATCCCATCCAGCAGATGGACTGGCCAGTCTCAAACATTACTAACCATCTTAAGTATCTTAAACACAGTGCACGTGTATCAGGGAGGCCAGGGTTGGTAATTTGTTCTACTACTTATTAAACCACAACTTACCTTACTCTTGGAAAATTAAAGATGTTTCATTAAAGGAATTTAGTATATGAATTTTTTAGAAGAGAAATGAGTTTCAGATTGTTAGGTTTCCTATTATAAATTTACAGAATTAAAATTTACAAAATTACCTTGCATAATTTCTAATGATAATACCTGCATAAGACCTAAGTCCATCAAAGTTATCATAGCAGAGGCATATACTGTCACTTCTGGAAGCATCACATCATCCTGCACTGCAGCAGAGACTCACAGCTGCAAAGGGCAGCGTCCTTCACAGCTCTATCCTTCTCCAACAATTCCCTACTTGCTCCCTTCAAATGACATTTGATGTCTACCCAGCATCATACCTCACACAGCCTTCACACAGCCCTTTTCTTCTCTATAAATAACTGGCAGCTCTTTTGCATATGTCAAATAGCTTCTTGGTAGAGAATACAATACTAGGATCTATCCAAGGCTGTGGTAACAAGGATCCTGAAATTCCAAATTGTTTCACAGGATATAAAAATATTTATCTGAAATTCAGCTTTTAACCATTAGATGTAAGATGAATAATTAAATCCAGCAACACTTAGTTCTTAGTCACAATATATTTACTGAGTAAAAATACTAATTTGTTTTTTCAGAAGAAACATTTTTCCAACAGCATTATTTTAAAATTGCCATGAAAAGCAGCACTGACTTTCCTAAGACTTTCTAATCATATTTTATACATTACTCAAGACTATTAGTTAGATTATAGATTATAGGTTTTTTAAAAATTTCCATCGGGGACCATACAATTTGCATGTGACTTTTTTTTAGGTGGCCTACAAATTAAAGAACAATTTCAATGAATTTGATTAATTATGTATGGCATTACTATATTACAAGATAATATGCAGTTTCAAACACAGTCAACAATGCTTTTCTAAGTATGTGGATTAAAAAAGACATTTTTCTCAGTAAATACAATATTTAAATCCAAAATCTATGCAGTTTTCAACAGGCATAAAAGCAAGATAATATATCGAACTTAACTGTCACCTGAAAATATATCAAGTGAAGAGAGTAGATATTTTCAATTACTTAACAATAACCCAAAGACAAAAACCATTGGAATGTCTCATTTCTCAGTCACTTCCTGTAGCTACTTCAACAAAAATGTATCTAAACCAAGCTACACCTAAAATAAAATCCCTTATGCTAAAAATATTATATTTAAAATATTAAAAATATTTTTACTTTCTCCCTGATAAATTACAATTATTATGAAAATATTCTTATTTCTAATAGGGAAAGATAAAGTAAAAAAAAAGTTTAGAAGAAATTATAGGACATCTTTAAATGTTAGGAATCTTTAGATAATTTTTTGCATAATATTTAATATGATCACCTCTTTCAGGTAACTTCTCCTTAAAGCAAGAGAAAGAAAATGAAGGAATTATTATTTGAACAGTTTTTCAGACTGAACTTAGCTTTCTTGAACAAAGACGACAAAATGTTCTTTTTTGCTCTAATTATTGGCAGCACTAACCCTTTTTAGCTTAGTGGGATCTCAACAGTGAGCATAACTTATGATATTTTACCTTTGACTTTCTGATTCTACACGTAATTTAAGGAGAACATTCAGCAAATTAAAAAGAAGATTCATATTAAGGAATATAGTTCAACAAGCACTATCTACTGCACCAGCAAATTGGACAAGAAGAAGTGAGCATCTGTGGACACAGTTAACAACATCCTCAATATACCTGAAAGTAATAAACCAAATCTAAAGCTTGTATGAATCAGTATAGCTCCATACATTTCAGTGATAATAGGCTGATTTGCATGCCCTGACAACACAGAACAAATCTGTTAAGAGTTTTTCAAGCTTTAGTTTTTGACATATAACAAGCTCTCAGAAGAGATGACATGGGAGTTGACTCCAACGCAGCATTTGTAATGGTAGATGTCCATCTCAGGCAACTCAGTGCCAACAATTATGTTGCTAAAACTTGAAGTTTTCAGCCCAGCACATCCTGTGGCACCACAGTCATGGTGTGCTCCCGCGTGTCAAATCTCCTCTGGCAGAGAAAGATGAGCTGAAGTTCCCTGAGGGCAGGAGCCATTAGTGAAAGAGGAAAGCCGTATTACTTCACTCCCTCTTCTCCCTCTTTACCTATCCTTCTTCCATTTTTGAAAGGTGGACTTAAGGAAAAAAAAATTAAAGTTTAAGACTGAATTTTAGGATCTTGAGGTGCTACCTTGCTGTTTTAGACTAAATGCCCAAATTCCCAGGTTTATGCCAGTACTGACCAATTTAAATTCATGCCTACCAACTGGGCCAGAATTTCATATTCCAAACCTGGCCCTTCTTCACAAACACTATTTATGAAAATGGCACAATTAATTTCACTTTGCAAAGGGTATCTAAAGATTGTAATTTAAATACACATTATAATGTTTTAATCATTGTCTGAATTCAAGTTACGTCTTACAACGATCTGAATACAGACTTGAGCATTCTAGAATATATTCTCTTTTTTTCATTGACATGCTCCTCTGGCCTTTTTAAGAAAATATATTTGAAATTTTCTGTTGAAATGGAGTTTAATCACAATACACATTTATATGCCTTACACTGCTGACCAGATTATTAACCTAATATTAATCAGAAAGGAATACCTCATAGTTCTTCTGACATGTCAGCGTCCCAGATTGAGCCTCCTATCTCAAGCAGGAAAATTGCTGAAGCATTTACATGTCTCAAAAGTAATTCAAAACTCAAGGACTCGAGGACTATGCAAAGTCTTCCCAACCCCAGAGCCCATCCCTGAAATGCCATGCAAACAAAAAGCCCAAATAAAACTACAAGCAGTATTGCATGTACCTATGACCTGTGACTTGAATCAAAACAGATAAATTAGAAGTAAGCTCCTTGGATCAGGTAAGGGTTTGATTTTGGACAGAATTAATGTGTGTCACTGTGGGTGGGTTCTAAATAATCCTGAATGGCCAGAACAAGATGTGTAGCTTGGGAAGTGATGTGTGTAACTGTTTATCATTAAACAGAGGAGATATTGCTGCAACAAATTCCCACATAACTGTCTCATTTGCAACTTCAACATGCCTTTCAGCTTGTTTTACTTCTATATTTATCCAAGATGAACTCTCCACAATGAAATAAAATGGTGTGCAAAAACACAGTCAGTTATTCTGCCTAACATATTCAGAGGTGTTTCAAGAGGTACTGTAGGCTATATGTCTACTAGACAGAAGAAGGAAGTTTAGAAATTAACCAAAATTATATGTTACAAACATAGAAACGGAGATCATCATTAAAGGAAGCCAGAAGTTACAAAATTCCTTAATTTCCTTTGGCAATAAGGCACATTATCATTTTAGTGCCTGTTTTAATCAACAGAAACCTATATTTTTTCTAATAATTCGATGTGCATAATTTGCTTTATATCCTGCTTATGAAGCAGCAAAAATCAGTCAAAACTATAACCCAGGTGTCACCAAAACTAAAACCAGGTGTCACTTTAAATAGAATCACAGAAAGGATTTGGTGTGTTGGTCAGAAATGTAACTCTAAAACTTACTGATTCATGTCTAGGCTCTAGTAAATGTTTAGCAATGACTTAATTTTCTGTGATTTCTAGTTCATTATCCTCATAATATGAAGACAGCACATTTACAAAAGGATCAATGTACTGGTTCCATCTGAAATCTTTTATCTTCACACCTTTTAGGGTATGCAGTAAGCCCTTAAAATAAAACAGCCTTCATTATCACTCCTTACTGGCAAGCAAAGCAGCTGAGGAAGATAAAAGATATCATCATGCCAGGAGCAGTACTAAACAACTATCACCTCTTCAGAAATTCTCTTGAGTCTAGGTTCCTATTTCTTCTCTTCCTCATTATGTGTAAGAAGTTCTCTATAATGTGTAAGTTCTCTATAAGGAACAAGCACTGGCTGCCAAATTAGCCTGACTATCTGAAATTATCTTTTATGAAACTGTTTTGTTAGAAGCATACTTGGAGAACAGTTTATTAAGGATCCATCATCACTTATTGTTCACCGCAATGAATTTCTGAAAAAAATAATACCAGTTAATACAAATTTAAAATTGGATATAATAATATTTTTTAATTGTGGGAATTTTCCTAACACATACTCAAAGATTTCATGGTCAGAATATCCCCCAAAGATGTAGAGATGATACTGAAAATATCCTCAAACTGGCACATAAAACATGCAAAACATACACACATACTGTTTGCATGCAATGTTACTATACACATATAAAT
The DNA here is from genome assembly GCF_003984885.1 of Neopelma chrysocephalum. Lineage (NCBI taxonomy): Eukaryota > Metazoa > Chordata > Aves > Passeriformes > Pipridae > Neopelma > Neopelma chrysocephalum. The sequence goes on from NW_020897719.1 coordinate 6,640,789, forward strand.
CCAGAATCCCTATTATAAAAAAATTAATATAAACTTCATCAAAATATAACTGTTTATACTATAGTTACTCTGGCTCCATGGATGTTTTGTAAACAACAATTTCTAAAGCACATGGCAATTCACCTCAACTGACCTTTAGCATCTGAAGTCAACACATGGCTTATGCTAGAAATCTAAATCCCAACTTCAGTCAGTGAAGAAAAGGATAAATACCTTTGAAATTATTCATGAATCTTTACTTAGCAATCTTACAGGGGAAATGAACTAACACCTGAAGGTAGTATTTTCTCCCTGTTGAGTATTACAGGAGCCTAGATGACTACTTTACATGTCTAGAGCAACTTACAATGGATCTCACCTTTAATGATCTCAATGTCATTGCCTCTAATACATCAGATAAGACAAACTTCTAATCATTTGAATACTGATTGCCGCTGGCAAGACTTGCTCTAAAGAGACTCAGCAAATAAGAGGTTTATTTTCTTCTATCTGTCAATCAAAAAGAACTAGTGTCCATTATGCCTCGTCAGTGTACACAGCTCAACATATAAGGAGTCTTTTGGACTTAGTGAGGCACACCTCACAGTTTCAGTAAATATTAATTACATGTTCTCTCACAGTCTCCCCAGTCCTATTTTGCTAAAAATCTATGAATGCAATTCCACTGATGGGGTGACCTTTCTTCCCAAAGCCTCCTTGTGGCTGGAAGTTGAAGGAAACAGATTTTCTTCAAGCATGCATCAATATATTAGATTGATGGAAGCTGATCAACTGAATTTTATAGCCAAACCTTCTGCAAAAAATCTGAAAGCATCTGTAATATATCATACAAAATTCAGGTCACTGATATACAAAAGTCTGCTTAGATTTCAAAGCCTTTTAATAACTGCCAGAGCTTCCTATATTTGGGTTAATTAAATTAATTATTTCATATTAAGATCAGGAAGCCTCCACAGCCATTCTTTATCTTCATTATGTGCTTGTCTTCACTGATGCATATCCCTAATTGTGAACCAATTGATTATATGAAGCAAATACTTAACTCCAGAATCATCCAGGTAGCCATATTTAAAGTTTACTTTAGTAGTGTACTTTATCACCTGAAGGGACATATTGATAATTTATTAAAAAAAAATATATATATATATATTTTCTCAAAACCAAGCATATGGAAAGAAGAATTTTATAATTAGAGAAATAATTATTATTACTATGAAGCAGTTCCCAAAGTTATTTAATATTATCTTTATATGGAAAATATCGATTGCAAGAAATATATACAATTGTATATTAATCTATTCAACATTTGCTGAAATACAACAGTGCATTTTTGAGATGGATTAGCACTAAAATATAAACAAACTATGGTATAAATTTGTGGGATTAAATAAGGCATCTTATAATTTCCAGACATGAAAGATGAAAGACATCTTGTGGGATTGGTCAACTCTAACAGTTAGGTAGGTTTGCCACCCTTATCCATTCTTAGCAGGTAATGATGATGATGACAAAACAGACAATCTTACTAACCTGTCATAAATATAAAAATGCTTCTTTCCTGACAACTGAATAATTGTGTGTTATACATTCATAACATTGCCTACTTCTTATTGTATATTGAGCTTTACATAATACTACTCATGTGCTAGACATGGGTCAAACAAGAAAAAAAAATAATACTCCAGCTTCAAAGAACTGATTCAAAAGTTCTATCATGACCTCTCAATTCTGTAGTCTATGGGCATGATATTGAATAACTAATTCAGTTTCTTGGAGATTCTTTGAAGTCAAAAAGTGGTTGCGGTCATGCAGTAATCAGTCTTCAATTCAAAACTTCCTGCACCCAGAAGCACCAATTTAAGAGTTTCCCTTACCTTTTAACAGTCCTACTTTGTTCCAGTTCAATAAAATAAAATTGCTTATATCCCCTACATCTGTGCAACTGTTTTCAAGGTGATCATTTTAACAATGTGTTAAGTACTAACAGGTAGGTCAGCAAACAGAATCCAGGACATGATGATGAGCAACTGCAGATTAGCATCTGAACTACCAATTGAGATTTAAAACACAAACAAAAAAGTTGTTCTTTGTGGACACAGTTCAACTAGTGGATTGGAAAGAGGGGGAAAATATCATTCCCCCCGCTGAAGTTGATCACAGAAGCCTGCACATTTTCATACTGACTTTTCCTCAGGCAGTGCGCTCAATCTAGTTGAAAACACAAATGTAACTTTTTCAACTTCTTGTCTCTATTTAAAATTAAGAAACATAATAAGAAATATGTGACACAAATACTATTACAATAGATCTACTAATGCACAGAAGTTTGATACTTTTAATAGTCTACAGTATTTTTTACAAAGGAGAATAGATAGACTCTGACTTCGCTAATTAAGAAAAAAATTAGAAGCTATTGCTGTTCTGAATTGAAACCATTTTAGTTTTGTCTAAAATATGAATATGTATCTGAAAAGGCATACCTCCGCCTTCCACATCCATAATATCTGTCAGGCAAAAAAGGCTTTACACAGATTAGGCATGTGTCTATGTTAGCACACTCAAATAGGAAAACCTGGGATCATACTTTCAGGTGCAGAACAGCTGCCTTGCCCTCTCACCTAGCCAGTTGTTTCAGTATGCAGGCAACACAGCCAGCTGCATAAGATGATGATTAAACAATGCTTCAAAGCACAGCTATTTCTGCAAGGACCCATTCAAGAGAGCAGGAGATGGTTTTTGAGATTCATCCATGCTTCGGAAATCCCTGAAGCCTCCTACGGCCATTAACAACCAAACTAAATTTGTCTTTCCAACAATCTTACTGATCCTGGAGAACTAGTTCCATACATTGCTAGAAGCAGGGGAGAAACAAAGAAAAAATATTCAGAGATTCAGTGTCTCTTTTCATCCCAACTGAGACCCAAAGACTCATCAAGGATTAGAAAGAAGTTCACTAAAGGTAAAAAAAGGACAGTTTTAGTAATATTCTTAAATTGATGTACCATTATATTACACAACTTTTTGGGGAGACAGGAAGATGTTTCTGTTCTATTTTTTTCCTCATCATTCCATTGATTTTACAGGTACCAATGACCCTACCAATTGTCCTTGGATAAAATACTGTGTTTGACCCAGTATGGCAGCATTTCACTTACTGAGCCATTTAACATTAACTGCAACAGCATTCTCTAAATTTTAGTATCCTGGTTGTTCTACAGGAATAGAGGTATAAAAAAGTTAAAGTAAACACACTCCAAGAGAAACATACAGCTGTAGAGATTTGCAATAAAAATGTTAATACTGATACAAATGGAGAATTAATGGGAACGTAGGGGAGTGGAAGGAAATAACAAAAAGGAACAACAAAACATCTATATGGATGTATTAGTGAAAATGACATAAATTGGTCTTAAAGACTATCCACATGCAACTTCATAGCACACACTGATTAGAAAGGAACAGGTTAAAACAAGAGACAGTCTACTGTAGATAAACCAAAGATCTACAGACTCAAATCATTAAAAGATGATGGTGAAAGGTAAAGAGTGGAGTTGAAGTGACCCAGGAAAGGAGATAAGAAATAGTGAGTACATCCTAAGAACTCAGAGAAGGGGGATAGGATGGAGAGACAAAAGATCATAATCACTGTCAGCTCCTCAAGAGTACAAAAGGCAAATCCCAAATACATCCACAAGACATGGTCACCAACTTAAGAAGAAGCAAGCATGATGAGAAATCAGGAGTTATAATGAGTGTTAGTATAAATATGACTACAGTGCAGTTGTACCACAACTAAATTGAAAAGCATTAATAAAAAAAGCAAAGAATATTTTTAGTTTAAAATACCTTTTCACTGTTTCTATCAGTCAGAGTGACTAATGACTAATGCATCCACGTTCATGATATTCATCTTTATTTTCTTGTCTCGTTATATCTGACCTTTTAAAACAGCATGTAATGTATACTCCTTTCAAAGAGGTATACAGATATTGTATGCAGGTGTACAGATTGAATATAAATCATATAACTTGATAAAAAACCTTCTGGTAGAATTTTGTAGTCCTGAACTCCTTCTACGTTACTGCATTGTACTAATAAAAATTACTTTTTAAACAGCTATTAGCATATCTCTGGCCAACTCCCTTATTAATTTTTAAACCTATAATGTTAAGGTAGCAGTTTTTATATTATAATTCATTTAAAATTTTAGTTTGAAACTTGGTTGATGGATGGTTGCAAGAAAGGAAAGGAACTTAATACAGTCAGTCCCAGGGTTTGCTTCTGAGTTGGCAGTTGTTACAGTTCCAAAGCAACCCCCACACCCCAATCTCCTTTCAGTCTTTCCATGGGAACTATTTTGTTCCATTCCTCCTTGTAGATAGTCTGAATTCCCAGGTGGTAACATTGCTATTTACTGAATGAACTCCTTTCCAACTTCTCCAACTGCATTTCACATCCTGCTAGAGGTTTTCATTCCAGGGCACATCAGTGCTTCAAATGGCTGTGACAGAGAACAGGTTGTGGATTTAAAAAAGCATATCTGTATTTTCTAACACAGCAAAGAGAGAAAGGACTAAGTTACCAGATGATATTTAACCTTAGCGTTTGCACTTCTTTCCAAGTTTTGTAGATCCCTTTTCAGCTGGCTTACCGCACCATACAGTTCTAGAGGAGACGGACTGCACTTGCCTGTCGCTCTCAAACCGCATTTCCAGTTTACAAATCAGTCTCTCAAAAGATACTTTGTGCTGTTACCCTGCACTTCATAAAGCTGTTTGATTCCTGTCTCCAGTGGTAGACTTTCAGCAGTGCATTTACATTTCAAATCAGGAAGTGAACACAAGCCATTTTCTGACCCTTTTCATTTGCATTTCCTCTGACAGGAATTACCCACCGGAACAAGGGCACCTCATTGAACCCCCTGTCTTGCCATGCTCTAACAAATGAGAGAGAGAAAGAAAAGACTGAATAGAAGCAACAACACTTCTTTTTTTTTAAATACCTTATTAGAAGTAAAAACTCCATTCTTCAGACAAGTTGTGCAAGGATACACTGCCTAAACACAACATCAGATAAGAAATTTTCCTATCTGAAGCATAACTGTTTCAGTACATCAGTTGTCCAGCATCTTTAAAATACACAAAATAAAACCTTTTTTGCAAATAAGCAGAAAAAGGAAGGTATAACTCTTCAAACAATCATTTTTTTCTCCTAAATACTGTAAAATATAAAACCAGTCATATTGAACCTGATCAAAGTCTTCATCTATCCTGGCATCCCACCTCTGACAGAAGTTAGAGAAAGAACTGCCTTCAAAAGTGTTTAAGACAGGGAAAGCCTATATCATGCTTCCTTCTTCCTTGACCCCATATTCTCCCAGCGCCTATATCATGCTTCCTTCTTCCTTGACCCCATATTCTCCCAGCCTCCAACTATTTTTATCTCAGTGAATTTTGGGGCCTGGTGTTGTTTTCCTAGGACTCCATTCAAGCTGTAAAATATAAACCAAGTCTGGTGTTTCATCACACTGATATCATCATACTGATTTCATCCTCAGTCTCAGCAGATGGGATATTTTCTCTGTCCTAAACCTAACAACCAGCCAAAGGAGAGAAGTCATTTACTGGTTGTGGTTTTGTATATTCACAACAGCAATTTTCATGTAATGAGAGAGGATTTTAATTGCAAGAATTAATTATTTAGTCTTAAATTGACGGCAAATCAACAGTATGCATTTGAAAATAAAATCTGAAGAAGTTATACTTTTCAATAGGTGATCAAAATAAATATAAAAATTAAGGAATACTCAGAATTTAATCAACTCATTGGCACAGCTGACATTAAGTGTAACCATAACACAACTAATTTGTGTATACAGGCATATAAAGGAAGAGATGAGATCCACTATTGAAGTATTTTGGTTGCATTTCATTTAAAGTCAAGTCCAGACTGAAGCAAGTCCAGACAGAATGCTCAGTCTATGATCAGTCTATACAGGATGATTTTATATCTGGACATCAGAACCACATTCTGTGGTTCAGTGCTCTGCAGTAAACAGATGTTTGAACACACTCTATGCTACAGATAACATTACATTTGCCTTGTGGGATTTACAGGACATTGGTTCTTAATGAGGAAATTTAATAAAATGGCAAAATACAGAATGTGTGAGATAACACACAGAAAATAATGCACAAGTCTATGATTATTCATGCATCTTTAACTCTACTTAACATTTACTATGGACGAAAACTATATGAAGAAGCAAGTATTACATAATGTGTCTCACTGTTATGCATTGTAGAGCATTAGTTATGTATAAAGAAAAAAAATGTTGGCTACCCTCAAATTGTTATTTTCTTCAGAGAAAAAAAAATATGCAGAGAATTCACTTTATGGCCATAAGGTTACAATTAAATATAGATAAGAGGATCATGAATAAGAAAATTAAGCCTTTCAGCAGGAATAGATGAGAACAGGGTCCGGTTTAGACTGTGTTTTGCAAGAAAGAAGTGAGTTTGTGAGCTTGGAGTAATGTTCACAGCTCACCTGAGACACTAGCAAGAGACAGCAGAGTTTAATCTGTCCTTCCTCAACATCTTCCTCGAGGCAAGATTACTTCATTTAAACGTGATAGACTGAAAACTTTTAAAAATATTTTAAAATATATCAGCATGACTATAGCTGAAGGATATATATATGAAGGATAACTCATAACAGCTGGGGCTGAGAGAAGCATTTTTTTTTGTATGTGACTTTTGTTTCTCTAGGATCCTCTGGTTTGGGCAATTTCCTAATGCAGTCCAACAGCCTATCTATTGCCTCCTGAAATGGAGGTTCCAATTAGACATTAGTCCTGAAAAAGGACAAAAGAATATTTATACCCTGGTAAAAGTAATTAGATAAAATGACAGTTCTGAGAGGTGCCTGCCTGTTCCTTGTTACTCCTCTTGCCAATGCAGATGTCTTTCTGTATCCAAGCTATCTCCTGGCTCTCTAAGTATTCAGGACAAAATTGCTCTATTTCCATGGCACAAGGCAACTGAAAATCAAATATGGACCATTTCAGTCACTCACCCTCTTTGTCACCTCAAGGTTGCATTATGTGTATTTTAGAGCCACAAAGAATTTGCAGCTAATTTACAGATAAAAACCACACATTAAAATGATGTTAACTGATTTTCTGACTAAAGGTGAACTGTTGCTTCAAACTGACGGTTAAATTTGCCCTTCTGAACTGCTTTTACCTAACCCTCTAAGGCTTTTATGAGATTTTGGTTCAGCCAGAATCAATTGCCATATAGAATGGGACCTTTAACTTTCATCTGATGAGAAATCCCAATCACGAGTAGTTTCTGGCTTATTAACTACTTTCCAAAGTATGCAAAAAGCCACTAACACTTCAAGATATTAAGCAAAACTACAGAAGAGAAAAATATATATAAAATAATTAAGTGCAATCACCAGAATGTAAATTGTATGGAACTTCTACAATGGAATGATTGGCTCCAACACTCATCTGTCCTGCTTCTTGTTTCTGCATTTTCAGGCCAGCATATCCCATATCACTTCTCTCCAGAAAAGCTACTTCTCTAACGAATCTCAGACACCTTTAATAAATTTTCAGTTCCTGGAGCTCTCCCTCAGTCATGTATAAATTAATCTCCCAAATTTGCAGCAACTGATTATCTCGGGAGAGCCTCCTACTAAGAACTTTGTTCTGCTTCCTATTACCCTGAGGCAGAACACAATACAGTGTCGTGCCCCCTGAGATTACCTAAGGCTACTACTAGCTCATTGCATTTCTGATTGATTTATTTTGCAAACTTATAGCTTTTTGATAAAGAAACTATTAACAACTCTGCAGCATTAAGAAAACAAAACAACAACAACAAAAAACCACACCAAAAAACATAACCAACCAACCAAAAAACCCACAACAGAAAATCCACCTCAATGTACCCTGCTAGAAAATTCTCAGAATTGTAATTGTAATTGTAACAAAATTGTAAGTTTTGTTCTTAGCTACATTTAGAGAGTAATCAGTAATTCTATACATTTTGATGCCTTTCAGTAATTGAACTATGACAAGTGTAAAAGAGAAAAGACAAAGCATGCTTTCAGTAAAGTTCACTTTTGAACTGCTATTTCAAATTCAGCTAATGTGTACGGTTAAGCAGAGTAGTGCAAAGAGATACTTTCTGAAGAGGAGGGCTAAATTAACTGAATTTTGGTATAGAACCTAGAGATAATACAATATGCACTTGAGAAACCTATTTTCAAACTTTGTGCATTCAAGTAAGGGATAAAGTAACAGACCTTAATATGGGACAAGATGTCCACCTATGAAATAACAGAAATGGAAAATGTATAAAGTACAGCATATCATGGATTTGTTTAAATGATGCAGAAAGACATTAGAAAATTACTAAATTCTGAGACTTAGCATATATTACCTTGATATATCACTGAAAATTACTGAATACATTTAAAACCTAGGAACACCTGATTTCTGGCACATAAGTTCTACATATTTTTTAACTCTGTCCTGCACAGAGACTACTTGGAGACTACTTTGAAGAAGCTCTGACATTTGTTTACAGTATTTTTAGTGAATTCTTACATTCATTTCAGCAAAAACTGACACAGCATGAAGCATCATTTCCTAGTAAACAACACAAAATGATCTATTCATAACTAACAGTAAAATTCAACCATCCATATTGAATTGTGATGACCATATGTGCCATTAAAAACTCGCTAATTTGCATAGCTTCTAACCATGTTTAATTGCAACCTTAGAACACTAAAATGCATTCAGTTTGGACTGCACAACATGAAAAAGCAACTTGCCTGTTTAAGCCCATTTTCTCAAAACATGTTTTTCAACTACATTTTATCTGTGAGAGAGTTAAACTCTTTGGTACCACAGGCTCATCTGTGTACTTGCACTACAAAATTTAAATCAATTTGCATTATCAAGTCCTACCAAGTGTTTACCACTAAGATGAATTACCTCTTCTCTTTTAGTTTACTCTTGAGCTATTTTGATGAATAAACTAAACACAGTAGTGCTAGAAAAAACCCTTAAGCGACAATTACATACTACGTGACTTTTCAATAAAAAAATAATGATGGTTGGCACAGGCATTTTTTGAAAGAAAGACTAAAACGCTGCTGTACATCACAGGACTTTAAACAACTAACATCCCAAATACCTACGAGTAGGCACTCAAATTTAATCATCAATCTTTCAACAGAATTCTAACCTTTAACTACGGAGCAAAACCAGGTTTTTCCTAAACTATAAATGATTGCCAGCAGAGAATAGACCTTTTTAAAAGGCAGAAAATTTGCAGTAACAAAAACTTGCAGCTACATTTTCTACTATATTCCAGCACCAGTGATAACTGAGATAAAAATCCTTCAAAGTAAGATACTTGACGGTTTCTTTGAAGTTACTCTAGGAATTTCGTAAGATGTACAAAATGGACTACCACCAGAAAAGTCTGATTTGCCTAACTTTAATTAGCTCTTTTGACTCATTGTCACTGTCACAGTATACCAGCCACTTCAGTGAGTTCATCTGAATTATTAAATCAACTCAGCATGGAAATTAGAGAGGCCTAGAGACCAATTCCTGAAGCAACATGCATAACAATTTTATTTTAGCAGCAGATATAATTAACAACATTGCAAAAACAAGTGTCCAGAATATAAAGAAACAAACTCATTCAATTATAGAAGCTGACACTTGTCTCACAGTGAAGCAGATGACAATATTAAAAAAAAAAAAAACACAAACAACAACATCAAATTAAAACAGCAAAACCACACCAAAAAAACAAACAAACCCAAACAAAACACAAAACTCTAAACAAACAAACAAATGAAAACAAAAAACTAAAAACACCACTACCTCTGAGGAAGGCTTTATATAAAGGTAAGCCACTCCTATTTATTTGTTGTACTCTACTACGCCTAAACAGGCTTATTTATAATTAGTCTTCTGAAAAACCACCTGAATTTCTCTCCTACATTCCTGCATCATTAATTCAATTATCACATTAAACTTGAGTCACTTTAAAATGATGTTGCCAATGAAAGTATAAGATGACTGTAATGTATCTTGTGGTATCTTTCGTATATATATCCAGCTCAGAAAGTTCCTGAATCTTCATCTTGTTTCTAAAGCCCATGCTTGTCTCTCATGAAGAAATTATGTTCTAAAAACATCTTCCAAGATATCTTGCTCTATTAATACATTTCCACCTCTTTAAAGAAAATAAGCAAACTGCTTTGTTAACTCCTAGCCTTATTTTTGCTAACTCTGTCTTATTTCAGACTATTTTAGGCTTTTCACCCAATAATCTTAATTGCACAAATATGAAAGTTTAATGTTGACAACATTCAAAGTGCTGGGTCAACTTCCAAGAAGGCTGTAAGAAGTTTCTCTTAACATTAATAGAAAACAATGAAAAGTTTAAACAGCTGCATATTTACACACTCTTGTTAAAATGGAGGAGAAAACTCACAAAAGACAACCTTTGAAAAAATCAAAATGTTTGGAAGCTGCAATCTGAGAGTCATAAAATAATCCTGAGTTGGAAGAGACCCACAAGGATCATCGAAGTCCACCTCCTGGCCCATACCATGTGCCTGAAAGCATTGCTTAAATGCTTCTTGAACTCAGACAGTCTTGGTGCCGTGACCACTTCCCTGGGGAGCCTGTTCCAGTGCTCAACCACCCTCTGCGTGAAAAACCTATTCCTGATATCTAACCTAAACCTCCCCTGCCACTATATGAATAACTGAGTTAGAGAAATACAGAAGATCTTAGACAACAAAGCATATGAAACTGAGGGGTCAGTGAGAAGGCTTTATAAATTCAAACCAAAGTAATAAGATTACAGATCATGAACACAAAACACAAAAATAGCTGTAGACATAAAATCTAAGACAAGTTTTATGACTCTATATAGAGTCAAAGACTGAAAATAGATTGACACCTAAGGAGTGTTTTGCTCTTTTTGATGGTTTTCCTAAAACAGTCTGAAAAGATGAAGCAGGAAATAGTGAAAATATGTAGGATGCTCTGACCCTAAATACACACAGTGGGACAGCATAAGATAGTAGTGCAACACATAAGAATATAGTATACTAAGTAACGTGAAAAGGAATGGCAGGTCTTATCTGCTCAAATTCCAAGCCCTGGCTAGATATGTTACTGAAAAATTTTCTAAATGTGTGATACTCTCCAGACAAAAATTATTTAATATTCTATGAAATAATTTGAGGTGTCATACACCTGCTAAGTAAAGGGTAAGATAAGAATTTCCAGGACATAAACTTTTATTAGTGCATTTTAGCATTCCTCATTCAAGCGAGGTTTCTGAAAAGTATATAACCAATCTGGAGAGTCATGTATGCTTTGCTCCCATCTGTTTAATATTCCTCTCTATAAAGCCAAGGCAGAGACTTATGTACTAATTACCAACTCTTCTCTACGTACACCTTAGAGATCATTATAGTAATCCATGAAAACCTGAATAGAAACTCTGCATTTGGCTTACTCACAATGTATCACCAAGAAACAATCTGTGTAATGGGAAGATTTTAGTCATTGCCTTATCCCATCATGTAAGTTCCATTACTCTTTTTTTCCTCCTTTTTATTATGCCTTTTCACCTTCCATTTTTATTGTCCATCTGCTTCTCCTTTTCCTTGCATAACTTCCCATCTTACTCCCTAGCAGTAACACAGGGCAGAGATGTATCTTCTTATAGGCCAGCATGAAGATATTAAGCCATTCTAGCACACAATAGAAATCAATACTGAAGCAGGATACTGCCCAAAATACAAAGATGACTGAAAACAGAAATATTGCTAGAAACCAGGAGCCAATTCAAATGTTCCTTCCTTGTGTGCCTTATTATGCATAGAAATCAAGAAGTCCCTTCAAGTTATTATGTCACTCTTACATCTCTGTGACTTTTTCTGAAACACCTAATCTATTTTATATATGATTGTCATTGTGGAATCTGCATACAGTTGTATGTACAGCTCACTCCTGTTTTCCAACTAATAACACAATTTATTATTGTGTTTACAAAAATTTATTCACAATGCAATTATTATCCCTCAGAATAACTTGAAGTTATTCACTGTAAGTTTGTCTGCTTGTATAGTACCCTGCATGTTAAATTCATCATGCTTAACTTCACCAATCTAAAACATAGGTTTGTCTAGTCCAATCACCCAATTCATCAGAACAGACAAGCATGAAAAGAAGACAATTCATTCCATTTATATCAGATGGCCTTTAAAATGGCATATACTACTCTTTTGGAATACCTGCTTGCCCAGTTAATTATAAAGGAGGTCTAGGTGACTATGTTCCATTAAAAATATAATTTTTAGACAGATACATTTAAATAAGACATAATCCAGCCATGACATGGCCAACAGGAGTATTTCTGACAGTATAGTTACTCCTCAAAATGACACAGACCAAGCAGAAAAAAGGTATTTGCTGTCAGCAGAGCAGAATTTTAGATGACATCTGCCATAGCTTCTACTGGAAAACCATTAAATCTGACAATGAAGATTCACCCTGCCCCATATATTGAATAGTATCAGAAACCTATCATCCAGGAATTGACACGCACTTGTGCCCTCTTCCTAATCTCCAGGTAAACGTAGGGGAACTACCGTCATTAACCAGAGCAAGATTTAAGGCTCTATTATCAAAAATCAGTTTTGATCTTCAACAATGATGCACTTCTTTCAGATGGAAGAGCAAAGAAAATGAGTTAAAATCAAAGAAAATTAGGTCTGGAGAAGAGGGAGATGATACAGTTGAGTCTTTTTGCACTTGATTTATTCCTGGTAGAACTTTGTCTAATTTACTCTCTATATTGAGAATTCCATACTTCCTCCTCAGCTTCTTTCTTTTCCTAGACTAATTAAATTCAAGTTTTCTGTCTTGCTTCATAAGGGTTTTTAAAAACAAACAAATAAAACCAAAAAACCTCTCCAGAACATCTCCAGTCTACCAATGTTACATAGGATGAGTGTCCTATATTGTCACTAGAACATGTGCAAGGATGATAAAAAAATAAATCAATACTCCTTTTGCTTGAAAACACTTATGTAGTGATAGGAGACCACTTGGATTCTTTGTATTTTCACAGAATCAGAATGACAAAATGTCTGGAAGGGACCTCTGCAGGTCATCTGATCCAACACCACTGCTCAAGTGGGGCAACCTACAGCCAGTTGTCCTGGACCATGTCCAGATGGCTTTGTGTAATTCAGAATTATCTCCATTACTTCACCTGGTTTTTACATTCACATATGTTTTCAACTTCAATGTAAATAATCAATCAATTCTTTCTAAATGAGTCCAATAACATACTAAATCTGATTTTTATGACACTTACATGCAAAACTACAGAATTGATTTCTTCACTGCTACAGCAAAGGTAAATTCAATATATGCAGGCTAGCTGTTTGATAGACCTGGGATCTTAAAAAATACATCAATAGAATGGTGTAGATTTGTACTTTTATTTTGCAGGTTTTGCTATTGACAGATTTATGTCCATCTCCTCCTGTAGAAAGAATATGATCATATTACTGTGATAGTGCAGTAATATTATGGCTCAATTTTACTTTAATGTACACTATTGCTTAAGAAAAAGCTAATAAAGCAGTTTTCAATACAGGAACTAAACTAGAACAATATACATTACACAATAATGGATAGCAAATTACACTGGGAGAAAAAGCATGGCAACTGATACAATTCTAATTGATTAAATTTTTAAAACTCCAGAAGAATAGTTTTATAGAAAGCTTGTATGAACACAAACTCCCCAGTAAGCTCAGGTAACATATAATACTGGCCACAAAAAACAGTTTCAGATTTTGAAGAAAAATGCATTTTAAGTCTTTAACAAGGCATGCAACCCTCCTTCTTCAGGTCACTTTGTTCAAGTTCCATTAACTGTATGCAAAAAGTCATTGTGAGCAGAATATATCTTAAAACATCATTAAAATACAACATTTATTTAACAATAAATATGGCATTTTAAACTATTTATTGGCTAATGCACACAAAATATACCTACAATTTTTAGGTGACTAAGCATTAGTATTATCACCATCCAGGCAAAACACACAGACCCTTTTCCCCTTAAGTGCTATCATTCATGTTGGAAAGGGCTTCACTGGTACCTGGAAATGATCCTTAATGGTGCTGATTTGACATGTCTGGCTGAGTCCATTTTTGCCTTTATATTTGCATACCTCTTCCTGCTGGCATTCTCCAACTGCTGCTATTGCTGATTCCCATCTCAGCAATGTAACTCACATCTTTCATTTTGCCTTCCCTAGCTTGCATTATTCTACTCTGTAGACATTATCTCAGCTCTCTTAACATAGCAGTCTTCTCAAAAACCTAAGCCATGGTTATATGTGCCATTTCAGGAATGAGGCTTGGATCCTTAATCATGGCTGAATACAGAAGGAGAGGGAAAGAGAGGAGAAGGAGAGTTTTAGCAAGTTGCTTTCCCTCATGTAGAACATGCCTCTGTATCCATTCATCTGTTTCTTTTTAAAGAATGAGAGCAAATTTTGGATCTGCTGCCAAGGAGTCCACTCAAAATGCCTAATACCCAGAAGAAAAGAAATGTAGAAAACCTGAAACAGTCACACTGCAAAACCCATCTGCTCAGAAGTATGAATGAAAGCAGGTACCAACACAGCTCAGCAAGCCCGACACTTCATGCTTTAAGTAGAACTCAAGGGACTCAAGTGATTTAAGGGCACATAGTGATAAAAAGGCAATCTTTGAACATGTTCCCTACCCATGGACTAACATAACACATCCCAAGCAGTAATTTCAGGCTAAAATATAGAAACAAGAAAGAATTGGACAAATCAGAGAAAACATTAAAAACTTCTGAAAAGTCAGACAAATTGACTCTTCATGTAGAATGCTAATTAAAATTAAAGTATAAAAGGATTTATTGTTCTTTGATGAAAACAATCATTTGATCAAAACAATCAAGAAATCCAGGATTTCTTGAGGAAGAAGAGAATCGCACATCAAGCACACCTCGCACTGCCATCCTGTCACGCAAGAAGAATAGCCTTTCGTCTTGCATGCAGCAAGCTCCAACAGAAACTCCGTGACATCCAGAACAAGTGGTGGATCGATCTAGCTGAAAAAACTCAACTATGTGCAGATATGGGTGATCACAAAGGATTCTATGAGGCCCTGAAAACAGCATACGGGCCTACATACCAGGTACAAAGCCCTCTACTCAGCGCTGATGGTCAAACGCTTCTGACAGATAAAACCTCCATTCTGAATTGATGGTCTGAACACTTTCAGACTCTTTTCAGTACCAAGTGTGTAGTCCAAGACTCAGCTATTCAGTCCATCACACAACAACCGGTAAAGTATGAATTGGATACTGCCCCCACTTTAGGAGAAACCCTCAAGGCCATACAGCAGGTGAAAATCGGCAAGGCAGCTGGGGTTGATGGAATTCCACCCGAAGTCTGGAAACATGGGGGCCTTGCACTCCATACCAAATTTCACGAGTTTGTGGTGCGCTGTTGGGAACTAGGCGAACTACCATCAGACCTTCGTGATGCAGTCATCATCACCTTGTATAAGAAGAAAGGAATTAAATCAGATTGCTCAAATTACTGTGGCATTACTCTACTCTCCATTGCTGGCAAAATCCTGGCAAGAATACTCTTGAACAGACTAATACCCGCTATAGCAGAAGAAATTCTACCTGAAAGTCAGTGTGGTTTCAGAGCCAACAGGAGTACCACAGACATGGTATTTGTTCTCAGACAACTGCAAGAGAAGTGTAGGGAACAGAACAAAGGTCTTTATGTAACCTTTGTCGATCTCACCAAGGCTTTTGATACTGTGAGCAGAAAAGGTCTGTGGCAGATTTTGGAATGTTTAGGTTGTCTCCCCAAGTTCCTTAAAATGATCATCTCACTCCATGAGGATCAGCACGGCCAAGTCAGATATGGCAACACACTTTCTGAGCCCTTTCTAATAAAGAATGGTGTGAAACAAGGCTGCGTTCTCGCTCCTACCCTATTCGCAGTCTTTTTCAGCATGATGCTCCAAAGGGCCACGGCAGACCTCGAGGATCAGGACGGTATCTACATTCGATATCGTACTGATGGAAGCCTATTCAATCTAAGGCGACTGAAGGCCCACACCAAGACCTTAAACCATCTTGTCCGGGAGCTGCTTTATGCTGATGACGCCGCCCTTGTCGCCCACACAGAAGCGGCCCTGCAGCGTTTAACATCCTGCTTTGCAGACGCTGCTGAGCTCTTTGGGTTGGAAGCCAGCTTAAAGAAGACTGAAGTTCTCCATCAACCTGCACCTCAGGAAGTCCTCCATCATCCTCACATCACCATTGGCCAATCAGAACTCAAATCAGTCCAGCAGTATAATCACCTAGGCAGCCTCATGTCCTCGGATGGCAAGACTGACGGGGAGATAGACAATAGGTTAGCAAAGGCATATAGTGCCTTCGGAAAGCTTCATAAAAGAGTTTGGCGAAATAAACACCGGAAGAAAAGTACAAAGATCAGTGTTTACAGAGCCATAGTGCTGTCTACTCTTTTATATGGTTCCGAATCATGGGTCATCTACCGCCACCACCTGTGTCTCCTAGAACACTTCCATCAACGCTGCCTCCGTACAATCCTAAACATCCACTGGTCAGATTATGTGACCAATACATCTGTTCTTGAACAAGCAGCAGTCACAAGTATTGAGGCCATGTTGCTGAGAACACAGCTGTGCTGGGCAGGACATGTCTCCAGGATGAAGGACCACCGCCTCCCTAAGATCCTGCTTTATGGTGAACTTGCCACCGGCTGCCGCAAGAGAGGAGCCCCGAAGACAAGATACAAGGACTCCCTGAAACAACATCTCAGCCTTGGCCATATCAACCACCATAACTGGTCTACTCTGGCCTCCAATCGGGAGGTCTGGAGACACACCATCTATAATGCTGCTGATGCCTTTGAGAAAGCACGCAGGATCACCCTTGAGGAGAAAAGACAACGCAGAAAGAATCGACCCTTGCAGAATATACCATCTAAGGAGTCTTTCTGCTGTGCCTTTTGCAACCGTATTGGCCTTTTTAGCCACCAACGCGCTTGCAACAAACGTGGGTAGAGCCGTTCCCTAATCTTCATTCACGAAGCCTAGCCATGATGATGATGATGATGATGATAAAAGGGTTCATTGTTCATGTAAAGAAAAATTTTGAAATTACTTGACAAACAATAAAGCATATTGACTTGGGAAATGTTTATTTAAGAAAAGCATAAAGAAAGCACATCCTTCTGTTGAGCCAAGTCATAACATTTGTTCATATTAGCACTAAGAATTACCATCAGCTGCCTGATTCACATATATGCTTAATTGCAGATAAATTTTTGGTCTTTTTTTTTTTGTAGCATTTAATTGTTACCTTACCAACAGTGTGATTACTTATTTTAATACTTACCTAGCCTCACATTTTATTAATCTTTCCTTAACAAGTATTCTAACTTTGCATTCGAAAAAATAGGATCTAAATACCTCACATTTTAACTCAAAAAAGTCTACTATATTTCAAAATAAAATTCACCATTGTTGTTAATACTTCCATTTAATCAGGGGGGGCATAAAAGAAATCTGTTTGACAAAGAACTAATTCATTTGTCGTTGCTGGTATGATTTAACAGGGACCCACACAAAATTCTAAAAAGAAGTGACAAAAGCAACAAGATGCTACAAAAAATGCATGGTTTTGTTCCTTGTCTGCAGGTTGGTACTTTTTTTTTAATAACTGCTCTTTCACTTGGGATAGAAAATCAAAATACTTTGAATTAATACTTCTATTCACATTACTGACTCACTTTACTAAAAATTCAGTATCTTTTCTCGTAATTGAGCTAGTAACTGAGCTTAAATAGTCTTTTTGTTGATATAGCAAAATAAGGATAGGAGATGTTATATTTTACAATTCTAACAACAGGGTGATAGTCTTCTATTGGTTAAATACAGTCCTTTAAAAATATACCATAAGGAGGGTGTAACAAAAGTTAGTCCCTTGGTTTCTGATGTCATCATGGCTAGGCTTCGCGAACGAAGATTTGGGAAGGGCTCTACCCACGTTTCTTGCAAGCGCGTTGGTGGCTAAAAAGGCCAATACGAGAAAGGCAAGTCCGGTTGCAAAAGACACAGCAGAAAGACTCCTTAGATGGTATATTCTGCAAGGCTCGATTCTTTCTGCGTTGTCTTTTCTCCTCAAGGGTGATCCTGCGTGCTTTCTCAAAAGCATCAGCAGTGTTATAAATGGTGTGTCTCCAGGCCTCCCGATTGGAGGCCAGAGTAGACCAGTTATGGTGATCAATATGACCGAGGCTGAGTTGTTGCTTCAGGGAGTCCTTGTAGGTTTCTGCTGTATGTTTGCAGGAATAGCTGTGTGTCAGGCTGCAACTGAGGTATCTTTGTGAGCTCCTACCGAATGACCTACAAACCTCATGAAACTCAACAAGGCCAAGTGCAAGGTCCTGCACCTCGGCTGGGACAATCACAAACATGGATAGAGGCTAGGCAATGAATGGATTGAAAACAGCCATGTGGAGAACAACTTGGAGGTGCTGGTGCATGAAAAACTAAATTAGGGCCAGCAATGGGCACTCACAGCCCAGAAAGCCAAGCATATCCTGGGTTGCATCAAAAGCAGCCCGGCCAGCAAGTCAGAGGAGGTGATTCTGCTGCTCTACTCCGCTCTTGTGAGACCCCACTTGGAGAACTGCATCCAGTTCTGGGGCTCCCAGCACAAGAAAGACACAGACTTGTTCAAGAGGGTGTGTACGAAGGTTGTGAAAATGATCAGAAGGCTGAAGCATTTCTCTGATAAAGAAAGGCTGAGAGAGTTTGAGTCACTCAGCCTGGAGAAGAGAAGTGTGGCAGTTTGAGCCACGTTAGAAATCTAAAAAATCCAATTTTCAGGCTTCCCCACCCCTTCCCACAATTATCCCAACACTACTGAAGAGAAACTTTCAGGCCAGAGGCTTCTATAGGGGAAGGGGAAGTATATACATTTATTTACACAAATAAATACTATACAAGCTAAAGACAACTATATATATATTACATTTCTATCAACCAGTCCTTTCAAGCCCCTCCTTTAAGTTTAGTCCAGGAAAGAGCCTTTTCAAGGCTGGAAAGTAACCAGTCTCTCTGTGGGAATGTTCTGGGCCTGAACGCTCCCCCCTCACCAAGTTCCAGTTGTTTTGTTGTAGTCTCTCCTCCTCGTGAAGTCCAAGAAGATAGCTTTGAGTCCTTGCTCTCCTGCCGCTGTGTGATCTCTCTCTCTCTCATACCTCGATTTGTAGGCTGCTGCAGTGTAGTTCTGCTTATCAAGCGTCCACGTCCTGGCATGTGGATTTCTCCTCGGGTTTTCGGTTGTCCTGCGTGGCAGAGACATCCTCTGGGCCCCTTTCTCTCTCTCTGGGGGGTCCATCTCCAATTTCGCTTGGGACTCTTCTCCCGAGCTCCGGGCCTACCTCCACAGCCCGTCCACTTGGCTCAGCTTCAATGCTGAGCCTCTCCTCCACTTTCCAGCAGAGGGAAAGGAAAAGCCCCCCTCCACAGCTTAGCTGTAGAAAAGGAGGGGGGAGAAGGCTTGGCTACAAAAGTCTGCCTCTCTCCTCTTACCTCAAGTCAGGTTCAGGTGTGGTGAGTCTCTTCCCTCACTGCACACACTCAAAATGCTGCCTCTAACTCTGCTCTGGCCTAGGCAGAGCTGGGGGGGGCCGCAGGGCTCCCCTCTCCCCCCCCGGAGGGGAGAGAGGGAGCCCAGCCACCCCCTGGCCTTCCACACCTACACACAGCAGACACCAACAGCCCAAGTGCCAACACAGAACTTGCCAACCACAACCACTGTGTATATATGATTTTGAGCAGAAGCGAACAACATGAGTGGTGATTGGCTCTTCAGGGAACACTGCCCTGGCACCCAATCACCTCTGAGCCCCCTCTTCTCGAGGGGGGGCCAATCTCAAACCATGACAAGAAGGCTCCGGGGAGACCTTATAATAGCCTTCCAGTACCCAAAGGGGGCCTCCAAGAAAGATGGAGGAGGACTTTGTAAAAAGACATGTAGTGGACAAGGGGTAATGGTTTTACACTAAAAGAGGTTGGGTTTAAGTTAGATATTAGAAAGAAATCCTGTACTGTGAGGGTGGTGAGACACTGGAACAGATTGCCCAGAGAAGTTGTAGATGTTCCATCCATGAAGTGTTCAAGGCCAGGTTGGATGGGGTTCTGAGCAACCTACTCTAGTGGAAGGTGTCTCTACCACCGCAGGGGGATTGGAACTACATGATCTTCAAGGTCTCTTCCAACCCAAGCCATTTGGTATTCTATGACAGGATTATATGCCAAAGAAATTAAATAAGAATTCTGTTACAAAAAATAAAAGTGAGCCATTCTTCAAATAATTTTTCCTCACTTTTTAAAATTTGAGTTTATTGAAATGTAATTTCTTTAACTGCTCTTCAGCTACATAGCTAAGTATTGACAGAAGACTTGCCATTACCACTACAAACAGATGTTTGTATGCCTTTTTTAAACATAAGTATGGAAAGACAACAAAGAGGAATTAAGCCTGTTGATAATCAGCAGAATAATGACTACCTTTAAGGTGCCTCAGTCAGACAACAGAATCCAAAGTACAAAGGCAGAAATAAAAAGCCAGACAAAGAAATTCCTTTCATATTAATTTTCATAAATAAAAGCAGGTGTTCCACAAAGGCAGGCCAAAAAATCTGCATTTCTTATTTGTTACAGTGACAAAGCAAAAATGGAAAATACCCAATTAATTGAATAATTAGGTGATTTCCTGGAACAATTTATCTTCAATAGCTACTAAATATTTTAACAATATATATGTCAGTGTTTACAAACACAAGAGAGAACAATTACAGTTTTAACGGTAGTAATCAAATCTAGAAATCAGATCTGCCTTTTACCTGTGATAAACTACTATTTTGATAGTCTCTAGAAGTAAGCAAGCACAGGAAGTACAGAGGACAGTAAGCAAACTCAAATTGAGAAGTCCTCCCCAGCAGTGCATGGAGATGGGGAATGGAGGCTGTGGTCAGTTCATCACAGGTCTCTGCTGCTCCTTCCTCTGCAGGGAGAGGACTCCTCACACTCTTCCCCTCCTCCAGCATGGGATCTCTCCCATGGGAGACAGTTTTCTTGCTACAAAATATATCTAATAAAAAGTTACTTCAAGACCCAAACCCTCAGATTTTCTTCTAGGCTGATGATGAGACATGCTAACTACACTCTAAAACAATGTATTATTTAGTATTTTCATTTGGATGCTCCTGTCCAGAGCAGACAGTCATTTTCTCCTCTGGTGTCACTCCTATAACAAACAGAAGGCAAAATGTACCAAGTTGCAAATTCCATAATTTACCAAAACAGAGAGGAGCCCTATATCATCCTCATGATGCTAGAACCTAAAGGAAGAAAACACCACCCTTTTTTTACATAATAAAAATATAATTTCCCAATACTTGTCACTACTACGCCCTAGCCTGAGAAATCCAGATGCCAGGCAATAGTGCAAGAGCTATCTGACACACCACTGCCTTGAAGTAAGAGTAATTTTTCACTTATATCGGCAGACCATGATTTTCTTTGTGACACAGTAGGTAATGCATAAAATCCCAGACTACATCCAGCAGAATGATTTTTTCTAGGTTTTGCTGATCGAATTTATAGCTTAAAATGTCAGGCTTCAGATTTCATAACATTATATAAGATGAATTCTACACCCTCTCCTGATGTAGTCCTCAGCATTTTCTCCAAAAAGAACAAAACTAATCAAGCCATGAAATCATGCTGCCTCCTACAGTAGTTCCATCTGAAGGGGAAAAGAAAATAAGAAAACAAAAAATATAACAAAAAACCTTCCAATAACCATGCAAATATGCATCCTAATTACAATAATTTGATTCTGTCTTCCTCATGTGCCAGAAAAAAACCCCATGCTGTTAATTTCCTGGAAGTTATGTAAAGAGTTCTACTCACATTAAAACCAGGTAAGATCCTTATAGATACTGATTACTGGCTAGAATAGACTACTGTTCTCAATTTAGAAAAACAAATGACACTAAGCACACTATTACACTACATAGTCATTACCATCCAGGAATAAAAAACCCCAACAATCACAAGAATCTCTGAGCCAAAGCAACAGTTATTCTCTATTTGATTTTACTGAGTTTAGGTTAATGACTTGTAACTTGTAACTTAGTAATCTACACAGGAGAGTTAATTTAATTGCACTACAAAATAATTTAAGCTACTGTATTATACCTGCAAGTCTTACTATAATTATATTAACTGAAATTTTTTTTAACTCTGAAAAAGAAAATGAAAGTCAATAATGATCATGAAATTTTTCTTGATTTTCACAAGGAGCACTGTCTCTCACAATATTCTTGTATCCATGTCAGGACATTTCAGGACATGGGTGGAAAAGCAAACATGTAAAAAAAGAAAAAGTTTGGATGATCAGGCTCAAAGGATAGTGGTTCATGGGTAGTACTCTGCTTGGGGGCCAGTAACAAATTAAGTACTGCAGGTGTCTATGCCATCCTGTTCAACTTGTTTTTCACTGACCTGGTAGTGATAGAGTGCTTTCTCAACTTTGCAGATGACACCCAATCATGGGAATCAGTTGATACACTCACAGACAGGGAATCTGGAAACTCTATCTCTAGTTTTGAGTCCCCAAGAAAACCAAAGACATTGATAAAGTGCAGCATGTTCAGCAGAGGGCCACCAAGCTGGTCAAGGGCTAGTGAACAAGCCCTGAAAATACTCTTGCTTAGAGTATAGACGGAACACTCTTGCTTAGCCTGGAGAAGAGACAACTTCAAGTGAATTTAGCAGCAAGCCAATACCTACAAGTTTATCAAGAATACACAGCCAAGCTCTTCACCCTGGTACATGGTGAGTGGACAAGAGACAATGGGTAGAGGTTGAAACAAGATAGGTGCAGACTGGATATAGGGAGAAACTTTCTTCCAGTGAGGACCATCAGGCAGTGGAATAGGTTGCCCAAAGAGGTTATACAGTCTCTGTGTTTGAAAGTCTTCAAGACCCAACCAGATAAAGCCCAGCAGAATCTAGTCTGACATCATAGTTGGCTTCTGCTTTGAGTAAGAGACTGAACCTCCCGAGGTCACAACTTCAATTATCCTACAATTAGGCATGTGATCCTATGACCTATGTCTTCCAGTTTAGTAAACATATAAAGACATGGATACTTATCTTAACAAAATGTCCAACTTCTTTACCTTTCTTATAAGTAGGCAGACTTAAGCTCAGAAAGTTTTGAGTAATTTTCACGAACTACAGCAAAAACGATGGCCAAAGAAGTGGCTACCCTCCTGAATTCTTTGCTTCAACCTTACCCCTAGTACAAGTCTAACCTGTCTACAGAATTGGTCTTTGCTTCCAACAGCTGGACACTGCTGTCTGAAATACACAGCAAGTCTCAAAGCTTCATTCTCTTGGCATGAAAGGCAGATCCATCCTTTTAAGCAAGTATCTCAAAAGAAGAAAGATAAAGAAGCCAGTCCAAAAAAATTTGCATCTGTGGGGAATTCATTCAGAGTATGCATATCACCAGGAATGCTGATAAAATTGTCATGTAAATTCACTGTGCTCTCTGAACGATCCAAAGAAAGCATTTCCCTCCCACCTCTTCTTCTTTCAACTGGTGTTAGCTTTTAACCCATCATTAGACATGTAACCCCCCCAAAAAAATCCAAACCAGCTGTTAAAAGTT
This sequence comes from Neopelma chrysocephalum, assembly GCF_003984885.1. NCBI lineage: Eukaryota > Metazoa > Chordata > Aves > Passeriformes > Pipridae > Neopelma > Neopelma chrysocephalum. The sequence continues at coordinate 6,664,713 of NW_020897719.1, forward strand.
CAGCATAAAGTAGTTTATGACATGCTATGGTGCCTTTAAAAGCATCACATGCAGACAATAGCACCGAAGTCAAATTCTTAAAAAAAAAAAAATTGAACAGTATCTGACACAAAATGTAAAAGTAAAACGAAAGATGCATTGTTAATATATCTGTCTACTCTCAGTGAACGAAGCCAGAAAGAATTCTCCTTATTCAAGGACACAATAATACAAATTAGAGGTATGAATTGGAAAATCACTGAATATACTAGCAAGTCTTTCTTCCTGTTGCCAAAAGCATATTCTATATCACGTATTACCCAGGATTTTATCCTAACTAGTTCAAACTAGATTAAATCCTCACTTAGGTGAGGATTCCCAATTCAAGAGTCACGGCTCAACAGCATCACAGAATAGTTTTAGAAGTTCACAATTACTCTATCGTTTAAGTGAAAAAAGTCCTACTGTAAGCAGAGAAGCAAACTTACAGGATAAAAATTCTTGACATTGAAAAGATGAGAATGCTATGCTGGCATACAACTTTGCTTGTAGAAACTCACAGCAGTTTCACAGTAAGTGTTTTTTTAATACTAGTAACTTTGTATTAGTCCCAAACAAATTTTAATTTGCATGTTGACAAGATAATGTTAGGGGGGTTCTGTAATGGAGGATGGGCCAAAGGCCCCCCTTGCTTTCAGACTCATAAATCAAATATCACACTTCAGAATTCTACAAAATAAAAATCACCATTTTAATAAACTTCAGTGCATGAAGAAAACAGAACACTTGCTGCCAAGCCATTTAGTGCAGCACTGCTACTGGGCTGTGTTATATTTAAGTGAAAAGCCTGCTTTATTGGTTCATTACCATCTCTCATCTACAGCATTCTATTTTTGACTATTTGACAAAAACAGAATGCATGCCATAGATCAGCAAGATATAACAAATACCAGTACCATCTCATAGATCTTTTCAGTCAAAAATCACTCACACAAATAGCTCTGGTTACCTTATCTTCCTTCAGCTATATCACTTCCAGCATTTAGTGTCACTATGGGCTGAACTAAGCTCTATCCATTATTTGTACTTGTGATTCCCATTTTGGTTATGCAAAATACAGTGAAGTTGTGAAGTTTGATGCCAGAAGAAAGGACACCGATTCCAATATGCTTCTGAGAGTTAAACATGACGAGAGAACATCTCTAGAAAGTCTGCTTATTTCCATTTATTAGAATTTAAATGCTAGAAAAGCACTACCTGATTCATGTTAAGCTGTTTCTGTACTACAAATGCTTTCCCTTCTAAAACACTGAATTTCCACATTTGTGTGGGAACATAATATATAGCTGCAACTTACAACTCCCTAAGGGAATCATGTCGATTGACATTTTAAAAATTAATTCAGTGACCTACAATAATACGAGTTTCTTATGCATAATATTTGTCAGCAGGCAATGTGGGAAGTTCTGAATTCATTTAGAGAGCCAAAGCTTTATAAAGACAAACAAAAATATTCTTGAACTGCTTCTTCTAACTTGGTGTCTTCTGGTAAATGTTTGTAATATAAGAACAGGAAAAACTGAATATATGGAAGGGATTTGCATGCAGTATGGTTAATATTTAGAAATTCCTATTTAGATATTTAAAAATTAAAGCATGGTAAGTCTTTTATATGCTTGCACAGCTCATTTTTAGTCAGTATAGAGAAAATTTGAAACCATAAGCAGGACTTTGGAGCAGAAGGCCCCATCTAAAAAGGCTTAATATCTAATTATATCAGCACTTTCTCCTTCTGGTCTTACATGTCAGTGAAATGTTAGAGCAGCACTTCACTGAGTGGTTTGTGTAAATGAACCACACACAAAGAGGTGCATATTGTTTCCCACAGTTTGCTGTAGTAAGTACAAGTTGTCTTTAGAAACAGCTTTTTAAAAGTGACTCCCATTGTTTCATGAAGCATACTGCGCACAAGAGTTTGGTTTATCAATAAAAGAGAATTATAATGGGATGGAGTTATCAAAATTAGGGTTGAGGTATCCCTGTTTATGAAAACAGAACATGTTCTAAGCAAGGATGAGATACCCACACAATTATAATGCACTAAAATATTGGAATATTCAATATACTCAACATTTACAATGACACAAAACATTACAGACACATGAAGACAGAAACAGAGCAGAGTTTCAACTTTTAACTTCAAAATCCTACTTATAAAGCTGCTCTCAAACATTTAAATGACACAGAGAAGGACCAACATCTTTTGTTATGAAAACATAATAGTTTGCATCTGAACCATCTCTTTAAAATGAAGTACTTAAGAAGAAACCTACGAAAAGTAACTATTATTCCATGAAAGGATAATACATTATATATTGTGAACTTTCCTACTTTTTCACAGAATCTGAGGCAGCAAACAGTTCAGAAATTGCTTTGCATGCAATTGCCATCTGTCCTTCAAGGATAATCTTCATTTCCAAACATCACTAAAAATATTTGAAATAGCAGATAGGAATTATTTTCAATTTCTACAGAGCATTTATTAAATCTCCATACTTATTACTGGAGAAATATAACATTTTCTTCCTCAAGGAGAAGCTTTCCCATTCAAATATTTTTCTGCATGTTTCTCCAGACCATAATATTTTTAAATCAAGAAGCCTTTGCCACTCCACACCACATCTCTGCATAACACCAATATTAATTTTGTCTAAATATATAACATCTGACTGATATTCTAAAAATCAGCATTCCCAGTAACATGAAAATATTTGATTTTAATACATTATTAAAATACAGCAAAATTACCACTATCACTACTTAAAGAACTTAAAGAGAAATCTAAGAACATAGTAAGGCAAAAATAATACAAGGAGATTGATTTCCTACAAAGATTAGCTTTCTTTTTTTTTTTTTTACATAATGGTCAGGTTCTGGCTGTACGGTGTGTTTCACTCACGGAGAGTTGTATTCTATCAGCCATACTTGCAGTTCCAGCAGAATTACTGTCACGTTCTCTAGAGTGACATCAATGTAAGCATCTTCAGAAATATGTAATGAACCTTTCGGAGCAACTAGGCAGGAAAATTAGGATCTTCCTACATCACAGACTTTCAAATACAGGGCTTAAACTTCAATAACATTTGTTCTTTTAATACTTTTTTGTTCTCCTCACAGTGCTACATAATACAAAACTGGAACTTACACAAGACTTCACTACTGAAGACACTCAAAATGCCTGGTTAAGTGCCTGCACAACCTGATCTAATATTAGTCTGCTTTAAGCAAGTGTTTGGACTCCGAAGTTGTAAGTCTGTAACTTCACAGTTAGGAATTAAACCACTTTATGATTATCAGAGAAATAAGAAGTCAGACCCCTAGGAATGAGAGAGAGAGGTAAAACAGTAGTGCAGGAACTAAAGGCCACTAACAACACAAAACTAGTGTTACACTGACAGATGGCAGGAAGAAAGTCAGGTAAGTATCTCACATCTGTATGGGAAAAGTTGGAATCTACATGAATTTATAAAAAATAAATTTCACTGATAACTAACTTTTTATTTTTGCTGAATCTGCACCTACTGATGACAGCCAGCTTCCAGAGCAAGATTGAAAGGGCAAGCTCTTAACCAAAATTGCAATAATGCTGAAAACCTCAAAAGAGACACTTTGGAGAGATTGCAAATGAAACTCAAAAAAGTGAAAGAAATCCTTGAAGAATCTTTTATTCATTTTAAGCTAACAAGTCGGACTAATAATTAAGGCAGTTAGCAGATTTCATTATAGCAGACCAGATACTAACTCAGTTCATATATCCAAAGCTGCAGGTGGAGGGCAAGATGCAAGTAACTAACAGCAGGTATGACTTCACACTTGGAAAGGAGTGATGTGTGATATGGCAGGCTACAGAAATCTCTCTCAGAGCAAATTAAGATGCCCGAAACAAAAAGGAGGAAAAACCCCCACAAATACACTCCATTTGACAACAGAAGAAAATAAAAAAATGAAAGAATACAAAGTAAAAGCTTAGGAAAACCGTCACAAAAGAAATACTTCTAGAAGTGGTATAAGACCAGCATATGGAATGTAGGGCCATGCATGGTATTTGCAAAAAAATGTACAACTGCAGGTGATGCAGCCAAGGGCTGACAACTCAGAGTAAAAAGTCACATCTAGCAAGAAGACGGATGGGCAGTGCATGCAAAAACCAGCAGATGCAGCACTGCAAGCCTGCTTAGAGGTCATGTCTGCAAGATCCAACCTGGAAACTGGTACTTCTAAGACATAGAAAAAAGCCTTGTGAATTTAGAGTTGAATGTAGACAATCTTAGATAAATGTAATTTCTGGAAAATGGTTTAAAAAAAATTACTAGACTTAAAGCTTGATATAAAATACAACTAAAATTGACAGTTTAGACCAAACAACTAAGGTTTATATGACTCCAAACTAAGGTGGCTAAATGAGAACTAGGTCAGCTTTGCTTTTCTTTTTTTTTTTTTTACTTGTCATGATGAAGTGAGGTAATATAATCTTTTAGAAATTTGAAATTTTTAAATCTTGTTCAGTAAATGCCAGTACAAAAAAATATAAAAGTAAAAAACTGTGTTGAAATATCAAGATTCTAGTGACCCTTTATTTTTAAAAAATGTTTTCTCAAAAATAGCATTATACCCTCTACTACTTCCAGCTTGGGAAAAAAAGTGTAAATTGGGATGAATTGTATCAAGAAGAGTTGAAGGGTATGAGAAGAGCTTCAGAAAAATTCTGTCTTCTCTTTCCAGAAGAGTAATGTGGTGAGCACTTCAACCAATATATAGAATACAAGTAAGACTAGAAACCAACTGTCCATCTCCTCATGCATACCCTTGCTCTGGGAAATGGGAGAGCTGAGAAAGGCCTGAGCAATGCGCCACAACAGCTGCACCAGACATAGTCCTTCCTTCTCCTTGCAGGTCAGGCCCTCAGGCTGGCACAAGGAGCAGGGAGGATACAAAGACCAAGAAGAGGAAGGTTCTTCCTTCTGAACTTCAAGTGTCAGAGACAAAACTATTTATCTGCCCACAGAAACAAGACGTTGGCTAGGAAAAAGGGGAGCACTGGAATAATTTTAAAAACTGTAATAAGGAGATTCTTCCTCAAGAGCAGAAAATCTAAATTACTGAACATGTTTTCTAGCACTTGCTAGAAAAACAATGGCCATTTATCTTTAACTAAGTAGCCAAAACACTGTAAGATGGCAACTGCTTCTTTTGCTTCAGAATTAATATACAATTTCAGCTATATATGTATACAATAACTAATTAACTAAAAAATTCACATGGAAAATAAAATCTAGAGGGATGGAGTGTTTCTTCTAGTCAGTAACACAGCTTTGACAAAAAATCAGACTCCAATTGGGAAATAATATTTACAAAAAAAGTTTCCTTTATCCTCAGGAAGGACACACATTATTTCATGTCAACTGAAAAAGTTTACAGTAAACAGTTCTAAAGGGAAAACGTGGGCTGAAATGCTCCAGGATAAATCTCTCTCTGATGAGAAATGATCCAAGTTCGTTAAACTTTACACAGCACATTCTTCACTGCAAAAACAATGCAGAGAGAGAAGAGAGGAAAAAAAGAGAGAAACAGTCCATGGGGAGAGAGGGGGGAAGGGGAGATTGAAATTTTTTAAATTCTGAAGCAGGATGTAATTCCAAATATAAACTAAGTTGAAATATCACAGCAGTTTTCTTTATTCTGTCAACAGAGGAAGTTTCTTTCCTCCTTGTTATATCAGTATCATGAAAACAGCAGCTGCTTTTCACATGGTGGAAGTGAAATCAAGCAGACCTCATTGGCAGCTAAATTGATGATCAGAAAGACAGCTTTAGTTCACAAAAGATTTTGCTCTGCATCTTAGCAAATCAGTCTCCTTCCAAATGTCATGAAGACCCTTGCTGATACATAGCTGATAAGCAATCGCTGCTTAAATTTCTTTTTCTATAAAGCACTTTTTGTTATGGTACTTATGAGCATATGAGACCCCCAGCTCATGCAATATTCACCTCAGCACTTAAGCTACAAACAAGTTAAAATTATATTCTGATTGTGCTGGTTTAAAAGTTAACCAGCAAGGCAAAATGAACTCAATTCAAAAGAGAGATTTATAAGTCAGAATAACAATTTATTAAAATAATGCAATAAGTACAATTATACAGACAGACAATTGGTTTTAATCCACAAAACCCAAATGTACAAACCCAGCACCCTGGGGTATGAACAAAAGTGGTGTACCTTGGCCCACCCCCCAAGTCCAAAGCAAAGGGAGAGGGAATAAACCTGCTGGTGGGAGAGCTGCTGCAGTCTGGTCAGAAGTGGTGATTGCAGTCCAGTCGAGGGTGGTGGTCTCAGCCTGGTTGGCAGCAGCGGTGGTCTGCTGTCTTCCTCTGGGTCCCACGAGAGAGCCTCAAGGCTCTGAAACTCCCAGTTATATACTCTCCAGTTCAGGCGGGAGTGCTCAGTCCCTCCCTCAGAGTAGGGAATTCCATAAAAGGGCATGCGGATGCTCAGTCCCTCTTCCATATAAGGATATCAGAGCAGGGAATTCCATAAAAGGGTACAGGAACATCTTCCCACCTTGCAGGCCTCTACTGACAGCAGTTTTTGGGAAATGGCATGGAGGCTATAGAATACACAGTTTTGGGTTTGTCCTGGTTAGAACGGCTGGGACCAATTCATCCCTGGATGGGTGTAACTGCTGTCAGTAGAGGCCTGCAAGGTGGGAAGATGTTCCTGTACCCTTTTATGGAATTCCCCGCTCTGATATCCTTATATGGAATTCCCCGCTCTGATAAGAGGGACTGAGCATCCACATGCCCTTTTATGGAATTCCCTACTCTGAGGGAGGGACTGAGCACTCCTGCCTGAACTGGAGAGTATATAACTGGGAGTTTCAGAGCCTTGGGGCTCTCTCTCGTGGGACCCAGAGGAAGACAGCAGACCACCGCTGCTCCCAACCAGGCTGAGACCACCACCCTCAACTGGACTGCAATCACCACTTCTGACCAGACTGCAGCAGCTCTCCCACCAGCAGGTTTATTCCCTCTCCCTTTGCTTTGGACTCGGGGGGTGGGCCAAGGTACACCACTTTTGTTCATACCCCAGGGTGCTGGGTTTGTACATTTGGGTTTTGTGGATTAAAACCAATTGTCTGTCTGTATAATTGTACTTATTGCATTATTTTAATAAATTGTTATTCTGACTTATAAATCTCTCTTTTGAATTGAGTTCATTTTGCCTTGCTGGTTAACTTTTAAACCAGCACAGGGTTACACCCATCCAGGGATGAATTGGTCCCAGCCGTTCTAACCAGGACACTGATGGTACAGTATATTGTCAGAATAGAGATGTAGCCACAGCAGACAAAGATATGTTGGCAAGAATGTTTCTGCCAATAAAAATTCAAATGGTAAAAGATACCTTCAATTCAGAAGGTATCTTTCCATATCTATATGCAAATCTATGATTTTAAAAAGTCTTTTTTTCTATATGCAATATTTAGAACATATATTTGCTTCATACAGAGACTCTAGTTACCATCTATTATACTTTAAACTGAAATGCGTCTTATTTAGCAGGAAATCAATTATTGCCCTTAATTGTATCTGAGTATGAGTTGTCTGCCTAGAAAGCAATATATCAACTATAAATTTATGGCCTAATATGGATACCAGCCCACAGCTAAAAATTTGCAGCTCTATATAACCAAGCACACTAAACAATCCTCCAGGGTAAGATATAAGCAGAAGTAACTCACATAACTCAGCACACACTGTGGGAAGAGCTATTTCAACCACGTCTGTTCACATTTTTTGGTCCAATCCATTTTCAAAAGAAGCTGTGCATATTGCCAACATAATGAATAAAATCTCAAAACTCCTCATAAATTTTAAATGTCTCAAGGACTTTCTTCACCTTAGTGTGAAATTTGAGTACTGTATGCTTAAACAGGTGCAAGGGCTTTTTTACAAAATTAAATTATGCATTTTGATGAATGTGCCCTTTTATTGTCTATATCAGCATTCTGTAAAATGCCTGAAAGTGAAAACATTCAGCAATATTATAGCTGTGTTTTGAATTAGTCTTGTTATACTATATAATCCCCTCAAACTACACTGGTTTTCATTGCGGTAACAGCTCTTCCCATATATCTTCCATCATGCCTTAGAGATTCTATTATTTATTTTAGTATGAAGAACACTATAAAAAGAAAGTATTTTTAAAATGCACCATGAAATTCCTTAAGGAAGGGGTTTTTATATCATTCTAAGAAAATAATCTCTGAATTCTAGTAATAGAGAAAGAGCATCATTTCATTGTAAATACAGGATAAGAATAGTGAGTGTCTTCTGTTCTGTCTAATGTAGTAACACAGAGTATATTTTATTCTTTGTAAAGCAAATGTTCCCCAGAATAATCCTTCCATAGAAGCAAGCTTTGCTGGGTTATTTTTACAATTGAACTAGATAGCAATGAAGTGAGTACATCAGTGTTGGTCAGTTTGGTATATTTAATAAAACAAAATCTTTATTCCTATTGTTCAGCAGCCTTAAATATCATCATGACATTCTCTCACCAGTAAAAGGAAAATATTTGAGAGGCTGTGAATTTCTAAAGTTAAATCAGTATCTGTAAGAAAGGAATCCACTGTGCAGTGAAAAGTACAAAACCAGATTTACTTAAGTTTAAATACCACCATTTTCTTCAACACACCTTGCTCCTCTCCCAGAACCATTACTGTTTCCACTAAATTTAACACACATCAGAAAGGTATCACAGCAGGATTTTATAAACAACAAATAAAAGTATTAGATACCTTATGAATCATTAGTATGAGAAATAATTTAAAAAAAAGAGCGGCATAGGTGGGGGGCTCTGTGGTTTCTGCTCTGTCATTTGGGAAAAAGTATTTTTTGTGGAGTTCATCATAAACTTTGAAGTTTAGTAGCAGAATTTCAAATGACCATACATATAACCAATACATATGGCTACAGGCACATTTCTCACTATAATATAGCAGTGAAGTTCAGTTTTGGAATTACGTGAACCTTTCTCCTGCTTTCTTATTTTGCATAGATTTCACAATCCAAGTGAATTTCACTGATGAAAGTTGGGAGTATAAAAAAATGGCAGAAGTAATTAAAAATTAAATAAACATACATCATTCTAAGAGCACCAGAACTAAATAATTGTGGATACGAAGAAAAATTATCATGGAATTCATTTTCTTCTTACAGAAATACTTCTTCATATGTATCTTGACATCACTAAGATACAAATTCAATACTAGGTACAAATCATGTAGCTTGGAGTTAATAGTGAAAGACAATGTTAATGTCAGGACTCAACACCTGGTCAATGGATACCTTCCTACGGTACATAAAGTACTGAAACTGGAGACCATTTTTGAGTATTTATCATTTTGCTACAATATCTATTCAATGGAAGGTGAAGTATGAGCAAGAAATACAGTCTTCAGGTAACTGACAACTTCTTATGTTTGAGAAAAGTGAATCCAGAGAGATTCTTCAATTCCAAGCAATGCTCTGAAGACTCTGTTCAGACTCCCATACATCCCAGCCTGGATTCTACAGAAAGAGCTACTTAGATATACAACACTGGCACAATTTTCAGCTAAATCTGAAATGCAAATTTGAACTTAATACTCAGATGCATGGATTTGTGACATTAGCTGGATGAAGAACAAAAAATACCTGATAATTTTTGCAGTTCGTTGCCAGAGGAAGTTGTAGGGAAAGTAACATTTAGCAACTTATGGATCAGCTGCTCCCGAATTTGTTTAGTTTTAAAAAGATGCAGGACAGATTCAGGTACTATTTAATGGAAAGATGCATATCAAATGGCTGTCAATGCTGAGGAACTACAAGGGGAAGGGAACACAAATAGGGAAACCACATAACACTTGCCGCCTTCTTTTGCCAGCTTTGGAAAGCGGTGCTGGAGTAAACATCTTGTTTGTCAGAGAGTTCCAGTAAGTAGCCTTCAATTTCATTGAATTTATAACCTCCACATCCCAACTTCTGACTGTCCATCTTACTTTGGCAATCACTGTGCCAGAAACTTAATTCATAAATCTGTAGTGTAAAAGGTCTCCCAACTACCCTTCTATGAAAGCCTTCACTGAGGGACTTTATTTCAAGATTTACTTTGGCTTTCAGTAAGTTGGGGCTAGGCCAAGTTTCTCATTTGTTCCTAGTTGAAGGTAATGGGCCTTTTAAACCTTCCATGCCTAAGGAGAATCAAAATTATTTTGTGTTTTAAAAGTGTTATGAATTTTGGCTTTAATAATAATCTCATTCTAGTGCAGAATAAAATAAAACACAGCTTTTTTGCTACATGATGAATGCTATTTCCTGGTAATGTTGCTTTTTCAAGTAAAATGCGTCAGGTACTTTTAAGATGCATACAATACAATGTCCTTAAAACCATTTACCATATTTAACAGAACAGAACCCCTCATGTAACACTGACATCTCCATAAATTTATATCAGTAATTTAATGAAGTTTTTTTCAACTTTCTTGCATCAACTGACATTCAATTTATCATTCCTTACACTCACATCACAGGTCTAGACTGCATTAATGCCCAAAAGCTTTAGCTTAAAAATCTCAGAGATTATTATTGCCTATTATTTTCAGTAAAGCTTATCAAATAGGAAAGAGTTATAACACAGTACTTAGTAGATTTACAACCATGTTGATTATTAATGGAGACAGGTAACTTGAGAAAGGAAAGGAACAGAAGAAACAAGGAAAGACTAAGAAATTAAAAGGCATTATATGCTCTGACAGAGATAATTGATTATCCTAATCACCTCACTTCTGACGCTGTTCCATACACCATGTTAAATGTAGGTAGCAATGAAGCTTGGATTCTGATGTCCCACTTCTAATGTGTCTATTAGAGTAGAGCTGAATCTCTCTATGTTATATACATCCAGTGTTAATGCAGTATAGAGGAATTTACAAAACACTGTACATTGTTTCAAAGCACAAGAGTCTAAACAATAAGCATTTAGTTAAATATGTATGTATTAAATGAGAAAATTGCTATCAATTCATCACTTTTGGGGGAACTTCAGCATTCTCTTTCAAACCCTTGTCATAAAATACTGCCTGCAAATCCTCTTAGATCAATGTGTTGAGAATTTAATTAAATCAAGTTACTGAACTGTATCCATAAACAGTGGTTTTAATTCTGTCAACTTAGTATCATTAATGCCATCCATAAATTTTGTCACGTATACAAAGAAAGCATGAAAGAGTCACAGTTTCACTACATAATAAGTTACATTCTCTTGTGTGACTTTAATGGGCTCTGTTATGATAACAGCAGACAGCCCATTTAAAATTTTCAGGCTTTATTTTGTCAGCATCTGTGATCTAAGGGGTCATTCATTAAATCATGACCTTTTTCTTCTGTTATTTAACAAACAGAGAGTAAGGAAGGGAAAAAGGAAAATAATGTAAATACAAGAACATTAAGGAAGCCCCCCAATATTACTAAGTATCTATAACTTTTGACCCTAACATTGAAGACCCTTGTTGGTCAGCTATTACAATCTCACAAAAAGAGTCTCCAGGATATGTGCAGTGAAGAGTATGAGATGTCATCCATATTTCCATGCATATGGTCACCCATTTTCCATATAACATGGAAAATATTTTTTCTGAGCATTAGTAAATTGCATGTAACTAATCCTTAACATTGTATGGTGAAACATATTCAAATAATTTCATTATAATTTGCTCATCTAGTTTAGGGACAGTAGTGAAAAACTGACATAGAAATACGTTTTTATTTCAATTAAATTACATGGTATTTATTTGGCCCATCATTTAAAATAAAATGTGTTAAGGGTAATTGATAAAAACTCATTTCTGGAAGTGCTCATTTTTCACCACTGACTAGAGAGAAATTCTGGTGAGTAGGCTTGATTTATGATATCTAACTATTAAAACAATAGAGATAATTAGAGGAAGTTTAATGGAGAAACCCCCCTTGAGGCGACAAAAGAAATCTACATGCATCTTCTTGAATAATGATGCCCTTGTCCAAAATCAGCATCCTTCGGCATGACAAAATATAAACAAGAATAAAATAATAACCTAAAGGCTTCATTTCTAAGCCTTCACTAGAGACTCCTGAAATAAAAAAAAAAATTAAAAAAATTCAAAAGATATTATGAAGGAAGAAAATAAACTTGCTCACTGGCCAGACTTTAACAGATGAACTAGTCTGTTGCCAGCACTGAAAAAGGAAAGTATTAATATAATCTGTTTAAGGAAGTCTGCAATGATAAAACAAAACAAAACAAAATAAGAAATAAAATGAAGATGTCACAATCCCTTCTCTAGAATAGATCACCAAAATAGATCATCCCTTCTCTACTGAATAGATAACCAAAATGCAGCTAGGATCAACAAAAAAAAGAATAGTCTCAAAAAGTGTCAATTATATAATTTTTTCTCCACCACAGGCCTGTTCTCAGGTTCCTTGTTTGCTCTCTGATGTCTCTGCATATGTTTAAGATTGGTTAAAATTGGCAAGATTGACATCCCAATGGAGCAGGGGTTGCAAAGCAGTTCATTGTCCAGTAGCACATTATCTGTGGCTTGGCTAAGACCTCGGATACAGATACAATCTAAGCACCAAAACCCATTAACTGGAGACAAACCTAAACATGTGTTTCTTTAGCATCTCTCTACATAAATCTAAATCACAATGGTTGCAGTGGTACAAATTCCCTTCAGTGTATTAGTCTCCTCCTGAATAAACAATCTAAAGAGAGCAAGAAAACAACTTTAGTAAGAAATCTTACTTGCCTGTAAGTCACAGAAGGGGTTGGATTGGAAGGGAGCTTTAAAGATCATCTAGTCCAAACCCTCTGTCATGGGCAGCAATACACAAGTCAACGATTTTCATTTTTTTTTAAATGGGCCCTAAATTGAAAAAACCACTATATATATTTCCTTTACATTACAAAGATGTTGAATTATCCCCGTATCTAACTGGAAGTTTACCATTCTAGGAAGAGGACCTTCAGCTGGTACATGCACACTCCATGCAATCCGATGAACATGGATTCTGTTTTCAAATATAACTCTGTGTCATTCTAGGATCTAAAAATTTTATACACAAAACGGACCATAAGCACACCTATAAATCAACATATTAAAAGAATGTAAATACTATTTTAAAATAATTTTTAATAAACTGTAAAATAAATACATTTAAAATTTTCCCTCGCTATTTTTTAAGTATTCTGTTGTTCTGAAATATTTTAATATATATATTGGATTTGGATTCTACAGAGAAAAAGCCAACAGTAATATTCTGGGCTTGTAAGAGCAAAACTGGGATTACAGTCTCTCTTCTCACAGGCAATATGAACCTCATACACTTTAAGGAATTACAACAACAAGGATTCCAAATCCTTTGACAGTCTCAGGGGGTTCTCAGCAGCACCAACCATTGCTGTTGTTCCAAGTCACCCAGGGAAAGGAGAAAATTACTGACTTTCATAAACAGCATACATGTTTAAGAACTTTTGCAGTGTGTGTGAGCAATATGTTGCAGTCATTCTGCTACAGCATGCCAACTGTTTCAAAATACGGCCTCTGTGTGTCCATACTTAATACTTCCCAAATTTATGTAATGTGAAATTGGTCCACAAATATTGCATATGCATAATAATAATTAATAATAATAAGTAATACTTATTATTATGATGCAAGCCTCTCATTTGCCAGTTTGCATACCACAGATACTTTTTTTAAAAATTATAACCTCACCAATTCACATCCCTTGATATTTCTGCTATGACAGTTCATAAAATCTGAGTGTGGATAATTTTCTTCCTAAGTTAAAGATAATTTTGAATATCAGCTATTCATATGAGTCTATGTTTGCTCACCTTTCGTACTAGGATCGAACTTCCATAGCAATCTCCAAAATCAGTTTATTCTTAGAAAACACATGGGAGACCAATCAGGAATATATGAATACAGCAATCATAAACCTGTTGTGTTCAAAAGGGTTCTTCATGAGATGATATTAAACATTGTACAACTTTTATCTTCACGTAAATTAAGCTCATGACAAAAGCAGTATCGATGTGTTTTATTTGTTCACTTTGTCAAATGTAAGTATGAGACAAAGAAAAAAACAGTAAAATAGCAAAACCTTTACTCAGCATATTGCTATTAACATATCATAAAGCAGGAGTATACTGGTAAATTAGAGATACTAAAATTGATTATTTCTAGCCTGAAGTAATGCTTCGTGCTAATAAGACCAAATGTTCTGTTCATGTTGTCTGAATACCAGGAGCTGACACAGGTTTGCTAGCCCTGCTGCTACCATCTAGACAACGTACGTGTTGCTGTGATGTGATACCTCATGAACAAATAGTACATACATGTAACACCTCATGAGCAAATAGTACATACAGCTGCACACACAAATTGAAACAAGCCACACAGAAGAGCTAAATACAGTTGCTAGCAGAAATTTCTAGAATAGCCCAGCAGGGCTTTTACAAATCAGGACATGAAGAGTCCCTTCAAATTTAAATTTCCCTTGGCGGTTAACTGCTGCTGCATTAGCAAGTCTTGTGAACTGGAAAGCCCTGCTGAGCTGCCTTGCATAGAGTTCTGCTGCTGAAATCCCAAACACAACTATTCGAGTCTTTGCAAGCTCTAAGTATTTTCAAATGTGACAATTCATTCACATATGTACTAGAGAGCTATATTATGTCATACCTGTTTCACTAACCACAGGTAAAAGCTGATTAAAACATACATAATAAAAATTTTCCACAAAGAAATGTGTTAAGTGTTTTAAAGGAGAAAAGCATAAACTAGAATTAGACAGCTGAAAAAACAGCAGTAGACTTTAGAAGAGTGGGAGGCATGAGCTGCAAAGGTAATACAACACAAAATCGATTATTACACACTGTAAATACTTACATAAACGCCAACCCACTTTATGCATTCACAAACTCTGTAGTCTCTTCAACACCACAAATGGTCACAGGATTACAAATGAGAACTGACCAGAAGAATAAAACTGGAAGGCCAGCTACTCAAAATTTTCTCAAATATAGCCACTGCGATAATTCCTCAAAAAGAAGGGACAAAAAAAGGGAAATAAAGAGGAGAAAATATTCTATATGGACATGCTCAGCTGTTACAATTATCAAAACTAAGAAGCATCTAAGAAAAGTTTCAGATATTAAGATGTTCTTCTTTTCTGCTATATTTGGGTTCAGACATTCAAGGGTCCTTTGTTTTGCTAAATCAGGTTTAACTTAATGTTAGTTAACATATTTTCACAACATCATAAATTTCTCCCAGTCCCCAACATTGCACCTTCCCATCGCTGACAGTTTTAAAACATATGTCTAGATAACATGAAGGTTAAACGTGAAGGTCTCAAGAAGCCAATGAAAGATTATTGTTCTTACAATTTCCTGGCGTTGCAAGGTATTTTAAATATGTCAACTATACCAGCAGCCTCCTTCAATTATCAAAGGTGGGCATGCCGTTCCCATGCGTAGTGGTTATATTGACCTGGAAAAATCTATATTCTTCACAAGTTTTAAAAAGAAATCATAGCTCACCGTGAGGAAAATGTAGTTAACAACTAATTCTGTGGAAGCTATTCATATTTTAATCAGAAATGTGAAACCATCTCATCATAAGCTGTATGGAACAATGAATCTACATCTCTGATTCCATCTCATGGATTCAGGTAAGCTGTATCAATTAAGGATACAGAAAATAATTTGTAATCAAGTTTTCCCCTTTAATTTTAAACACTTTGAACTCAAGCAAAGTACAAACTAAAACAAATTTGCTGTGGAAAAAATACTACTGTCTGTGTCCTACAGGACTGAGGAACATACTGTGCATGATCGCGCATTTAAAAATCTTCCAACATTATCTCTTTACTAAGGTCAAACTCAGCACCAGTTTAAAAATAGATTGTTCTGAGGGTAAAGGGGATCTTATGCACACGCAAACATCACAGCAGGCCTTCTGGGTGTACAGGATGCTATTATCATTTGCTTGCTGACAACATACTTCCCTTTATATGGCAAGACCACACTTCTGTCATTACAGTTGCCCTAGTTCTTGAAACATCAAAGTTATTGTTCTGAGAATGCCACTAATTTATCCCTTAAAGCAAACATATAAACTAACAAATAGCACAAGAAATATCACTAGGTATCTCTTTTTCACCTTAAGATATACATCACTAATTACTGAAACCCTAAATGGCATTATGCTATGGATCATGGTTTTAAGAGAACAGTATTTTAAGTTTTCACTTCGACCTTTTTCCCTAGTCCAAATTTCTGCTTTTATACTAATTTTTTACATTTCACAAAGGTAGCCATAAAAAAAGATACCTACAATAGCAGGTAAAATCAGAGTTGAGTGGCTAGAGAGTAGCAGGCTAGACTATTCTGCTCCATATTGGCAGAAGACATGGGTCAAGTTCAAATCAATTTAAGTTCTACTTATGAAATAAATGAAAAAGATTCTTGTTGATTCTTCCTACACCAAGTCATTAAATTACAGACACGACATGAAAATTAGTATGTAACCCCTCGCTTTGCTTTCAGTTTTCTATCACATTAATTTTTTGCCTTCATTTTAGGTGTCTTTTAGCCTTTATTCCTGATTTTCAGTCAAAATGTTGACGCTGTCTTTTACGAATTAATATGGTCAGATTTAACTGAAAATTTAACAAGTGAGCAAACAATTGCTTATGTACTTTAATCAGGCTCCTCTTCTCACTTGGGAACTACTGTCCACATACATTTGCAAAGCATTCCCTTTACCATAGCATGTTAAACACGACCCAATCTTCAGATGTCTGCTTTCAGACTGCCACCCACACTACTGATTGTTTCACCAAACGCGTATGCCTGAATCTACTTGTTGTTTCTCCCTTAGAGAATTTGCAATCTAGTTATAAAATTCAAATGCAAACACACAATTCTATGTATGTTCAGCCATTAACATAACAGTTTTCAAATACATGACTAGGTGTTTTAGAAGCAGCTATATGACAAATATCACAACCACATCTACACATTAAGAGGATTTTAGAAAATCCACTTCCATGCTATTAAACAAATAAAAACCATCACAAACATACTGTAAAAATTAACTGGTAATGTTGAATTCTAACCTTGAAAGAGTATAGCCATTATGTCTCATGTCTTAAAAGGTCCAGTGCTGAAATTCCATTTGATTCAGACAAACAGAATAATTCAGGTTGGAAGGGACCTCTGAGAGTCATCTACTTCAGCTGCTGGCCAGAACATATGCAACTGGAAAGGCAGATCAAGGTGTTTGGGTTTTTGCTAGTGCAATTTTAATTAAGGATGGAGGTTTCATAGTCTCTTTCACTAATGACTTAGCCATTCTAATTCTGCACTTTTTTTCCCCCTTATAACTGGTTGGAATGCCCTTTGCTGCAATTGTGGCCATTGTCTCTTGTCTTTTTGCTATGGACCTCCAAGGACTTGACTTCATTTCTCTGTAGCTAATCAACAGATAAACAGACAAGAACATTAAGGTCCTCTTTCAGCTAAACAAATATATATGCATGTATTTAAAGCTAAATGTTGTTAAATTGCACTTGCCAAGAACAGATGATTGCACATTAAAAACAAACGTTACTTTCATGAATAGAGCCTTATATAATTTCCCTAGAAAATACAGTGATAATAAGGTTAATTATCATTTTAAACCTGATAATTTGCCATTCCCTTGCTTTTGCCTTTGCTAACAGGCTGAAAAAAACAGAAAACAAGGCCAAGACTGCTTATTACATGCAAAAATATTTATGTCCACAATATATTCAGTACAGGTCAAGACCCGTGGTTTTTCTTCCACCTTCACCAATTAGATTGGAAATAAATATTTTTCATGTGTAAGCAAAATTCACTTTGTCAGCATCTGTGTAGTTCATTGAAAGATTCCTAGAAGTAACATTCTGTAGCTAATATTTATTGCTCATAATACAACTGATTAAGCTGGCTAAGGGAAAGTTATTACTGAAAGATGCGAAGTGAGCTGTGGCAATGTTTAATTTATAATTTGTCCAAGAACACAATGTATGAAATATCCTGTAAAATAAAATACGTCCTCAGTATTTCCCAGATTGTAAACAAAATGAAAGCAGGCTAGACTAACATGTATTTAGATATGTTTTTGCGCAAACAGAAACAATTGGTTAATTGCTTATGTCCAGGACACATACGTATATCAAGCTTCATCTCTTCATAAAAATTACCACATTCTAGGTTTCAACCACGGCTGAATCATACTATAACATCCTACATATACTTCTCTGTTAAAGCTTTCATACTACTGCAGGTAGCAGAACTTAGCATTGGAATATGAAAGCCTTGATGCTAAGGAACTGAATCTCTTTGAAAGATAATGGTTTCATACAGAAAAGAAAAGGTAAGCTGATTTCCAGAGTTATTCTACAAAGAAAGATTTTTCATCACTCCCTCTCTTCCTAAATATAACACAAGTTCTTCATAATAGAAGGTGATATAGCATCTTTAGATACAAAATGTGCACCATTCATGATTCAAGTAAAGCAATAAGAAAGGTAAACTCTTAATCTAGTGAGAAGTTTATCTTGAACTGAATCTACTATTTCATGAATTCAGCACTCAGCATTTCATCAGTTCATGGAACCTAAGTTTAAGTACTTTGATTTGTTATCTTCCTTAGGAATCATAGTTGGTACATTGGTTTCCTTAAATCCTTTACCCTAAAGGGAAGGAAATTACTTACAACAAACTACCAGTTTATTTTCAGTTTAACAATTCTCTAAAGCACCAGGCTATCTGTTCAGGAGATTGAGTATACATTCAAAAATTATGGTCCATGTATATTTATCATAATCAAAAGTACACTTGATCTTAAGTGCAAGAATAACCATATGAATACCCATAACTTTTTTTATCCTATAGTATCACAGATGTTCTGTCTGAATTTACATAAGAAGGAGATGTCTAATCTGAATACCCTATAGAGGATGAGCATTGGAATTCCCTACCAGTTGCTGAAACAATTTTCCTGCCACTTCCAGCAACAAAATTGTGTAGCCTATGTCACTGACTTATAAAATCTTTCTTAGTTCTAGGTACCTAGAAGCAATGCCAGTCATAAATAACCAGTAATTACTTCTCAGCATTTGGAACTGTACTGAGAAAAAAATATATCAAATATTTTCCTATCAGAGTTGTCAAATTTTTTTAAGGTTAAAGAAAAAAAAGTTCAGGATAAATATACTGTTACCTTTCTGTATGTACACTGCAGCAAGCATTTCCATCATCAGATTCTGATAGAGCAAAGCATGTTCCTAGCATCTAATTTATAAATATTTCAAAAGGTAAAAGTGACATTTTTCTAAACCAAGGCAGGTTTCAAGCTCCTTTTGCTCAGCATGAGCTTCACAGGGCAGTCAACCATCATACTGCCAGGCAGACAGTTACAGGATCAGAGACAGCTTTCCGGCCAACCAAATCATGGCTGCAATTTCTGCAACATTCCAAGCAGCTGTCCAGTTAGACCCAGGACCTCCTACATACTATGACTGTCCATCATCTCGAACAGTAGAAAAAACTATTCTATGCCATTCCCTTTTCTGTTGAATTTCTATTGCACAGGTAAAAGTTATTTCATTTGTTGGAATAGATTTTTTATCTCTTCTTCATATGCCTGATCACTAAAAAGTGAAGTAAAAATAATCAAACTAATTAGTTAATTTTGTTTTGAGATTGAAAATTACTGTTGACATTCCTCCTACAGCAGAACATAGGTCCTCCTTATATACTAATTAGCTGCTAACACCTAATCATCTCACAATTTAAAGATCACAACATAACCAGTTTTTCTCCCATCTTTCTCACTTTCCAAAGAATCAGAGGTACATATATTTGTATGAAACTTCAAATTAACTTGTTTTTATTATTCATATTCTAACCTAGCTGAGTTGCAATATACCCATAACTTGCAGTTATTCCAGTGTCAATACACATGGGCCAAGAAGCAAAATACTTAAAAAAAGGAGGACATATCTGTAGATTATCCTGTATAGAACAGCTTTAATTTTTACGCAACTGAATTGTTATTGACGTGGGCGAGATCGTAATTTCCCTCCACTTTCGCTAGAATATGTCTCAGTGAAATTTTATGCTACTTTCCTCAGCAGTAAATTCAACCAGACTGTGCATCTGATTTTTTTGTCAAGCCCCTCAATGCTGCATTTTAAATGAAACACAAAGACCATATGCAGAGGAAAAAAAGAAAAAAAAGGAAAAAACCCAAACCAAACAACAATACCACCACAAACAGAAAAATAGAAACAAACCAACCAAAAAAACCCAACCCACAACTACCAGCAAAAGACACAGCAATACTGATTTATAGTTTTTCAAAGTTGCACCCTTCAGCCATGGTAAGAATAATGCCTCACACAGGAATATAGGAAATTATCTTATGAGCAGTCATTAAGATTAAACTGTTTATTAACTAACAGGAATTCACATTTTAAACAGAATTTCTGATGACTACCCTGATGTCCAATTTCTTCATGGGATTCTAACCAGAATAAAAATAAAAACATTATTCAGATAATGGTCTGTTATCTCAACATTTCCCTTTAGAGCCAAAATTACTGATCTTATAGCAAGGTTCTAGATACACTTATACCCTATCAAGTTCCTGATGTAATTTAATAATTTTATGCGACATACATTGCTGTGACAGAATGACAATTTCTTCTTATTATTTCATTAACAACTCACCACTGAATTACATCAGCTTACATTAGTAGGGTTCATGTCTAGTTCCTTCCAACAAGCTTAACTTGATAAACAATAAAGTGGTTTTAGTAAACTTGCAATGTAGTATTCTAATGGATACTGTAATAAATATTTAGCAAGCAACAACTAGTTTCTTAATTCAACAGTAAGGTACTTAATTAAATAGAAAGACCGATGAAATCAACATCAACTAGAACATGAAGTTCTCACTGGTACTACTTACAACGTTATAGTAGTTTCCCAATCAACCAACACCTCTTTCACAAATGGCCTAGGCTACCTAACTGACTTCCACATCATTAACTTTTTCAAAATAAAATATCATTATGTTTAACTGTAATTTGACCACTAAAGAACCTGTAAGCCATAACATCTGTATATGTTACTTTTTGGCCTAAAGAGTCTAGCCAGACCCTTTCCAGCAGTGATTCTTGCAATCAGATCTTCCTACTTATATCCATAGACTTTAAATCAACTAACCATAACTTTAACTGCAACAAGTTCTTTCCTCCACAACTGCTCAGTTTCCACAGTATTACAATAATTGCCTACTTAAACCCATCCTGAGCACTTCATAATAAAACCAAGGATCATGTAGAGTATCTGAAAAGTTTCCTTAGAAAATGGATTTTGCTTCCTTTATAAGTAGAAGATGCAAGTCTTTCTTCCATGAACAGTATTAACACACACATATAATATGATATCTACACTAAAAATAAATTGTAACACAGATAACAAAACGAGAACTACATATTTGATTTTTATCAGGAAAAGACATGAGAGGTTTCTTTCCCACTAAAAGAACAGAATAGGGAAAGATTTTCTGAGGTCGCTGAGGAACAGAAACTCAAGTGATTATTTAGCTTCTGTGTCAGCACAACCTCCTTTGCAGTGTCCTGCCTGCCAGAAGACAGATGACTTGGTACAGAGACCTAAGTACAAACAAAAATAGAATAGAAATTGGAAGACTTAAGAAGGTCAAGCAGAGGTATTCGTAAAAGGTTGTCCAGAAAGAAGCTTTCTTAAAAATAATACAAGAACCATTAAATGTCCATTCACATTACATCTATCAGAATTTAGTGGAAAGTCTTTTATAATTACAACCACAAATTCAACGCAGTTCCTTCAGTAAGTACCTTCTTACTGATATTTATTTTACTAGGCTAGTCTCAAGAATGAAATTCCAATTAGTGATCTTTTAAGAATAGTATGTATTCAGTTTTCACCATTAGAGAACTCTTTTTTTTTTATCAACTAAACAGGACTAGATTTCTTCAAAAATGGGATTATTCAGATTTGTACGTATTGGCTGAAACACATCACAGAATATCGTCAACACAATTATCTTTTCCAGTTCTTGTTTCTGAACGAGTGCCAGTGAGGGACACAGCCACAGAAACAACCTCACATGCAGTGCTCCAATTCTTCCTCCAGAATGCTGATCTGCACTGGATTTTTCAAAGATCAAACACACATAGCCTTACACAAAAATGCTTAGCAGTTTACGTGAAGTAAGGGAGTTTACTGAAAGGTCTGAGCATAATCTTACAGTCAGAGGAAGCACTGACAGAAACCACTTTATATCCCTCATAAGGATAATAAAGATAGGAGATAGAAAGTATGCTTTTTTTTTTTCAATGTCAAGGAAATTTCTATAAAGTTGGCTTTGTACTTAAAGCAATTACACTTCTATATGAGAACTCACAAGAAGCTGACAAAATATGCAACATTTATTTCCTTGTTTTTAAACATACTGCCCATTTTCATTTAGCTATTATAGTTCAAACCTCTAAAAGCATGTTACCACTCAGAATGTATAGAACAAACACCACTAGTTGTCATTTTTTTTCCAGATTAAATTACCATAGCTATTTTTATTTGACAAATGAGAACACATTATACATTAGAAATCTACATTAGAAATGGAGGGACACCTGGAACTTACCCAGCAAGTAGGTTCCTGCTCTCAGTCACACCTTGGAGAAGGTGTTCTCTCTATTACAGACAAAACTCAAACTCTAAATTAACCTCTAATTTTTAATCTCCAGGTTAAAATTTGCATCTGGGAATATTTACAACCCTGAAATTTCATCACTCGAAAATCTAACAACATAATTTATACTCCAGTCATTGTTAACTCCTTTGTTAAGAACCTATTAACCAATTAAGGAACAAGATAATTTCCAAACTTCTATTTATTTAAGAAAACATATTAAAGGTTGGAATTGATACTGTTGTGTCTTCAATTCAAAAACTTACCCAAATTTTGTCACATCAATAAAATACCCATTCTACATACACATGCTGATTTGCAATATTCTACATGTTGCACCAACTTTTTTCTATATTAAGAAAAAAAGTTTTGGAATAAAAAGAGGGCATGATTTTACAATCAGGACACAGGGTTTTCCATAAAGACAACCACAATGAATTCTAGATCTAGAAATCACTCTTCAGCAGCATCTTTTTATAACAATGCCTGCATTTCTGCACAGTAGAAACCAAATTACATACACGTAAATTGGTGAAAATGTCCATTAATCCACAATAGAAGAGCACTATCTCCACAAGTACCGGAAATTGCTGTTGCAGCACATATTCCTGAGGAACCCGGAACAGCCTACAATGTGATGCACAGTGCTACAGCTACATATCTATCTGCCTATCTCAGTCACATCAACACTTTCTCAACTGGATTTCTGAAGGAATAGAAAAAGCAGCAGCTGGTGGGAGACCGACCTTCCCTGTTCATGCATTAGCTAAATCAGCCAATTCCTCTGAGGACGACCAAGTAAAATTCATGCATACATGTAGGATATCTATTCACCAGTGAGTTACAGGAATCATAGGTAAATAATCAAAATGAAAGTATTAACCTGTTTACACAATAAAAGCCTCATTTAGCAAAATTAAGTCTCAAAAACTCACGAGTACAAAATCACATTCAGCTACTATATCCTGCAAGCCTTTACAACATAAAACAATTAAAAACTTTAAAATACAATATTAGGCCAAAGATGATTCTAACAAACCCATATCATGAATTACTTACCTTAAAAGTTGTTACGGATATAAAAAATATCCTTCAATATTTTCATACCAGAACTATTCAATAGATTATATTTACATTGCTTAACTTTCTTTGTATTGATCTTAAAGTCCTTTTTGAATTCTCTAATCTGATTATTCAATATACTTCCCAAAGACTAAGAAAAACTTCAGTACTGTGCATAAATGCAACGTGATTTCTTCCATATGAGTGTACATAAACTTCACGATTGCCTTAGAGATAAGGCAAAATTTTCCAAATATACCAAAAAACCCACAGTATCTAAAAGACCAGTTATCATGCTCAAACATACAGCAAAGTGAAAGCAGTCAATGCAGACATCTCAGATGAAATCACAAACAATCAAAAAGTATAACAAGAATGAAACTGCTAATTCTGTTTTCTGATCAGACAACATGCTCATTTTCTGTTCAGTCTATTAATTACTAATCAGTTACATTGACTGGTTTAAACGATCACCAGAGCATGACTTGGGCAGAGGGATGCCCACACAGGCAGAATCAGATGTCACAATTAAATGACCTGAAATCAGAGTCCTTTTGCAATATTAGGTGTTGCAAACCTGAAAAAATTCATATCTGTAGCTAGACCATTTACAGAAAATTTTACATTACCGACAAGAAGACAGATCACAATGTAAATTTTAAGTGTCTAACAAAAGAAGAATATGTGAGAAGGTTGGCTTTAAGAGCTGGTAGCAAAAATTGTCTTACAAATTACCACTACAGTGAAGACAGGCAAAAAAAAAGGGAAAATTAAAAGAGATATATGACAAAAAGGAAGCCAGATAATATAGCTTCCAAAGACATTTCTGTTATAATCTACACATTATGCATTTCACTTAGAAAACTAAAACCTTAAGCTTAAACTATCCAAGCATGTAGTACAAGTATGTATTATATCACTGTGTTGGTTATGCACACTTTGACATTCCATTTCTATATTATATTAAGGTTGAAATGGAGTTTCTGTCCTCTGTTAGTCTTGAATATTTTCAACAGTGAAACACTGCCACCTTTTGACTTGATACACAGACCTCCCCACTGTAAATGCAGGATTGGTTTTTTTGCTCCATCTCTCCATTAGGGAGGTGGTTGAATTCTTGTGATCTTATCTAAAATTTTATTCAGTAAACATATTTCTCCAGGAAAAAAAAATATGAGTTGATAAAGAAAGACTATATTTCTCAAAAATATGAGTGTGTAGCCAAACAACTTTAAAGGAATATTCCATTAAGCCACAATGTTTTATCTATTTTCTCTCTTTATCTCATAACTCTTTGTTCTTGGCAGTATACATATATGGTATACATATATGCTGTATCACATAATATCTTGCACAGTATTCCTTTCTAATAAAACTTGGTAATGCATTCTTTGAACATCTGAGTTTTGAAAATGGATGACAGGAATAACAATAATGTGTTATCAAAAATGTTATATTCCTTGCTCATATATATACTTACATGATTCTAGATTAAATACTGATGGTTCAACATCTACATAAGCACGTTTCAAAATGTATGCAAAATTACTTACACCAATGACACAATATCCCCACGTTGTACGTCATAATTTCGAATGCTCCAGTGGTTTAAGAGCACTACATCAGATGCTTGTCTTCCCCCAGGATTCAAAGAAGGCTGAAAGAGGGGGAGAAAAAAGCCCCAATCATCTTTAGATCTACATTTCCTTTATGGATTTTCCACCTAACTCTCATTCCACCAACAGGTAAAATCCATTAAAATCAGTAAAAACATACCCACTTACTGTAAGAGGCCAGGAATCTGTTGTATTATGGGAAATATATTTCTTTATTAAATGACATATTAAATATAATTAATTTCTGACAAACTGTACTTCATATTTTTTAGTGCACGACTGCATGTAAATTGAATTACAAAGGATAAATACTTATGGGAAGCCTGATGAAAAGAAGAGATTGCCTTTAGTGCTTATCATTTAATATTAAAATCAAAGGAGAACCAAGAACACTAATTCCCAGAAAGAAAAAAAGCAACAATTTTTTTGCTGGCATCTTACTGCTTATACAAGCATAATGCACTAAAGATTAAATATGTACTTATAACAATACTAATTCCAGCATCCTTTGCAAAGGGAAAAAACAAACCCTACACCTACAGCATGCACTGACAGTAAATGTGGGCCTTCCATAACAGGATAAATAGGACCTTGAACTCTCACAGAACCACATATAGAAACGAGACTGGTCACTAAACTCAGTATTAAAATAGCCAAGTAATTAATGAGTAGAAAGTATTAGGAGGTATGTAGAACCACACATAATTATTTTGTGGGATGTGATACAAAACCAGGGTAGCTGGTAAACACTGGCTCCAAGTTAACCCATAGGAAATGTCAGAGGAAGGAAGCAGCCCATCACAGTACTGTCTGCATTTAGTTTTGCAGAGCTCATTTCAATAAAAATACTCCTTTTTACTAGATAGAAAGTATTTAAGAGTATTCCAGGCTAAAGTCTTCTGATAGCTTATTTCTCAGTAAGCTTTTTCAGTCTCTTCAAATACAATTAGAGTATCTCCAAGTTGGACAGCAGATGACCTCTAATTTAGATTCTAGAGTTAGGTGACATATGCAATAAAACAGAGTATTGAGATTAGGCAGCCCCTCATTTGTCAGTATGAGAGCTGCAACATTAGCTAATATTTTTTTGGTGGTTGTTTTTTGTTTGTTTGTTCATTTGTTTTGTAGAAGAGGGTTTTAGGGCTCACCTTACAATCTAAATCTAACTTGGGCCTTCCCATGAACCACTAGACTTTCACTGCTGATATGCCCCTCCCCAGATTGATAGTACCTTTGATAAGCAAACCAGTTGAGAGACTGAAATGAACTGTTCTCAACACAAGTAATTACACAATGTTAAATTTAATTGTATTCTCATTCAGCAAAACTTTGTTCTTAAATACAGATGGTTAATTCAGAAGCAATTGGAAGTGCAGATTTCTCTTTGCTACAGTTTCTTCATATTTTCTTTGCTAACCTGATCAGTTGAAAAACATTTATCTCAAATCAGACTTATGAAAAAATTGCTTTTCAAGGTGCAAGAGGAAGTACTGTGCTGGGGTCCTCAGTAGGTGTAATTCAAATGAACAGTAAGCAATATGATAGGTCAAAAGAATAAATGTGTTGGGGGAGGGGGAGGGATATGACACAATGTGTTTATTTCAACAGCAAACAAGGCTAGTTACATTTTGAGCTGTGGACTATGGGCAAGTTTCTAGTCAAGGAAGTCTGCAGATCAAAGCAGAACACCTGGTTTAAGTCTAAGCTATAAACATATTAACACTGATCGTTATTTTATCTACCAGACTCTAAGCACTGCAAAAACCAGATAAATGAAAACCAGAAGCTAAGTAGCAGATATTTGATTAATAGTTTTTAATCAGGATTTCCAAAATCATTTACCACCTTTATAGCATTTTCCACCAAAGGATTGTTTATTTACATACAAATGATCTTCATACAAATTCATTAGCAATTCACAGTCATACTCATTTTGCTAAATGCAGGCAGATATGGGCCAGAAGCTAACAGTACTAAATATAAGGCAGAGACTAATCTTACAAAGAAGGAATCATACATATAGGATATTCTCACATAGTAAACTCCCTAGTATTCAAAAGTATCTATCCTAAGGGGCCAAAAGGATGAAACAAATTGAAATTTTAAAACCATTGTTTCAAAAGATGATGTATTTCACAGCTGATATTTAGAAAAGATCTACATGACTGTTCACAGACTTTTCCTCTCAAATAAATCTATATGAACTACATCTTACAGAGAAATACACCAGGTAGGTACAGTATTGCCCTAGTTGGGTTGTTGCAGCTGGCTCCTACTGTTTTCTGTATTTAAACAAAGGGAATGCCTTAGAATTGAAATACATTTAGATATTACATAATCTTTCTTACTAAATGCATTAAAAATGCATTTTTAACAATAGCTAACGTGGCTTTGACACACAGGGTGGATATCCAACTCATTATACATTATGTTTGAGAAATGTATGACAGTGTTGGGCTTTTCTTTCTGACAAAACAACCTGACAAATGCACAGACAAAAATACAGTTTTGTTAGAAGAAATTTAAGGAAAACTAAGAGACTTTCATTTCACATCAACCATTACTTTTATCTTTTACAAAAAAGAAAATCTAAATGCTTCAGCAAGCCTTTCTCTATTGTAAATTACAAAAATTGGATTCTACAGCAAAAAGTATAGAAATAACACAACTTATTCCTCATGATATTTTTACTACTAGTAAGGTTTCAGGTCTAGCAAAACCAAAATACAGCTTCTCAAAGAGAGTCAACAAATAGGCTCACAAGGCTTCTTTATAAGAAACAAAATAATACAGAGACCTCTTCCTTCTTCTAGCTTGAAGCATTATGACTTCTTTGCTCAAGTTCTTGGCATAACAGCCTGCTACAAATGAGACACACAGGTCTTAATTTAAACTGTGGTGCAGAAGCCACAAATCATTCACTCTTTCTAATCACTAACTAATCTAATGCTAAAAGCATGCAAATTGAGATCCCCAGCCATGTGATGAAGCCTCATAGGACATAAGGTTCTATAAGCAGGAGGATAAAAACATGCCCTTTTACTATAAATAATTATTAACTTGGTAGGTTTTATGTCACTAGTGATGGTCACAACTTATTTGCTTGAAGCTTGGGGAACATAAAGAATATTCACATGAGTTTACAGGCTTAGGTACAATAATCCTAATAATAAAGTTAGGAGAAACTGCCACAGGATAATTACAACTGCTATTATGCATAATGGAATAGAACATTCAATAATGTTTGCTGTGGAAACAAGTGTGCTTTGTCAGAGACCACTACTCAAGCCACTTGCTATAATCCTTGGTATTGAACTGTTTGCAACAGAACTTTCACATTAAGCTGCACATATGCTGTCATCTTTCATCTCTGTTTCACTTGAAAACAGTCCATTTGATTTAAGGAATTTACAAATTTATATATCCATAGAGAGTTCCTTTTCCACATCAATATGTATGAAGAGTTCACAATAGCAGACAAGCAATGAAACTCAATAAAAAAAATTACATAAATCAATACCAAGATGGCCACATAATAACAAACATTTTAAAGTATACAGCCAGCACTACAAGAAGAGTCACACAAAAAATCCACAACAAGCAATTAAGAAATCTTATTACCAGTTATTTTTTGCACTTATAGTCTATGTTGTAAACAGATTACAACTCACTTGAAACTCACTATTAACAGAATGGTAGATGAGCACATCTATCTGTAAAATCCTAAGCAACAAAACCACCTCATGTGAGGATTAAAAAAACCCAGTAATTTCAAAAATAGAAAAGGAAATGACACAATTAAAAAATGTTAAAATTATAAAATGCAATAGTTCACTGTTATTCCCTATAGGCTAGGGTTAATACACATATACACTGAAGTCAGTACAAGTGAAAGAATTGTGACTGAAATGAATTATGACTGAAAGCACTGTAGAAACAGAATCAGCTTGAGACAATGAAATGCATGAAGTCTGTCTTAATTGACTGGGAATAAATCAGAAAATTTGTATTTTCATTAGAAGCTTTATTCAGCATGCTTGTTAGGGTGTCAAAGTATTACCATCATCAGTAACTACGAAGCGGCAGTAAGGCTGGTTCAAAACAAAAAGATAGTGAGGGGGGAGACAGAGCACAACAGGGAACAAGAGCAGGAGAGTGTGTGGGACACGGAGAGATTTATTTCTTGCTTCTTCACAAAACTTTTAATTTCAGGCCCAGCAGGAATCACAATGATGAGTACACAAAACCAGCTAGACATTTTAGAGGTCTATTACAAACAATTCTTGCAAATCTTACTGTGATATCTTCAAATTGAGACAATAAGGTATCATTGGAAGCATGTGATTGAAGGATAGATGACTACAAACTGACTGAACTTCACCTGCCGTCATACCCATACCTTTCAGATACATTCAGTATAGATCACTTTCCAAAGAACACAGTAAACAGACAGAATTGCAACATGATGACCAGTACTCCTTTAAGCTACTCTGCAAGAGAGGGTTATATTCCTTATAATTATGCCCCTGTCAGACTTGCTTAAATGTCTAATAAATCTTGGCAAAGAAATTAGTATCTTATTAAAAGCACTAGGATTTTTTTTTTTTTTTGTAATCTGGAAAACATCCATATGCATAGAAGTTTGTTTTAAACTTCTATTTCAGTGCTACAGTCCAGAATAAAACCAGAGAATTTTACAGACACTGAGATGTCAGTAAAATTACAAATGTCAGTTTTCAAGCTAGCCATACTTCAATCAACAGAGGTAATGTTTAGTCAACAGACACAGCAAGGGAAGAGCTTCAATTTTAATCACCCAGTGAATAGACATTGCTTTCCCTAGCCACTACAGAGAGCATATCCTTCTTTGTCAGGTTGAATAAATCTGAGCAAATAACTGTAGGGTTTTCCAAATCTTCCATGGATAAACCATAGTTAATGATATGCCCTTCAAGTGACTAGAGAAGCAACACTCCAGAACAACACCAAACTAAACAAAACAACTGCCCAACACCTGGGACTTTGACTTTCACAAAAATGTAGAACTGAGGTATTGACCAGAGGGGCTCAATAGCTTGTGGAGAGGGAAAATCTAAAAAATTTTTTTCCAGTTACTGAGGTAAAACTATCAAGCAAGAACAGATGTCAAACAGACCACTAGATCACAGACAGAAAAGAACAAACAATGAAAGGCATTGTGGCATGCTAAAGAAACAACACCTCAAAATTTAAATGTTCAGGTCATGCTCACCAGTAGCAAAAAGCAACAAAACCCAAACAAACAAAAACATAAAACCAAAATCAGAAAATCCAATATGCATCTACATCTTGAATGTTTCATTCAGATCTCCACATGTTTTTTACAGCATTAAACACAAATCAGTCAAGTCCAGGATCTAGCTTAAGTTTTGTCTGTGTAAATACTGCACAATTCAAACTCCAGCAGCTGGTCTTGATTGCTATGAAACCTCTCTTCAAGGTTCTGAGCTTATCCAGATAATCAGAAAAGAGAGCTTGACATCCAAGATCAGAATTCTTAGTCTCTGCTATTTTCAATGTTGCATGATTGGAACAAAATATATTACGGTTATCAGTGGTGATGAACAGCAATGCACACTGCTTATGACTTAAAATGCAAAGCAACAATACAGTTGGCTACAGTAAAACATATCTTTTTCAAGTTCCAAAACCAGAGGAAAAGTAGCTGTTCAGTATCATGAGTATTTATTGTCTAAATGTTACACAGGCTATTTATAATTATTTGCTTACACTGTATAAACATTCAGTACAACCAGAATACACTGAACTGATACCTATGTCCTGATAAGCATGTATTAATATATGAATATTATATATTATTCATGCCACTTTCAGCATTCTTCACTGCAATGGTGCCATACATGTTCACTAGTAAGAGCAAGTACTACAAAAAACAGTTTTGCCTTACAGTTACTATAATGCAGCTACTAAAAATTAATAAAGCCTCTTTGTGAGTCATCAATCCCAAGAGACAAAAAGTATTGCTCCAAATATTTCTAAATGTCTAGGAAGGTATTAAAACAATATATCTTTATCACTACTTCTCCATACTACTTATTCCTTTTACTGAGACAGAATTTTGGGAAGTTTTCTTCTCAAAAGATTTTCTTTCATATCACAAAAGTATTTGTTTAACAAAGTAGAAATTAAACTATTTCATACTACAATGTTGTCATTTAATAACAATTGAGAAAAAGATTTTTTTTGCACCTTGCTACTGTCAGTGGAGAGTCACTTTTTAATTTCCTGAGAGACAAAAGATATTTCCAGCAATACCTGCATTGATGCTCCTTCCACCCTTGCG
The DNA here is from genome assembly GCF_003984885.1 of Neopelma chrysocephalum. Taxonomy (NCBI): domain Eukaryota; kingdom Metazoa; phylum Chordata; class Aves; order Passeriformes; family Pipridae; genus Neopelma; species Neopelma chrysocephalum. The sequence goes on from NW_020897719.1 coordinate 6,696,634, forward strand.
ACGCAGGCAACTCTATCCAGGAAAGTCACAGTTACAGGAACAGCAACAAAGAAACCTTTTAAAAAGGCTTTAATGTATCTCTTCCCCAAACCCTGAGCCTGTGCCATAATCTGAAAAACATGAAGGGAAAAAAAACCTCAAATTTGAGGTAACGTCAACACGTAGCAATTTCAACAAGGACTATTAAGAATAAACTTATCTGTTAAGGTCTCACAGTGGAAAAAAAAAAGTGTGCACATGAGAAAGGAAAAAATCCCAAACAACTATAAATCTTCATCAGAATTTAAATGTCTATTCTACGGAACATCTTGATACTTGACATTTACCCTTTAGCTAATTTGAACATTTCTTGTGATCCTGTGCTAAATAATAACCAGATAAAATCTAACAATCCATTTTGGAAAAAAAATTATAAATTATTTTCTTTCCATACACTGATAATTATTAATTTCTGACCCCCAAAGATGGATTGTGTTAAATAAAGAAAGGTTATTTGCAACATACTAGCTTCTCTTTATTAAATACTTCCACACCTGAAGCATTTCAAATGCATCACTTCCACACTTGTGGTAACTGCAACATGCAAAATCAATTCAAATTGTCATATATATCAGAGGGACACACGGTAACACAATGAGTCCTTGTTCACGACTACATCACAAAGTTAAAAGCATACTGGCCGACTGGGCAGCTAAGTAATGACACATGGCATGATTCCACTCCAACTCGCCATGTATTATGCTATCTCCCATCTATTTATTTAATTCTTAACCACTGAATATGCTTGAAAAATACCTACAGACTACACTGAAACACAAGTTGTTTGACTGTATTAGTTATACCTCTGAAAAGCAAGCTGAATATCCAGATACTGCTGCCAAGGTACAAGACTATTTTACATAACTGAAGTTTTATTATAAGAAATCCTCCCTTTCACCTGTTGGCAATTGCCTTTTAAACTGCTGCTTCCACCTAATGAATCCCTTCTTATAACAAAATATTTTTAACACAAAGGTAAGTTACTACATGCCAGTATCTCACTGAACAGTGCACACATTTTTGCCAGGTCTACTTTGTAAGTTTTCCCCTCCATAAAGCATAGACAAGCATTTACCATTGGATAAGTGTGTGCACATGCAAAGTTGCCATGCCATTGACACAACAGTTCACCACCCAGCTGCCAGTAAATGGAAGGTTACCCATCATTCTTTCAGTATGAGGTGCTTCAAGTTGTCTTGCACTGCCACAGGGAAAGAGCTAGAACTTAAGCAGCAGAAAAGAAGTTTGCAGCATTATCTTCTATCAGTAACTCTACATGTGAAAGGATAATCTTCAACTGATAAACACTGTTTGATTAAAATCTGCAGTACTATCTTTTCTTACATTTTGGTGGTCTTAGGAGAAAAGAAGGGAAAAAAGTAATTATAAGCATTTACTGCAGTCACGGGAAAGAATTTAGGGTGGTAAAGGGTAGATACAACAAAGATCCTTAAAAGAAAAAAAATTCTGGTTGGAGTATTTGTTTATATATAAATAAAACATTAGATAGCTATTACTCCTGGAAATAATATTCTGCTCTTAGAAATTTATAAAACATCTGCAGATTTTAAGAGCATCATGTTTCTGGAGTGAAATTCTGAAATATAGTGCAGTATCTGGTTTATGTTGACAGCAGATTTAAATGCATGTCAGTGAAGCAAGCAAAGTATTGTTTGCTGAAAAAAATAAAATCCCCAACATATGTCTGGATCTCTGCCCAGTCAGTGACGCCCAACACTTTAAAGACAGAACAGAAACAAAAAACAGAAACAAAAAACCAACAAACCAAAAAAAAAAATCAAAAAAGCAGGAAAAAAACCTTATAGATTCATACACTTTTCAACATTTGTAAGTCACACTTGGTTTAGGGCATAAAACCCAATAAAACAGAATAATTCAGTAGAACTGAAAAACTTCAAAGCACCAACCTTGAAAAGTTGTTTAAAATGGCAACATGGACAAGAAAAATCCAAGCTCAAAAATGCTAGCACATAGCAGGTCAAAGCATTAAGAATTTCATATTGTGCAGCTCAGAGATTAAGGCAGATGGAGCACAGCATTATCTGGACTGAAGTATTTGGTGCACAAAAGGTCCAGGTATTATAATGAGCCTCTCGTGGGCACTACAACATATGGAGAAGAGATACTATTTAGATAGCTCTCTATGTATAAACTGTTTATTTTTTCTTACACTTGCCTGCACATTAGAAGACACTGTTTATCAAATAGCCTGCAGAAAATCACCAGGTAATTCAGAAAGCCCCAGGTTACAATATATTTGCAAACTTAGGTACTTAAAAATTACCCGCAGAAGTATGATAGGAAAAATAGCTGTAAAAACAAGGCATTAGCAGTCATCCACAAAGGAAATAGAACGGCCCCTGATGTGCTTCTACAAAAAGGTATGTGAGGGAACAGGAAGAAAGGAATTACAACCTATATGCAAAACACCTACCCTGCCAAGACTGCTACGTTTTTTTGAAATGACCTATTTGATCTTGTTCACAAATCAGTAACTACACTATATATAGTTCCATAATCCATTGAAATAACCAACTGTCAATCACGATATGCATTTTTCTATAAATCAATGGCACCACACTAGAATTCAGGCATATGCAGTTTGAAAATGAAGACTTTCATAATAGAAAATACTACAATACATGAATGAGCCCAATTTTGTTGCATCCTATGAAACATAAAACTGAGAACAAAAGCTTTTGGTTTAAGACTGGTCTAACTGGAAGACAAGGTTATACCTAGTCTAAAAACCACAATGAACAGGATGTTGCTCAGTATCAGAATTTGTGTGATATTTTTAGCATGTGGCCTTTCTACAACGTTTCATGATACAAGGTCTGAGCTAACTACTGCCATGCAGCCTGACTCATTTCCCACTTCAGTTGTACATTTCAATAACTTCTACATTACAGGGATTACTATAAGGGTACAAGTATGCAGACCTTTTAGTAAGCTGATTTAAATCACATAAATTTATCCAAGTAGAGGCTGATGCACAGATATGATGGTGATGAATGCCACAGAAGAATCAAAATAGACAAGCCCACATAAGTCTTCAGTTAAAATAATCAATATAGATCAGTGTATTTAAGTTTTCATTTAAAAATACTATCTAGTTCTAGAAGGATCTCTCATTTATCCTTCAATAAAGACAGCTTCATCCTGGTATTATTCCACCCTAGTGGTAACATATCTATTCCATTAATGTATTTATACTCTGTATTCAGGTTTTGCTCACCCTATTCCTCAATCATACTACTCTCTCTGTAACCCCTGGCACGCACACATTAAAGAATAGCACTCTATCGTGAATTTGGAAATGTCACAGGTCCTGGAAACAACTGCTGTATCATTGAAGCAACAAATCCTAACCTAATCAACTATTTCAGCAACTACACGTGTATGCTCTGTCGTTCTCTTTCTTCTAAGTCAGTCATTTTGTCCTGATGCCTAGATGTTTTGCTTGTTCCAAATACAAAGCAGCAGATTTTATTAGCTTCAACTCCATTTTGTACCATTTTTTATGCCTAAACTTGAATTAAAGCAATTACAATTTCCATGTAATAGCTCCCATCACTATGAAATATGTAGGATTTTTTTTCCAATATACCACAATAAAGAAAAACAACAATAAAAATCCACTTTTGTAATCTTCTCAGAGCTATAATATACAGAGAAGTTCTCAGAAGGAGAAAAAAACAGATCAACATAATGAGCTTTCAGGTCACAAACCAAATAAAAAAGCTTAAACCACAACACTCAGCAACATAATCTGTCACAGAATTATTACTGGAGGGAAAAAAATAAATTTAATATGGAACCGATCCTTCTTTTAATTTAATGTTATTACATCCCATCATTGGGATCTATCTCATGTACAAAGGCTCAGTTCACATGTTGGTTGTAACTGGAAAGAAATTCACATTACTACTCTTAAAAATTAATTTTGTGTCTCAAGTGTACAGATTTTACCCTCACGGACAATCTCGTACTTCCAAACAAAATATCTGACTCTTCAAACATAAAGAAAAATTTGAAGAAAACACAATTGTAGATCAAAGTTACACTCAGCAATCACATTAACAAAAAGTTCAGGAGGGAGAGTAATCAGCCACCCCTCAGTTCTGAGAAGTTATTCATGATTCCATTTTATACATACAAGCATCAAGAAAAAGAATTGCAATACAAAAAAAAAAAAAGTCAGTAATTGTTACAAATCAGATCTTTTCAGAGCACTTAAACTTTAGATGTAATGTTTAGTATGTTCCAAGTACCATCACACAGGTGACAGAGTATCAGTTCTTCTAACATAAAAGTTACAAGTTTTTTTTTTTACTCACGTTTCTACATCTTCAAATAACTAATAATCATTAATATATATTGCAAATAAAGGAAAGTACTAAATTACATCAATTTTGGAAATCACTTAAGAGAGCAACATAACAGGTATTTAATTAGCTTTTTACAACTGAAAGTCCTGTGTTGCTTTGAGCCTAAAGATTCAATGCATGTGAAGTTAATTTTATAAATTGATTTTAGGTGTTCTTTATTAACATATACTAGCTGCTGTTATGTTTTAGTCTTGAGTAGACTGTATAAATGAGCAGTTGCTTCAATACTCACTGAATTTGTAAATTATATTAACCGTAAACAATAGCATTACCTTTGAATTTAAGTGAATTTGCACATTTATATAGTCAGCTCTCTGGATTCTTTCCAGTACCATGAAACTGTCCTCTTAGTTGTGATTATCCAGAACCCAATTTAGGCAAAAACAACAACAAAAAAGGTTTTAACCACAACACATAACATTAAGTATTCACATAACATTCAATAAACAGCCTAAGAATAACAGCATTCAATTCTAAACATTAATATTGTCAGAAACAAATTCTTCTTAAAGCTTTTGCATTTGAGTTAAGACCAAGTACATTTAGTAGGGAACAGGGAAGTTTCTTCTAGCCTAATGGAAAATCAAATGAACACAAGAACAAATGAATACAAGAAACATTTGAAAGGTATTTTCAATTTTCAGCATATTTTATAAAAATAACTAGTTCTCCTTCAACTACTGTAAAGGCAGTTTTGTGCATGCTTGCTCAAAGCAGGAAAATTAGAACTGACTCCCCAACAATCCATTCCCATGAAATCATCCAGCAGTAAGGCTTGACGAACCAACTACTTACTATCTACTGTCTGTGCCATATCAATACACTAAATGTACAAACTAATACAGAAAATGTGCCTTCGAAAAATAACTTCCTTTATTTTAACAACTCAGGTTCTCCTGGAACATTAGAGGCCACTGTGGGACTTGTTAAGGGCATACCTAGTGTATTCTGTAACAATCATTCCCCACCATATTGATTTTGAGTCTGGGATTTGTGACAATTTCAACTGCCATATAAATTTCTCAGGTCTTGAGAATAAACAAAACAACTAAACAGCAAACATAAGGATACAGATTTCCAGAAATAGCTGAAATCTGTGGCACATTGGTCAACTTATAAAGTTTTCAATATAAAATTCCAACTATGACTGTGATTTGAATCTTAAAATTATTGTTCAAAATTATTAAAACTCCTATTCTCATGGATCTGGATACCACCCACTACTATACCATGTGTACAGTTATTTATCACCAATTCCAGAAGAAAATTAATTTCAGTAACAACATACAAGTTAAACAGAAGAATCTGTAATTTTGAAAGTAAATGAAATGGAAGACTCCCCGAAATCTCCCAAACAGAGTAGTTGAAAATGTTACATTTTTTCACAAAATGCACATGGATTCAGTTACAAAGCTGCATAATGGAAAAATCAAGCCTAATTCCGAAGTCTTTTAGAGAATTTATTTCATTCAACCCGAAAATCCCCAATACTTGTCTTCCAAGTACATTCTGTTTGTCTTCCAAGTATATTCTGTTGACAATTTCTATTTTCTTCCTAGTTGAACAATGAACAAGTACGTGTGACATATGCTTTTGGGGAAGAAAAAGAAAATAAAAATGTGCTGGTACAAGAAAGTTATTTAGAGGGATGTAAAGCAGCTTTCCTAGACCACTCAATTAATTCCAGTTCGACAGAACAGTAATGATGTGAAGAAAAAGAAAACAAAACTCAACAACAACAAAAAAACCCCTGCAATGGAATACCAGCTAATTAAAAGATTTTTACAAGGTTAGTCTACAGCTGCACTTTTTCTATCTAACCTTTTCACCGACTTCCAAAAAAATAATTTTCCTTTATAAAGGTAGGAACACCAGGACATATCTAGGAACTGGCTGAATCTCTTCAGCTTCAAGCATTGCAGCCTTTATACAGAGAAGCATTTAATTAAGAATAGATTGAAGGACAAGAACCAGATGCAGAAAAGCAGCCACTTTAAGACAAGTTGTGTCATTATAAACCAAAAAAAAAAATATTTCTCTCTCAGATGTTCATGATGTAGGGTAACAGGAAAGCCACTCCATCAGAATACTAGGTAACTGCCATTAACTGTGTTCATCATAGGGCACATATGAGATCTGACAGACATTCAATAAAGCAGGAAAATATGTTAAGTAAGAACTGCATCCAGTTCAGGACCAAGAGCAGTGCACAGCACAAGTCCCAGGTGCAGGACATAATGCCAGCGAACGAGAGCACAACCCCGGAATCGCTTCCCAGCCTGTTCCCCTGCACACGCTACACTTCCACCGGCACCGGGGCACGACCGTCTCCTGCACCGCCTCTGACAGGCAGAGGATGCGGAGAACAACGCTGCTTCTCACTGCTAGCTCTGCAAGTTTAATCCAGTCCCTTCGCCGTGGGCACTGGTACCTCGGTAATTTGAAAGAGAAAGAAGAGAACAGCCCTACACCCAGCACGCTGCCGGGAAGCTTCAGCGGCTGCCCGCGGGGAGCAGCGCTTCCGCCGCCGCGCGGGGACCCGCCCGTGGGGCGGCTCGGGCGGGCGGGGCAGGGGCGGGGCGGCAGAGAGCGCCCCGCGCGGGCTCACGGCCGGGCCCGCCGCGGGGCGCCTGTCGCTCCCCGCCACCTCACCCGAGCCCCGTCTCCCCCCGCCTGGCCCCGCTCCCCCCTCCACCAGCGTGCTCCCCCACCGCCTCCCCGCCCCAACTCTGCGAGGCTCTGAGCCCGCCCGGCTCCCATCGCTCCGCCCGGCCGCCTGTGCCCGCTTACCCTTTACTCCTTCCGCGGGGGGCGGGCCGCAGCCGCGCGGGTCACGTGGGGGGCCGGCGTGGGGCCCGTCGTGCTCCCGAGCGGCCGCCCCGGTCGGCCCTGAGGGGTCGCGGCTGTGGCTGCGGCGGTGCTCGGTTGTGCGGCCTGACAGGCTCACCTGGTGCCAGGCACGGAGCAGGCCCTCTGCTAAAATAATGTGCTTGATCTGGTCCTCTTTCAGCGCCTGTATTTACAGTTTGAGTGCCCAAGCGCATGAGGCCGTTGGATTGCAGCGGCCGTGGTTTCATTCAGTGAGGATGGAAATCCAAATATACAAGGACTCAATTGTATTGTGGCCATTTTTTGGCAATTGGACCTTACTGACCTGTTTGGATATTCATATATAATATTGCGAGTTCCTACATTTCTGTACAAACCAGTTCTGTAAGTTGCATATATTGTACGCACACGAAAAGGCAGGATTTTTGTTCAGCTGATGGGTTTCCTAGTGCATACCAGATCGCATCGGGACTGATGTCAGCCAGATCCGATGGGGACTGATGTCAGCCAGATCCGCTGTGCATCGCAGCTGGCTGCATTGTGCTTCCAGTCCTGTCTCCATGGATGGGGGTTTGGAATAGTTTAACCCCAGCCAGCCACCAAACACCACGCAGCTGCTTACTCACTGCCCTACCAGCAGGACCAGGGAGAGACTCAGAATGGTAAAAGCCAGAAAACTCATGGGTTGAGATAAAGTTTAATATGAAAAACAAAAGCCACGCACACAAGCAAAGCAAAACAAGGAATTAATTCCCTGCTTCCCATGAGCAGGCAGGTGTTCAGCCATCTCCAAGATGGCACATAATGATGACTTGGGAAGAGTCATCACTCCAAATGTGTCCCCCCCATGCCTTTCTCCTTCTTCCCCCAGCTTTCTGTATTGAGCATGATGTCATATGGTATGGAATATCCCTCTGGTCAATTTGGGTCACTTGTCCTGACCTGTCACCTGTCTCTTCCCAACTTTCCATCCCCCAACTTTCTAGCCAATGTGGCAGTATGCAAAGCAGAAAAGGCCTTGTGTAAGCACTGCTCAGCAATAACAAAACCATCTCTATATTACCAGCCCTGTGTTCAGCACAAATCCAAAACACTCCCATACTAGTCACTGAGAAGAAAATTAACTCTACCTCAGCCAAAACCAGCACGAGGTTGGTTTTTCCTGTCTAGTGCAAATGGATACACTAGGGTTTGTGTTTTCAGTCAGTGTTTTGTTGTTTTCATCAGTTGTCATAACAAGTGCAGACGCCAATATAGTCTGAAGCAGGAGGTTTTTCCAGATAGTTCATGTACCTTCAAGAGTCAATGGGCAAATTCATGATAGAGAAATCCATTAAAGGTTATCAAACGCATCGAAAGTACCTCTTGCTCAGTGAGTCCCTAACTAGATGCTGGGAGATATTTCTACTAGTCAGGCCACTGTCAGAACACAATATGAAATGACACCTCTGCTTGACTCTCAGCAGTTATTTGCAATTTATTATTAAAATGTTATTTTAAGATCAAATATGAAATTGTTTATAATTAAAATTATCTTGACTTTGAAGCTCAGCTGTGAACATATGAATGCATAGTTGGCTGACCACATCATTAAGAGTTGGACTTGATGATCTCAGAGGTCTTTTCCAACCCGGTTGATTCTATGATTCTATGATTTTACAGGAATAAAACATTTCCACAGTTCTTGACATAGGAAGCAACTATCTTAGAAGGAAATATGATAGAGTACTTATTAATTAACTGAACTGGAAGACACACAAAGACTATTTTTAGTAAAAGGTTCTTGAATTATATATACATAATTATAAAATTTCTTGTTACACCCTATTACAAACACAACATACCCAGCTTCTTGTCAAATCTGAATGTTTTAGCAATACTTACTGCTTTTAATGATTAAAACATTTTCACAAAAAAATAGAATTAGTTTTAGTGTGATTTTGCTTTCTGAAATACATAATATGATGTATATCATATGATGCCAACATATTTGCTACCCAGGTTAAACCAGTGATTGTTACCCTATTTCATTTTTTGTTTTCCATTGACACATTTTTAAATAAGCATTACCTTTACAATCAAATAATTCTTACTAACTGTTGTTGTTGATTAACCTTTATGTAGTGCATTCTTTAACACATTTGAACTGTGTGCTCACTTTCCGATTCTACAGTGAGCTTTTCAGTGCATTGCACAGGAATAAATAGAGTATTCTGCCACTGGTATCCACCATCTTCATTTTCATGTAAAAATTTTAACTGGGAAACCTTCACAAATTGTTCAAAAATATTGCTGCAAAACACAATATTTCGAATTGTAACATTAGAGAAGCACCTTATGGGAATGTGCATTGATATTTCCATGCACTCAAAGCTCACAGTATGAAAACTCCCACTAAACTCTTGAGCTGATACTCTTTTCAGCTTAAAGACCTTTGCTGTAAACCTCTCAAGATCAAATCATGTCTCATCAGTTCTCTTCATTTTGAAATCAGGTGTGTGCTAAACAACTAGCAGGAAATTCCCATTCTTACTCTTCATTCATTTGTGTATAAAGTGAAATTTATCAAAGCTGATACTAAAGTTAGCAGCTGCAAATGATGCACCATTTTTTTTTTAGTAATATTTCTACTGCATTGGTACCTAGAAGTAGAGGACTGGTGTTTTTTGCTTTCAGTTCTAACAAATAGGTACTGAAAATGTTTTGCTGCTTCCATGCCTTGATGCATCTGTGACTGAAATAAAGAAAAAGGGTGCCCTTTTCACCCACCTCTTCAATTACTTTTCCGTTGAGAGTATCATTAAGGCTTTCTCAGCAACCCATAAACCTTTTTCACTACAGGATCCATTTAAAAGGCTCTTAACAGACTGCAGCAAGCTTTATGCTAAAAACACATTTAGTTCAGTTTCCTCCAGCTTAATTTCATTTTGCATTTTAAGAGCATGGAAAATCTCTAAGAGATTTTCTCTAAGACCTGCTTTGAGTTAAAATCAAGTACTACGTGTTTGGGAATACAACTATCTGTAGAGTATTTAAGGCATGTTTATCTTCTTCCATGTAGTAAAGAAATGAATGTTTGAGTGGTGTTGAGTGTACTATTCTGAGGAGGTGTGCTTTGGAGGAAAATATTGAGCTGGATCCAACCACCTGAGAGCACAGAAAAGGTGCAATGAAAAAAGGGCACAGGATCAAAAAGCCTGATTGCTTAAATGGATATTGCAGATCAATGCTTCATATTGTCCAGCTGTGGCTTGAAGAACTCCTAGCCCAAGTGCAGAAATCAATGGTGTGGCACAAAAGAGGGCAATAAATCTTAAACCTGATATTGTACTGGGAAAAATATGATTGTGGCATCTTCAGTATTACTTTATTATACATCTCCATTTCATTACATGACTAGGGACCTAATTCCTGCTAGTTTCTGGGCTCTGATAATGGTTTTTGATAAAGAATCACACACTCATTTTTGTGGATTTATTTCAAAAGGGAGTTTATTTTCAGTGGGAGTTATCTACTCATATATATATAATGCAGCTATCTACGTATGAAGTCTTTGTCTAAATTTCCTTTATGTCAAGGAGGTGACACAGGACAGGACAGGATTAATCTCATTCACAGGTGTATGTTGAAAAAAAAAAAACAAATCACATTTTTAAAAAGCCTGTTTCTCCTCACTTGCTAATGCATGCATCTTGATGACTCACTCAGGTGTATAGGATGCTTGCCATGGGATGAGAATCATCCCACCCTGCCTGTGCCAGAGTTCCCAGGGACCTGGCTGAAGGCTGGTACCAAATTCTGTGAAATGCTGGTGGGAGTAACGACCAAAATTGCCTGACTGATGTTAATACCTGTACACTTACCAGTGGTTCAGTGCTCTTCACTTACACAGAGAAGATTGGGTTGGGTTGATTATAACTCTGTATGGAAGTTAGCATATAAAGATATATACCTTTGTGTTGTCACTCTTTTGACCATCACATACTATTTATGTTATGCCTCACACATACTGAAACTCAGCCTGGTCATAATAAAGTAGATTTTGCTTCCAGTTGGTCAGGCAGGCAGCAGAGCATAAAACTCTGTAGTGACCTCTCCATTGGGAAAAAACAGAAGAACCGATACACAAAAAGATTCCTGAAGTCCTGTCATTGATCTGTTAAACTGTCGTAATCTTTGAAGGGTAGAAATAAATAACTTATGGTAGTCAACCTAATTGTGTTGGGTTTCCTTGAGGAACAGTTATTACCCTCAAATGCTTGCATAGGAAAGAAGGAAACAAACATAATTTGTGAAGTCAAGAGTCTGTTGTTGAAGTAGGTAAATTCTTGACAAGCTAGTGAAAGATTTATCGGTCCAGATCTAATAATTACAGAAAAAGAAAACAGAGCTATTACATAGGGAAAAAAATCTCTATAGTAATAGATAAAATTCTTACAAAAAATTCTTGACATCCACCTCTCTTGCTGATGTTATACTCGCCTTTGGTTATTTCCACAGGTGTTAAGATGGTTTGGTTCAGTGTGGTGGGAGTTTTTTGTTCTCTTTGTTACCCCTGTAACTGGCTTTTCCCACCTCCCAGGTCAGTGTATTTTTAACTGACTGATGGTGTCTTGTTTACAGCCCTGAAGTTTTCAGTGTCATCTTACAGTGTCATTTTACAGTGTCACTCCTGTTATTCCATGACTGTAATCCCCTGCATTTCATTATTATGGTAAGGGCATAAACATTTCATTCTAACAAGTAACTGTTTATTACCACGTATTATAGTTGTATCACACAATTATAAAAAATTCCAAAAAAGTAAAACATAGGATCATAGAATCATTGAATATCTCAAGTTGAAAGGGACTCATAAAGATCTTTGAGTCGAGCTCCCTGCTCCTCACAGGACTATCTAAACTAAAGCATATGACCAAGAGTGTTGTCTACATGCCTCTTGAACACTTGACAGGCTTGGAGCTCCACTTCTCTGGGGAGCCTGTTCCAGTGACTGACAACCCACCCTTTCAGTGAAGAACCTTTTCTGGATGTCTAATCTGAACTTCCCCTGATGCAGCTTCATTCCATTTGCTTATGTCCTCATGTTCTGGCACTGGTCACAACATGGAAATCAGCATATTAGGTAAGTACGTTCTGATCATTAAATGATTGTTGTTATAGGCAAACAAGCTAAAACAGAGTTGCAGGCATGCTAAAGCAAGCTCAGCAGAGCCTGATGAGTCATGAGGATTTGAAAAATGAGTGTGAATCTAATGTTCTGCTGCTAGCCATAGCAATAATATATTTACTGAGCCTGAACTACTAGGCTAACACAGGTCCTAAATATTTGGAAACGTGAAAATAACTCAGCCTAATAATACTTATCACTTGATAGTCTTCAATATGTTTAATCAATTTAGCATTCAATTCTTATACGTAATGTGTAAATCCTTATCCTCCTTTTAAATGAGGACCAATGTTTTAGAAATAGCAAAAAACAAATGTACTGTATGTACTGAATTTAAAGGTGTGAATTTACCTGTGTGGAGTCGGTGTTTCTGTGCTGTCCTTTTTCATTACAGAAGCTTATTTCTAAATCATTTCTCCTCTACATGCATTTTAAAGATGTGCAATTAACTGTTTGCAAGTTGTTAGGCAGTTGATGAAGTGTGAACGGGGTACTGATTTGTTTTCTTTATTTACATGTTTCCCACAATACTCTGATGAGACCAGGGTGTGGCGGCATTTTACCCTTTGTATTATTCCTTCTTTGTTTCATCAGATTAAGTGGTTTATGAAGCCATTTGCAATTCCTCTAATTCCGTTAAACATTAATGTCCACGGAAGCTTAATCAAAACAAAAAAAAATGCTACACCAACACAGGCAGCACTGCTGTCCCTAACACAAATAGCCATATCAAGGACGTGATTTTTTCTGACTGCAGCACTGCATCTGACCACTCTCTGCTTGTTGCCTAATAATATGCTGGTTCATGGCTGATGAGACGTCACACTAAGAGTGCCAACCACGGTTTCAGAGTACCTGTTTACTTTGTTTCAGCCTGTTGATGTTTACCTTCTGGGGTAAGCAGGTAGTTTCTTTATCCCACATAGTATTGATGGGTTCAGAATAAGGATTGCCTCATTGTTAGCTCTGTGCTGCACGAACATGTCTTCTCAACGAGACAGATGGATGTGATACAATGTGCACGCACACAGGCGGAGTTGCATTCTCCTCCCTCCCTCCTAGGTCAGTGCTGCCACATCTCTTGTGGAACCAATTTTGAAATAGCCTCAAGGATGCACTAGAAAGGCAGCCACCACAAAAAAAAAAAAAGTTTTATTATTTACTTTGCATACAAATACTTACAAAATACAGATTTTTAAGTAACCATACTGAGCAAGCCAAAGCCAATTTTTCCCTAATTGCTGGTCTTCTGTCTCTGCAGCTTTTTTGGTTTTTGGGGGTTTCTTTTAAGACAAATCTGTAGGTGATACTGGCCTTCCGAATGGTCCTCAAGCAAACACAGAAAAGGTATATACCAACAAATAAACTAACTTCAAGACCCCACAAGGATCTTAAAGTCTTTTCACAAGATTTGATATCATCTGTCAAATTTTCCATTTTAATCTGCGAGAAGTGACATTTTTTCCTCTGAAAAACCCTACCCTTAATTATACTGCATTAAGTAAAATCAGCATGAGAGGTTTTCAGTGAGAGAATGGGAGCTGAAATAGAAGCAGGGGAGCAGGCTGAAAGCTACAGGGATAGAAACACTCAAACAGCAGAGGCATGAGGAAATTAAACCGGGGCGTGCATGGTGAAGTGTGTTGAAATGGCAAATAGTAGTTCTGGAGGAATTGGTAAGGGATAAGCAGGGGACAAGCAAGCAGAAATATAATAGAAAGTGTGGGTGAACATGAAAGACAAATGGCAAAAACAAAGATGCCTTTATAATAGGCAGGAACAATTAAGCTGTGTAATTACAAAATCCTGCTGTGACTGAATTCCTGTGCAATTACTGAATGGACATGTACCCCAAGCACAGCACTTTGAAGTGTATGGCAACAGTTTCTGTCTCTTTTGTTTCCAATTCACACAACCCCTTCCTCAGTCAGCAGTGGCATATGTGATATCATTGTTTTCTCACGAGCAACAGCAGTGCTGGCCCTGGACAGTGACAGCAGCACAGCGCCGGGCAATCAGAACCTCCCTGCGAGTAAACACAAGGCCAGAGGGGCAGGTATAATTAGTTGCTAGTCTGCAGCTAGTGGCAGCATCAAATCATTCTTAAAAGCTTTTCTTTACTAATGCTACACATAACTTTGTTCATTTTTTCCCATCTATTGTCACTTTAGAAAGCATACTACGTTATTTACTAATATATTTAAAACAAGTATGTGACACAATGTTACAGGGGAACAGTGGGTGTCACTGCAAGGAGCAATTGGCATCTCCATTTGCCTTTATTTAGTACGTATTTTGGGGACCTTATTACAGGTTGTCAGGTTACCATGTTCTGAGCACATCATGTTTGCTGAATAAATTTTTACTTCTAATTGTATAGCCTGGGCTGAGTTGAAATGTTTTCTAAATTACATCAGCACCTTCTGAATCCAAAAGCTTCAAAGAACAATTAGCTGCAGTGTTTTAGAGCTGCATTTTGAAAGCTCCCATGGGAAAAATTCCTTCCAAACACATGAAATTAGAGCCAATAAATGATTAGGCATCAGATGCAGAATTGAGACACTTAAATCCAGAGTTATGGTCCCAACCCTACTGCTCAGCTGTTATATAACCTTGTGGATAATTCCTCATTTGACCTGCAAGTTCTTTGTGAAATCCTCCTTTCTTCCAAGCATACAGCTACAGTTGCACATACCTAAATCAGGGCAGATTTAGAACAGAGGAGGCTTTTAAATCTGATATGAATTATCAGAGCATGATTTAATCTTATCCCAAAAGATCAGTATTCTCAAATCTAGCTTGTTTTAAAATAGCAGGATTTAGTGTACAAATGTTAATGGTTAGGAGCAAGTACTGTAAAGTGTGCAGGGAAGGAGATTTTGATCCCAGTTTCCTGCTCACCTTTTGGTTTCTTTCTGGAGCTCTAGAGTTCCTAGGGTTACTGCATAAATCCCAGATTGAATGTTCTCTCTGACTCTATGTACGAGAGAGACACTGACTGCTATTGCTGAGATGGAAAAGAAAATGGTAACTCACTCCTGTAATTTCTACAGCTCATTCAGAGTGCTCAATGCATATTCTAAAATATCCTGCTAGATCTCAAGGGCTTCAAACAAAACTAATTGTTTCCAAAACCTGATCAGGTTGGCATACCGTTTAGGTACTGAACTACCTGCTCCTGTAAAGTTCAAGCTGTGGTACTTTGTAGGAGGCAATTCTCAACTGTGTAGCTTAATCTGATACTTCTGAGGCACATCCACATTCTTTGGTTAGAAATTTTGAGTCATTGGGCACAGCTTTTCTAAAATACTCAGTCAGAAGGTTAATGAGTTTAGATACCTGAGATAACAATGGTTATATGGCTGAGTGGATTTGGATCTCTTCTTGCCATCATTATCTTTACACACACACATAAACATATACATAGAAGTAAAATTTATGGATAAGTTAACTGGCCAATCATCTGTCTGACCACTTTTGTCCACCCAACACATTCTGGGCCATCCATTCTGCTGAGGTTGTGTACTCTGGACAGATAAACTCCTTTGTGCCAGCCTTACTAATGCCAGAGGGAAGCAACAGGCAAAGGAGTCATGATGGAGTTAAGGCTTTGGCTCACTTGTCATTCTCTGTCTGGTGGTCACACCAGTAACACACAGTACATTCCAGGTATACATAAATTAGTCAAATCTAATGTAGCCATTTTTAACTATACTGCATTTCAGTTCCCATCACTTGACCTTGGAGCCACTTACTTAACACCTGATGGAAGATTTTTCTTCCAATACTGAGAAAGGGTCTCTTTCTCATTTCATATTTGATAATTTTTAAACATTTTATAAACTCGTTTTTTCAAGTTTTAATCTTGACATTCCTGCATGAGCCACAGAAGCTGAATCTCACAACAAAAAGCCTTATCAGGAGCTAAAAATATGAAATTTAATGGTAGAAATCAGAGAAAGCAATGGAAATTATTCTAAAGCTTTTCCCAGACTTCAGTTATGTGTATGCATATATCCTCTTGCCTAGACAAATGAAGGCATTACAGTGCAAGTTTTTCGGTCTCTCATTAAAATGGATGATAGCATCCACTTAAAAACAGTCATGTTGTTAATTTGCTTATTTTTGTATGTTCACAGGTAAGGTTACAGGGCTCACTTTCTTTTGCAAAGCTCTTCTCAGACCTCCATGAAAATTCATACACAATTAAAATTTTAAGGCTTAGCAATAAATAATTTGGGACTTCAGGATCAAAATATTGTCATCTGGATATAATGTCTGCTGTTTAGCACCTTAGAAAACTGTAAAAATGTGTTAAGTTATGGCCAGATGAATTCTTCGGCAAACTAGTCAATAAAAGAATATATATCCCTTGCAGGGAAACAAATGTTGTAATATACTCTGGGTTTATATACTTAGGGCTAGCTCTAGTACCAACTATAAGTATCTAGCCTTCATGTTTCTGCCTTTCTCTGTCTCTTTTGCACTCCCAGGAATGCACTGCCCTGATGGAAGTACCCAGGGGCAGCTAGTCTGTAGCAGTAAACCTGCATTATATGGGAAAACTGTGGTTTAAGCATGTTTTAAAATGGCTTTTTTGTGGTCTCTGCTAACTCATGTTTCTTCTTCCCAAAATCCCCCATGGCCAGTTCTTATCTCTGTCTCAGGAATGTCCTGAGAAGATATCAAGAAGTCTTCTCATTGGTCTCTTGTTAACCCCTTCCTTATTTGGCTGTTCCCTGCCTGATTGGTGTTTTGTAAGACCCCTTACCTTACATGGTCCCTTTTGACCCTCCCAAGAGCTTTATAAACCCCTAACCACAATAAACTCACTCTCTCGCCTCCTCTCCACGAGCTGTGTGCTGTCTCTCCGGGAGCCATGGGAACACGTGGGTGGGGGGAGGGGTGAGCACCTAACCCCTCCATGCGTCCAGGACCCTGAAGAAACCCCTGGAGCTGGAGTAACCCCTTCCCCATCCACCTCAAGCCTTCGGAAATGGAACCCCACAATGGGAGGAATGCACCCAGACTAGTCCTCAGGGCAGTCACTCTCAGCTACCTGAGAGTGGTATTTCCTTAGGTAATACTAAATCTGCAGGGACAGCTATGGTTGGAGCTGCACCATTTCTAAGGCTTGTGTACCTCAGTGCACTCGGCTGGAAGTGGCAAACCTTGCACTGAGGACAGGCATCTGGATTAGCTCTTTTAACAAGCCGTGTGCTGTGGTACTGTGCTGCTGACGACAATATAGTCAATGTCTTATTCACTGAAATGTTCACCCAGGGAGCTAAACAAGTGGTGAGAGCTGCTCTCTGACTCTGCTTCAGCAGGTAACTATTAAATGAAAAATGAAATTAGCTTAGGCAGACTGGATGCAGGTATGGAGTCATGGTTTCCTGTTGCCCCCTGAAACACATGAACAGAGTCGCACTCTGTGTGACAACACAGCGAATTGCTGATTATGTCACCCACACCAGGATAGCTTTACCAAGAGCGCTTTACCCTGTACTGGTAGCCTGTTAAGGAGAGCATTTTTGTATGCTGGGGAAGCTGTAGAGGACAGAATGCTGCAGACTATTTTCCAATGAAAAGCAACCAGGACACCACACATACAACAACTGAGACAGAACTAGGCTTGTGACAAGGAAGAACAAATGTACCTCTTCATTCTAATGGGTTTGACATTCATATTGGTTTTATTGGGGAATCTGTTCCCAGGCTCACCAACTAATATTTACTACACTTAAAGTATATTACATATAACAATAATACATGCATACTAATCTCGACATAATTAATTGTACATATTTAACAAAATTTGGGAAGGGACTACTAACTGCACTGCAGGTTTGCCCCAAGTTGTGATATGGTCTCCACAACCATAACCACATTGTGACAGTTTCAACAGCGGTCAAAGATTTACCTGGAAACTGCATATGGATCAGCCATGTACCAGCATAGTGTTTTAACATGGGACTATGGGGTGAAAGAGGAGGTACTGGCTCTTCTGATCACATTGGGTTGGTGTCTCCCTTCTAGGAGGAAAGGCTATGGGAAATACCAGGTTGATCACTGCAGACTTGCACTTGCGCTAAATGCCAAGCCACCCAGCATAGTGGTGAAACCGACTTGCCTTGGTCATGGCAGTTTGCAAACCTAGAGAATGCTAAATGCAAAGATACACATTCATACAGACTTTTAAGTATCAATAAAGAAGAACGAGTGAGGTCAGGCCTTGTCCTTTTGTCCCTTTGGATGACTGCCAGGTGCCAGTTGAATACATATTTCCCTTCAAATGTATTGCATTCAATATATTGTGTGTATTCAGGTAAATTCAACAACTCTCTCCAGGTTAAACTGTTCTGTTGCGAGTTACAATGCTGTAAATCCAAGTAACTCCACTGAATCTGCTTGTCAGAACTCTTTTTTAAAATCAAATTGAGATTACTGACCTCAGTTTTGGAACTAAGCCATAGCTGAACTATTTCTCCTAAAAAGAAAGAGGTAGTTTGCATAAGGAATTCATCATTTTACGTATTTTCCAGGTGCCTGAGACCTAGGTTTTAAGAAGAAACTAATTTGCCAACATTGAAAAGTCAAAAGCCTAGAAAACCATATCTTCCATAAATACTAGTAAAGATTTGTCAAAGTACCTTGAATATTTTGTGCAGTTAGTATGATAATGGGAAAGCATCTTTATATGTCTTGGTTGAAAAGTGAGGCAAAAACATCCACTTGTTTTGTATCACATATAAAGCACGCTTTCATGTGACGCACAGAGATTATAGCATGAACTAAGATCAAATACCAGAATAAAACTCTCTATTTTCTGGATAACACTGTAAGTCATATGCACTGAGCCTCACTACAGCTTTGATCAGGGGACTCTCTAAGATACAAGCCATCAGCTCTGCTAGGGCAAATTCTGTGTGTGTGAGGACGAAATATAAATTAAAGGTAATAATTTTAAAATGTTGAGGTTTTCTCTTTGTTTAGGGATCAGAGTATATAGGTTTGAAGTTAAGAAGGTGTGCTTTTTGGGCTTTTTCATCTCTTTATTCATAGTTTGGTTTGAAATCAGCATGGGAATGTAAGGAGTGTTCTGAATTTAGAACTGAAGAGGTAAAGGGAAAACTATTTTCCTTATTTATTTGTCTCTTGCAAATTGGGATTAAGTACTCTGAAATATGTGGAACGGCATCCAGATGACATGGTAATCCAAACTTTTGTTTTCACAAAGCTACTCTGATAATCATTCAGTGTCATGAAACATGTTTTTCCAGTAATGTTGTGTGTAACACTTAACCGGTAATTATTGAATCTGAAGGATTCAGTAGACTAATTGTGCTTTTAGACTTATCAATTTACTTCAAGTTTTACACTTGAGGGGTTTTGTCCAAATGCACATGAGAAATTTGCAAATTGTAACACTGCTCTCATTTATTTCTGACAGCTTAGAAAGATTATGAATTCTTTTATTTTGCATTTTTTATTAATTGTATGCTGTATATCAACAAGTCTTTTTAAAATTCTCATGTGTAGCATCACTTGATTTCAAAACACATTACAGAAATAAAACACAACTATGTAGTAATTGCAATTTTATGCTTCAATTCTTCCACCACATCAGAGCACTTCAAGATTAGTCTGTTGAAGATGATTGCCTCTGAACTATCTGATTGTAAATGGTTTAAAGAGCTTCCACTTTCACCCCAAGTATGTACCTGATCATATATATTTTTCATACTCCTGTTAGATACAGTAATTTTACAGGAAGGAACTTAAATAAAATTATGTTGGTTGCAATCTGCCTAAAGCAAAAATATTTTAGTGAGCCAGTCTTGAAGTTTAAATACTTTTGTTCCCATTCTATAAAAAATTCTAATTATACAAAGAACTAAGTGGCTATTCCCAATTGCATAATATATAAGCCTACCAAAAACGCCTCTGCTTAATAAGCCACTAAATTTAAAAGAGTCTTTAGTCTGAAGAGACAAACCAAAGCAAAAAGTGAGAACATTAGCACTGGAAAACAAAATTTTTAATTTATTTTTGCTTAAATAATTTTATGTCACTAAAATAATAATAATAAACTATTCTTTGACACATTCTCTTAATACCTTCATTATCCACCAGTAGTCTCTGCTATTTATTCCAAACATATTTAGAAAAAATCAGAAACTAGAGTCCTTTCACAACCTGTTTGTGCAAAAACATATCCCTTTTGAAGAACTCAATATCTTTTTGACCTGAACATTACCTTCAGTATTTTTCTTCGGGTGCTGAGAACTCATACAGCAATGTACTCAACTTAATAACCCGATTGCCCAAGAGCAGCCTCTGCTGTGGAGTCAGTATTTCTGATATTTTGTCTATTCACCTATTTTCTGACTCTTACTATGCCATGATTTCCCACTGGAAATATGCTTAAGGATGGGAGCCTGCTCTTTTGCTTGCATTGCGCTATTCTGACTGTGTTGTGCAGAAGTATCATTTAATAGGCACTTACTGAAATGCAGGCAAAGCAGGTAAGGCAGAGTGCAAGTCTTCCCTTGACTGCTGTATGACCTTGTCAATGTGTTGCTCTCCAGGCAGGGCGCACAAGACACCTCCAGAAGACCCGAGGAGAAGCCACAGCAATTTGTTTGCTCCAGATAAAAATAAAACCAACTGCAGCAATACCTTTTGTGAAGTGCTGCTGACTGTGCTACAGCCAAGCTGAGGATTCAGCAGTGAGATTAAAAAACTGTCATTCTCTGTCATTATTAAGTAATTTACTTTTAGTGCTGCTAAATATGTTATACAAGGACTGCATGGCACAATGCTTTCTTGCCTCTAAGATCCTGCCTCACTGAAAGCACTTGCACACATTTCAGAGCACCAGTTCTAAACTGGCCCATCGAAATAAAGATGGGGAGGCAGGCAAAACTAGCTTGCTGGGGAGTGTGGTGTTCTTTCAGAAGTGCAGCATGGATAATTTCACGACAGGTTAATTTATGGTTTGAAACTTGTCAGTATTATGTCAATAAATTCATAATATGGTTTAAGTGAAGTCTCTTTTCTATAACAGGTAGGCTCCTGTCTATTGCCTTTTTCTTTAGAGACCAAGGTAGAAATCAGGGATAAACCTATAGTTTTCAGGGCAAATTCAGGCTAATGTAGCTGCAGTATTTAGTTTTCTATGTATAATCAGTGTTTCTAGATTGAAGTGTTACAACCCCGTGTTTCACAAAACACAGATTATCAGAGAAAGACCAAAACAGCAAACTAGCCAGATGTTTTGTCAGCCCAGCATACCTTCACAAAACAGCTTTCCATTCTGCCAACAGCAGCCCCAGTTTTGGTTCCTTTTGTCACCTAGCCAAAGCAACTCACCTCGGTGATTGTTGTTTGCTAATTAGTTTGAGTTACGTGATCACAGCTGAGATTTTGGCAGCTTGTTCTGGAATAGATTTATTAATGATGATCAATTATGACCAGGTGGAATTTCTGACAGATGATTTTTTTATTGTTATTTGACAATATATGGGAACTTTTCCATTAGATAAATGCAGTTAATGAGCTGACCCTGCCATCTGCTGCCATTTCTGCTGCTGTTTCTGTGGTTTCATGCCTGCTCAGAGTCTCCCAGGTCACTAGCTCTCCTTCAGCTCACTGTGGAATACAAATCTCTCTAATGAGCCCACGCAGTATTGAAGGCTTGTCATTCAAGCTGAGCCTGGTTTCATGTAGCACAACTACTGAAACTTCACTTGCAAGATGGGCTGGTGATATCTTCGGTAAAAATAGCATTGAACCAGGAAAGGCTTACTGAGAGAGCTTGAAATATACACCAAGTTTCCCAGTTTTCAAGTGTAGTGTTGGTGAGAATGTTAAATAGCAATTTTGTCTTACAATTTGACATTTTAACTGTTTCTGTGTTCTTCACAGCGCTGCAGCTCGTTGCAGGTAAGACAACTGTGTGTCATGCCATGACAGCTAGTTGTGATAATCAACATACCACAAGTACATCTCTGCTGCAGCAGTAAGGACACAAAGGAGAGGGGCCTCTCCTTCCGTGGGCACCATGGAATGCTGCCCATCCTTGTTCATATCTCACCATGTTCAAGGCATATGCAGAAGCACACTTCCCACAGCAAGATGGAGCTCGCCCATTTTTTGTCCTTGGGCATGGGTGTTGAGGGGCCAGTAGTGAGCTGAACTTTACCCTTTGAAGGCATGGGATCAAGACACAGCTAGAGAACGCGGATGTTCTTCTCTGAACACAGAGCCATAAAATGGCCTGGGTTGGAAGGGACCGTTATCATCTGGTTCTGATGTCCCTGCTGTGGGCAGGGACGCTTTTCAGCAGACCAGGTTGCTCATAGCCCCATCCAGCCTGGTCTTGAATACTCCCTTGTCCATGAGCACCTCTGAACTAAGAGATCACATAGCACTGACCACAGTCTTTTCTTGTCTTAAATCTTCTGTCCTACCCTGTCACAGGACTGAGGGAAAACAAACAAACAAAACCCTGAGAACCACTGTCCTTAGGTACAAGACAAATAACATCATTCAACCACTCCCCAGCATTATTTCACACAGAGGAGAAAAACCCAGTAAAGCATGTGGTAAAAATCCAGTACTTCTCAAAACCCAGCAAATATTCCAGAAGTCAAAATAGATCTTTATGGCACAAAACCAAAATTTCTCTCTTCTCCCTTCTTGCTCCCCTATAGCCCCTCTCTGCATGTTCAAAGTAGCAGGTTATGACTTGCTTTGATTGTGCTTGCTTATCATCATGCGGCTCAGGTTTTACAGCTATAAAAAGTCTACTGAATGATAGCTTCAGGGGGATTGACAGGATGTCCTTCAGTTCTGTCTCAGAACTTGGAGGGGGGACTGCAGATGCAGGAAAACTCTCCTTGGTAACATAAAAAGCTTCTGTCCAGTGTGCACAGTCTTCCTTTGCGGAACTTAATGTCCTGAGAAGAGTGCAGCACTGTAATATTTGTTGCTTCATCTCCTAATGCACTAGCTGAGTTTATTGATGTATTTTGTTCCTTGTAAAGTGTTTTTTGGTCAGTGTTAGACTGTTTTATTTTCTACAGGTGGGACTAAATTCATTAGTGTGGTGGGTTTTTGTGGCTATGTTTTGGTAGCGGTGGTGGTGGGGCTACAGAGTTGCCTTCCATTAGAAGCTGCTAGAAGCTTTCCCTGTCTGGTGGAGCCAATGCCAGCCAGCTCCAGGAATGTCTCAAAAAGAAGCGCCAAGGTCAGGCTGCAGCAGACTCTGCTCCAAACAGCAAGCCCTCCTCTTGCAACAGATGGAAAAAAAGAGACTGGCATGGAAGTTCAGAGGGGCAGCTGGCTCTTCAGAGTGTATTCAGAGTATAAGGATAAATCATTGCACAAGTTACATCACTTGATTGTAAGCTGGCCCAAAACCCAGAGCAATGGTGTCAAGTCATCTTAGGCTTAAAGTGTAGATTCAGCATTTCTTCCCTCCTCACCTCCCCCATTCTCGGCAACCCTAAAATAAAACCAACAGCCCTCCCACCACCACCCCTGCCCCTCCCCATGTGTCCACCTGGCATTATTTTCTCCTTTAAAAGATCAGGAAGCAAGGCAAAGGATTTCCATTTATAAGACATGCTGGGACTGAGCTTCACCCTTTAGTAAAGCCTGCAGGACATTACCTACACCCCATCTCCTGATTTTAGTAAATTAGATTAGTCCCTTAGTCCTTGACCTATCGCTGTATCTGTGAACACAAACTCCTACAAGTGCTGTACAGGTAAACTTCCCCCTCAGCTTTTGTTCCCAAGGCCCTTGTTGATAGTCCCCCCTGGGAATGGAGCCATTCTGTGCTGCATTCCCTTCAGGCTGCGCTTCTGAAATATTCCCCACGGGAAAGGCTGAAGCAGCTCCTTGCTGATGATCTTTCTTTTGAAAAGCAAGAGGAAACACTTCAAGGGAAGTCAGTGAGGTCAACAAAAACCAGCAATGATAGAAGTCTCACAAATAAGTAAGAATGTAATGCGGAGAGTTTATCTGCAAAATTTTCAGGAAATAAATTGAAACACACAAGTGGATCTAGTTCCAATAGCAAATCGATGTAAAACATTAAATATTTAACCAAAATTTCAGCAGCTTATAAGCTATCAGAGCTATCAGGTGTTTCCTATGAAATTTGGACATCGATTTGCTCCCTAAAATACAAGAGATGTTAGTTGCAAAATGCACTATCAGCACCCACAAAATGCACTGTGGGTTAAGAACAAAAGCTGCTTACTGAAATATTCAAAATGTTTCCCTGAATTGGCTATTTTGCAGGGCTTTGCTATTTACAACTTCTTTGCCCTTGCACCTCATGGCAGTCAGTCTTCTCTGTCATCTGATGAGCCATAGCAAAAGAGAAAAAACTCCACCCCAAAGCTTTGTAAAATAAAAACACCCTGTATTTTATCAGGACTTCCAGCTTCCCTTCCACCCATTTCAGCTCAACCAGCAGTTAAGATGGTATAACATTTTGCTACAATAGCTTAAAGATATATATTTTATGCTTATTTCAGCTAGCATTTCAGTTTCTACCACTATTATTTTTCCTGGCTGAGTGAAAACACACTTGGATTAATTATTAGGCCATCAAGGATTTTGCCTGTTTTATTTGCACCCCTCCTGTTCCAACCCCCACACAACACACACTGTTCACCTTCTTTTCCTTTCTAACACAGTCTTCCTGGAATAAATATCAGTCAATTAGAGAGGAGTTGTGACAAGTTCTAACTTGAGTAAGTTTGCCCAGCTGTGCCTAGGAGGCTCATGTCATAGGCTGCATCCCCACAGAAGTCTGCACAGCCCTCAGCCAGTCAATAGACACATCGAGTTCCTTACTGAGCAATCCTTTTTCAAAAAATATTTAATGTTCTTTCTTCAGCAGCCTTATTTTACCACCCACGAAGAGTCAGGTGCTTTGTGCACATGTGAAGTATGCAGCTCTAAACCTTTCCTGTTCCTGAAGCTTGCATAGTTAAGCTGTTTAATCCCAAAATTTTTTTGTTAATGTTAGCAAAAGTAAATAATCATTCTAATTTCTTATATTAAATATATGTCAAAAGCTGAATTAAATGACAAGGAGAAGGTAAAGACAAATTAGTATGAAAAGGGCTTTCTCCTACAGGAGCTGGTTCAAGGTCAGAATCTCAAGGGCTTCAGTGACAAACATCCTTCCACACTGTCACACCAGATGGGACTTTACCCTTCGGCCAGCATATGTCAAGGCTCTGCCCAAATCAGCAGAAAATCTATCTACCAACAGGAGTAAGTAACCTGGGGTTACTGAGACAGTGCTACTACATGCCTCACCGACCACAGTTACATCAAAACAAGATGTTTTTCATCATTTATACCTCAGGCGCTGACTCCTGCCTATTGGTATGTTTCTGCTCAGCTGCTGTGCTTTTTGCAGGTGCTGTTGGACAATCAGTGAAGAACGGTCAGGTAAGAGGGCACTTTCATACAGAAGAGAAGATTTCCACATAGCTAGACCCTGTTCTGTGTGAACAGGGCTATAACTGCACTACCCTGAAACTTTTACTACACAGGGGAAACCAGGTTGTGCTTCTTTCAGGACACAGGCTATTGGCTATGATCTGACCTGGAACATCAGAATTGAGTTCACTCCCACTACAGGGGTATTACCCCATCATGAGAACCAGTCTGAATTGCATCATAGTAAAGGCAGCCAGGCGAGTTCGTAGATGCTTCTGTGGCATCTCAAAGATACTATATTTGAGATGCTGGTATTTGAATACAAGATCATCTCACCTATTATGCATAAATTGGCTAACATTCAAGGTATAGAGTAGTAACAGCAACTTATTCTCATAGGTCCTCCTAGATGAGCTTCTGAATTATTCATCGTCATCCAGAAAGTGCTAAAATTATATTTATGACTAATACATAAAATTCAAACAAGACCTTTATTTACATTAGGTTTTCAAGCGCTCGGTGTTGCAACATACATAACAAAATTCCGTACTACATTTTTTATAAGTAATCAGGTTGAAAGGCTGATCTACAAAATCAATTTGTCAAAACTGGCTAAGCAGAAAATGTGTCAACTCAGTTTTAGAGTTCTCTGTCAATTTTACACTGTTTGCTATTGTTCAGAGTATTCCTCATGTCATGGTTATAAAAACAGAGCACTCATGCAGGTTAATTTACAATGAACTCCCTAGTTTTATGTTCTTCAGTTGTTCAGAAGAGCAGGTCAATACTCTCCACCTTGTCTCACAAAGCAATTATGGATCCAAATAGGGAGAAAACTCAATCCATCGGGAGATGGTGCACAGAAAAAAAAAAGGATTTAGCAAGACAAGGATTCAGAACTTTCACTCTGTGACAAACTGAATTATAATCTCTCATTCTGCAGAAAACAAGGTACTGTAAAGATTAATCAAGTTCATTTATTCCATATTAACATTACGCAGTAATCAATATGAGTGTCTAGGTAAACAGAGACTTTTTAAATGTTTTGCTGCAAAGCTGACCAGTAATGCACACAAATAATGAAGTCATCAACTCTGTTTACTGCCAGAAATAAAAAAAAATGGCTTCAGGAGCAGATAACACTGATTCATACTGTGCTCAAGCACTAGTCAACAAAATCTATTAAACTACACAGGTTGAAAAAAAATCCAAGCAGTTTTGTTATCTTACTTGTGACACCTTATTTAAATTTCAGGCATTAATTCTTTATATCAGCATAAATATGTAGCCTTCTACAACTTTTATGATGTGGTTACAGACACAAAACTGTTATAGAAGAAAGCAAGAGCTAGTTCAAGGAATTTCAGACTTTGAAATCAGCAAGATAAAAAGCTAAAATTCATATGTTCCTTTTCAAGTTATGAATACTTTCACTAAAACATAAATATCTTAACATATATTATTTTTTCTGACATTCAAAATTGTAAAGTCAATATGGCAGAATTATTGTTAAAAGCACATATTTACAAATATTCTTTTTTCCATACATAAAGTATTTGGCATAATTATAACAATCTTACTGCATACACAACTGTTTGCTTCTTTTTCACATAATGGTACAATCCTTATTAAAATTTACCAATTATGTACAAAAATACTTGAACATTTATTATAGAAAACCTCTATTACTACCGTCAACAGCCTGTAACTGCTGAAGGTTTAATTGAGAGAATATAAAAAAGTGGTCACTTTCTTCCAGTAAACTATCAACAAATCAAACACAGCTAAAATCAACATGAGTTTCCCAACAAAAGAGGGAGAATATTTTTAACAGCATGATTTAAAATGCAGTTCACACATCTGTTCCCAAGCACATTTAAACAGTCAGTAAAAGAAAGAGGATACAAAAACTACATACAGAAGGTGCTTTTTTTCCCTTCCCCTCCATATTCCTACATGTTGGCATTAGCTTTCTAAAGCTCTTCAGATGCCAGTCACTAAAATACAACCTAAGGCCAAACACCGTTCTGCTACAATAAAGATGATGGTGATGAACTCAAGCTAAAAAGCAAATCCAAAACCAAAACCTGGCTCCAATGGCACATACATATTGAAGAACTGTTCAGAATTTTTGCCAGATTTTTACAAAATTATTAAGAATGTTTGCAATTAGCTTTTGAAATGTATGGATCAATAACCAGCAATTTGTATTTTCAAAAATTTGCTCATTTAGTGAATTGCCTTGTTACTAGTCAGTACTGATCCTTGTACACAAGTTAAACAAACAATTCATTGGTATCTATTTCATACGTAGATTGTATTCTAGGGTGAACTTCCAAAAAAAGCAGAGAGCCTCCACTAGCAAACTGCTCACTTTGAACAAACCCCAAAACTAAAACAACAAAAGTACATCTACTGGAAGAATAAAAGTAAATTGCACCTCAAAAAGAAAAAGGATGTGTCAGGTACAATAATACATTAATGGCACAAAACCTTATCAGGATTCACCAGAATGGTGCTGTACACTGAATGAAATGCAGGTATTTATCCATCTTAAAAATAACATAAGTGTGTTTCAAAAATTCCAAACCACATTCTTACAACAGTTCTCTGCAGTATAACTTGCATTATATCCCAGTTTTTCCACATACATTTAAAATGACCAACTTGTTCATAAGAGAAATGCCTTTCAGCCTATTTGCAGAAACAACCTAGTCTACAGACTACTTTGTTAGAAAGCGTGCATTTATCTTTAGTAGTAAAGATCCAGTCAGTATATTCTGCATTTTGTAAGAAGCATTCGGCTCACTCAGATGAGAGTTGTAGGGTTTTAAATTTAATTTTTTAAATAAAAATAATGTACAAATAAAAGCATTTATCAGTATTCACCACCATAAAATTAAAAAAAAAACAACCAACAATCCTCTCATTCATGCTTCCTATAATACCTGGCAACCTAAATTAGTAATTTCATTTCAAATGTGCAACATAATATTAATAAGCGTTTCCAAATTACTCAAAAGAAAAGGTGGGCAAAGTATTAAAGTGCCTAACTAAACCAGTTTTACCATTTTTAAAAAATATTATTTCTTAAACAGTAAAGAATTGGTTGCAATTAAATATAAAAGTGGCTTCTCATAGCTGAGAGACTTTGCGGGGCAGAGGCCTGGGCCGGGGAACCTGCTCAGTCCTCCTGCTGCTGTTTTCCAGGTTATTTGGCCGAACCAGCTGTGGCTTGGGTGGCAGTGCTGGTGGGTCTGTGGTGGGTGGGATGGAGAGGCTGTGAGGTAGAGGAACGGGTCGTTTCAAAGTCCGCTCATACACGCTGTAGGGTGGTGGGGTTTTGCTTTCTTTTCTCACAGGCTCCTCAGAAACGCTGTAGCTTGGGACAGTCACTGCTGGTTCACTGCCTTGGCTTTCAAAGCCTGATGTCTCTGATGTGCTACATCGGCTGAGCGAAGAGATGCCACTGCTGTAACTCCCTGACAGTGCCGGAGAGTTTGATATGAGCCCCGAGGAATGATACTCCACTGGAGATGGTGTGAATGATTGCACAGACCCCTGCTCAAAAAAAGGGAGGAAGAAGAATTTACCTGGGGTATATGAGAGAGATTGTTTCTGTGCTAAGACTGAAAACACACATAGATACAGTGCATGGACTCTGAGCTTTGATAAACATAAATGGCTATGCCTGTGTTAAATCAAGATCTAGTAAGAAACCAATAAAAAGCTCATTTCAATAGTGCCTGGGTACATCTTAGATAGTGCTCATGCCAGTAATTCGTGTAAGTGGAAGTAAAACTGCATTTAAATGTTATCTTACTATCACAATACACTGGAAAAATCTGGAAGCCTTTAAAATGCACTCTTAGTTTTCCCAGCTGCAAGTGGAACACATCACCTGGCATAGGGAATACCTGGGGGTGTCCTGCCCCCTAACGCCAAAGCGCAGGTCTTGCAGCCCAGCCACTGCTGCTATTGCAGGCTCTCATATCCCAAATTCAGTTTCCAAAGCTTTTCCTCACAGCTTTAGTGCATCATCATGCAGTGACAAGTGCATTTACATTGTGGCATCGTTTCCAAGTGCACCATAATATCAGCGTTGGAGGGGAAGCCCAAAGCAGGTGTCAAGGTAAGAGCTGCTGCTGGGGGCCAGCCCCCTTCAGCCGCTGTTCCTGCTCCCCTTCAGCAGCAGCAGCAGGATGGCAGGAGGTGAAGGCATCACTGCTGCTGCAGACAGCATTTTTACCTGCAGATTCTCCATCCTTCCTCTCCCCCATCTCCCAGGTGTTCCTTGGACACACAAACACACCACACCAGCTTAGAGACAAGGGCACAGGTAGCCAGGGGCTGCATCAGCAGCCTCGCAGGCCTCTCAGGGATGGTGAGATACAGGAAGCTGAGGGCCCAAGCAGCAACAACAGCGCTGATAAAAAATAAAAGGCAGGGACAATAAAGGCCTACCTAAAAACATCAAGCAATCCTATTCCAGTGAAGCAACTTCAACTGAAAATTGTAAAAGGTTAGCCCCCACTGTCCAAGTTGAAAAGTTGTTGCAACACATCTAATTTTGACCGGAGTCATCTGAGACAATACAGACTTAATGGCCTCAGGCATAGGCTAAAAAAAGGGATGGAGGAATCACGTTAAAGAAAAATTTCTCACTCCAGTTGTTGTTAGCCTGGTTGGTGCTCAAGCTGCTCAGCTTAAGGTGAGGTGTGAGCCATGCAAAAAGGATGGGACTAAAGGAAGAGGAGAGGGGCAGGGGTGTATAGAGCTGGCTACACTGACTTTATGCTGTTGAGATAATTTTAGTTATCCATCTAGGACTGGATCCACAGAACACTGAAATCAAAGGGGAAAAATATTTAATTAACATCAGTGGGTTTTGTATACTAGGATGACCTTCTCTGGAAGCACACTGTTGGAACACAAGCTAAACATTAAGGCCCTGTATATGGCTATGGCAAAGCAGAGCAAGTTTTATTTAAAGCTCAATACATGATGAAGACATTTCAGTCGTTTTGAGGAGCCTGTTTAACTACTTGCTTCATGTTCCATTCCTCTGCATGTGAGGAGGCTGTAGCTGCACTCCTACTCCCACAAACATCCAGGGTCAAGGTTTTCAAGTAAATTATATATTTGGCTCCATTTCCAAGAACACTTGACACTTGGATTAAGTGACCACAGATAAGATTTAGGACCTTTGCTTTTGTCATTCTGAACAAGAGGAAGTACGTGTAAAGCCGGCAGGGGTAAGCACTTGCTTCCTGACAGCAGTGCAGCCTGCTTTCATCAATACACAATCTAGACACCAATAGTCTGGAAATTCATGCTCAAAGTGAGATCCAGCAGCTGTCAGAAGTATTTTGGGCCAGCATTCCTCTCCCAAGCAGCAATCCAGACTTTGTCTGTAAAATGCTTGAATTCTGTCCAGACCTCTAGAAGGAAAATGCTAGGACAAACTTCAAACATCCCTAAAAATCATCAGTACCAAATCCATTCAGGCAAAAAACAAAGTCACTCATCTTTGTACAGATCCTAATGCTCTAAAGAGCTTCCTAGTAAGCAGTTAGTGCAAAACCTGGGATTGGTGCTCACTTCAGCAAAAGGGACACTATAGTAATAGGACTATGGGCACTCTGCTGGCACAACTGCTCCGTGTTGACCTCAGACCACAGTGCAGCCCAAGTAGAAATGTTACAGATTTATGGGAAGACAAACAGGAGAAAGACTATGGACTTGTGATTGGGGACCTCAAGGGGAAAGGAAATATTTTGGGGTGTCACTTTCCTCCTCAGGCAATTTGTACCTCTGTAGTATTAGTTAGGCATTGGGTTGCTGAGGGGCCATTTTGGCAGGGCTGTCTCCCTCTGCCCTTGCACCTGAGTGCCTGAAGCACCAGTCTTGCTCCTTTCTATTTGCTCTCCTTCCACATTGTTGAGTCTAGTATTTCTAACTGCAGAATTATCTCTGCTTCAATGGTGTGGTAAAGGCTATGCCCAAGACTAATGTGCAGTCTGTCAGTATTGGGGTTTGCATGGAATAAGCAGGTTCCACGTTCATGTCTTCCAGTGCTGTGGAATACACAGATTTCTGAGTCAAGTTTTCCAGCAAAAAAGCGGGTACCAATATACGGGTACCAACACATTCAAATATCTTGAAATAGAAAGGAAACCTACTCAGTTTAGCCTGGATCCCCAATTGCTTTGGGTGTTTAACTGCTAGAGAACAACCAATGCTTATTCACAGCCTATTGCTTAATGTATCCTACTGGCAGGTGTCAAACTACTTCCAACTTCTTACACAACCTCTCTGGATCATTCTGCAGAGGAAACGGACACTAAAATGACCGAAGCAGGGGTTACTCTCTAACATACCCTCTAATCTAACAGCCCTGAATGCTGGAAGAATAAGAAGAATGGGTTGCACGACAGGTTCTCCTTAGCTGGCATCTCTCCTTTTTCCACTGTTAGAGACAGAATTCTGGAGTAGGTGGGCCATTGGACACCTCTTACATGCATTTCTTACTCTCTCTTCTGTCCACTGACTCTGGTGAGCTTGATTATCCGTGTGAGAGAGAAGCCTGATATTGAGACACTAAAGAGTCTGAGGATTAGGTTTCTTGCCTGCATTTTTTAAAATCTTCAGAGCTGCTGCAATTATTATGGCTACTTATTCTTGTGAATGGTTTTTGTATAGGTATATGATAATGAAAAGAATACATAATTTAATCCCAAATCATGTACATTATATATATACACTATCTACTCCAGAACACACAAGATCTGACCACAAAGGCAATTCACTGCAATAAGACATTACCTTCATTGGTGATCTGCCAGCAGGAGAAGGGGAAACAGAGGCTATGTGTCTTGCTGGTGATGCTGTAAAGTTAGAAAGATTTCAGTGCACTCTTGGCATTACAATTTTCACTAAGAAATCTTTTTAAGTGGATAGGAGATCATTTGATACATAGACATTATCTCTCGTTCCCTCTAGGTACTTTCCTGATGGTTGTAAAGAGTTTTGGAGATTTTATTTATTTTACTTTTTTCTCAGGATGATCTTGCAGTACAACCAAGTATAAGAAATTTCTGCATCTGCCTTTTCTGACAAATTTGACATTGCTGTAAATCGGTTTATATCCTAACAAATGATAAAAGAATTTTAAAAAAGAGTCAGTATTACAACTTTTCACTTTTTTTTCTTCAGAAATATATTATGTATATGTATGTCAAATAAGAAAAAGGACAATACATAATATATCAAACATTTACCTGCAAATATACTGGAAACATGCCTGGACATACTCTGAGGCATAAGTCTAATATGCAAAAAGTGTATTCACACCCTTGAGAACAATTATATTGATAGTATCACTCAAGCAGCCTTCTCTTTAAATGAAAATTAATCTTTTCAAAGGCAAATTGGTTATAGTAACAGAACTCATGTACCTGCATGATTGCTGTGCATTTTCTGGTCAGTAAGATTCTTTGTGGTTAATGAACATTTCTGATTGCTAACCTCCAATTATCATAAAATCAAACGACTAAATCTGATCATATTCCCTAGTACTAGCATGAACTGTCTGAAACTACTCAGTCATTAAGTGAAGGGGCAGAGTATTGGAAACAGAGTACTTCAGAGAATATTAACAAGATTAAAATACCCACAGAGGCAGTTCTACAGCCTTTCATGTAAGAAATCAAATAATAAGCTAACCTGCCCGAGAAGTTAAACATTAATCAGAGTGGAAAGAACCCTAAAGTACTGGAGCTTTGCCTGAAATGTCCATTAACTCACCAGTCTGTGCAGGTCTTGGTGGCACAGGAGGAGATATAAGCTTTCCACTTTCTGATGTGTTTCTGGCTTCCTTCCCACTATCCAGGCTCCAGCTGCTTGGGGTGGTGTTTACAGCTGGAAGAGAATGAAAAAGCTGTCACAGGCATCAACAATTCCAGTTCTTTGACTTGCCTTTATCCAGGAGAGTAAGAATACACAGAGTGAAAATGATAAACAGCTTAATAAGCATGCCTGAAAAGCCCTCATGATTACATCACCACTTGCAAAGCTCCTAAATAACAGCTGTCAGTCTCCTAGTTGCCTGATGTATGCATCTGGCCCTCAGGTCAGTTTGTGACTGTATAGCACTGGGGGCCATCAACAGCAGCAGCTGAGATAGCATTCTGGTGCACTGCAAATCCAGCCACAAAGGGAGATAAGCTTGAAGCCTGTTAATGTAATCAGTTTATCTTTGCACCAGACTCCTATTTAGAGGTTTCCAGGCAAAGGGGAACAGACTATTCGTAAACTATTTCCATTAACTCATTTTATACACAGAAGGGACTAGACAAAGGAACTTGCCAAATTCCAATCAACCTTCTTCATAAAACTTTCCATGCTAACAGTCTTTTGTTGCCCACATAGACTACATAAAATGAAGGGAGTAAAAATTGGAAGAAATTGAAAGCGTCTGACAGAAAAAAATCAAATTAAGAAATTATCACAGACTGAGAAAATTTCTATGCACTGTTTTTATCCATGGTCAAGGATCTCTGCTTAATCATGTAAATTGACTATCACCTTGACATGCATAAAATTGGCTGTAGTATTTCTTTGTGTTTTAGCTTTACCAAATTCCATGACTTTAACTGAATGATCACATAAGGTCTGGAACAGCTTCCCTGATAGAACTGGATTATCTCATGTTATCAAGAAGTCACCAATATTGGAAAGAAGCCACATAGATAGAAAGACAGGGCATTTAACATGGACAGGACAAAAGCTAATTTGAAATACACAACTTTCATTACATTTATTGTTAAAAAAAAAAAGAGTGGGAAAAAAAAAATGCTTCAAAACTTCCCCCTTCACTCCCCAAAAACATCTTCAAAGCCTCAAACATCTTGCCCTGCTGTGACAGTTTCCTTCTAGTTTGTTTGTTTCAATTGTGAGTAGTGAATCACATGCAAGGATCCTGCGCTTATTTCCAAAGATGAAACAAAAAGCAAAGTATTGTTGCTAACTGATGGCATCAATTATTGCTATTATAGCAACACTGAGAGCTCTCAGGATTGCAATCCCACTATACACCAGACTTAATACAGTAAGTACAGTACAAATTATATTGGTTTCATATCTGTAACAATATTGTTACAGTATAATTGCACAGTAGTTGACCCTGGGAACAGTGCACAGAATAATCTATTTTCTAGAGGATAATTTTGCTTTTTATTGCCAAAATATTCAATACAGTGTTTGCTTTTTATTGTAAGCTGTCACCTAGCAGTATGGCTTTGCCCTCATCCTAAAAACTACTTGGCACCAGACCTAGGTACTTCAAATGTCTGAATCTCTTGACAAACCAAATTTTTTCTTTTAAGTCATTTAAGCAGTCAGTTCTTTGGACTCCTAAAACCTCCAGAAGATAATATTTTATTTTAACAATTCTGTGATCTACTTGGCTGCATAGGCCAGTGGAAAAGTTTTGCCATTTCCATGTTAAATTATTTCATATGATTTTCAGTCCTGTGAAAAATTCCACCTGAGCTTTCATAAAAACTTGGACACAAAAATACCTAAAAAAACAGCTCTTATTGAAGAAAATCTGATTCCTGGTCAGTTCTTGTTACAGTATATTCTTCAAATATATACCTATTGAACTGTATCCTTTATTCAGCATACCACAAAGGTTCCATAATGAAATGATGGAGCATATTATGGATGTGAAGCACATAATGAAATCATGGCACAATAACTATGCCAACAATATTGGATTTCCCCATGCGCAAAATTATGAAAGGCAATATTTTGTCTACAGAAATGTATACATTTCTCATCTACTGAAATTAAAAGAAAAAATCCCCCAAAATCAACAAACCACAAATTGCTCTTTTCCGTGAGAGTGTAACAAAAGCACACTGATTTATATTTGGTAAAGAAGACTTGCAGGTACCAACTTCTACCCAACTCTTTAGCTTCTTTCTGCCCCAGTCTCCAGAAGTTGGCTCATTGCCCCATTTATCTCTCTCAAGAAGCAGAAAAGACAGCTCTCACATGCAGCAGGCTGCAACCTGCTGCTCCATCACCCACTCCTGCAAACTTCTGGGCTTCTTTTGAGTACAACGCTTCATTCAAACACCATGTTCTCCCCTTTTTGGCAAAGTATATTGAAACTTAAGATTGTTAGCATAATTTAGTTAGTCAGTCAGAATGTTTTGACACATGGAGATGACAGTATGTACTCAAAAGAATTGGCATTCTACAGGAACGTGAGAGATTAATTAAATTTTCATTGCTTCCAAGACTGGTATGTTGCAGCATTTCCACTCACCTTTATCAGGGCCAGGTAGATTGGAATCACTTCGTGGCAAAGCACCATCTCCAATATGATTGAACAGCAGTCTCTGTAAATTGAGAACAGCATGGTTTACATACAGCTGCTGTTGTATTTCGGTAGCCTTTAAAAAAACAAATATATTTTTGTTATTATCCCTACTACACAGGTCTACTTTGGAGGTAGAGTGATAAACGAGACCTAA
Organism: Neopelma chrysocephalum; assembly: GCF_003984885.1. Taxonomy (NCBI): domain Eukaryota; kingdom Metazoa; phylum Chordata; class Aves; order Passeriformes; family Pipridae; genus Neopelma; species Neopelma chrysocephalum. Next base: position 6,733,101 of record NW_020897719.1, read on the forward strand.
GAACCTAAACAGTTTAATAAAAGTATGTGTATACAGAAAGGGAGTAGACTAGTTTTCTGAAAACTGTACACACTGAAATCAGAGAGAGGATTATTATTATCTACTGAGTTCTGACAGTTTCCAGCACCTCAAAAACCAAAATAAAGCTCATTCTTCAACTGGTATCTTGACAGATTACTAAACAAATAGAGGGATAGATCTGCAAAAATTTCATTACAGAATCAGGATCTGAATAAGGTGTAATGTTTGACAATATGCAAGTTATGGCTGTTACCTCAGAAAAGTTTTGCGTATTGTTTTCCAACCCTGACTTTTTTGGTAATAGTGTTCTTACTTCTCTAGTAGATAAGAGCTGACCCATAAAGTGTGTTTGTCTTTCCTTTTCTGATTATTCATTTATTTAAAGAATCACAGTAAATTTATGAACCAATTTTAAAATTCCATTAGTTACTTTTTTTGGCAGCTTTCAAATAATCCATAGTCACTGGTTTGTCTTGATAGCAGATGTAAACAGCAGACAGTCAATCCTACAAGTAATTCAGATGTACTTTCCAGAGGAAATGAGAACAAGATAAACTTTACTTTTTTTCTTACTTGTTTGTTTGGGGTTTTTTGTTTTGGTTTGGGTTTTTTTTTTTTTTTTTAAGCAAGATCAGAAAATCACTGCAATCCAAATAAAATCCTAGTATTTTATCTCTTTCCACTGTTCACAGAAGACCATGCAAAATTGGTGAGGCACTATGCTGTGGTTCCACAAGATGGCAAACCCATCTGCAAAGTAATCTTCATTGATCTAATATGTTGCAGCTCCATGTTACAAAGCAAGGAACAAATAGTTGCCCAATTCAACTGGACTTTAAACACCTCGTAGAGAGAATTCTTTGGTAGACATTGAGCCGTATGTCATATGTTTGCCGTATGTCATATTAGAGTCATATTGGGTCAGGAAATATCTGTTTTCCTGAAGTTACCACTAAACTGAGGTGGTGAAACTACATATGTTCTCTAATGTGACAAAAAAGGTGTTCCTGCCTGATCTGGATTGAATTTTCACTGCCTACCAAGTCTGCAGTGCACTAGGATGTGGTGCACAAATGTTTAAGTCTGTTTTCTGTTGTGAGCTGAAGAGCGAAGGCTGAAAAAGCAACTGAAATTGGAGGAGATAAAGAGACAAAAGCTGAATGAAATACAGAGAAACAAGGACATACTAAAAGAATGAAATTTAGAACCATGTGGAAGAACAAGAGCAATCACAGGATGTTTAATGACGCGCAAATAAAAACCCCAAAAATGTGAAATTTGAAAAGCTTCATTAGGAAGAATAATAGTGCAAAAACTAAGGAGGCTTGTTGACCAGTCAATGACAGCAGGCATTCCTCTTCAGAGTATGGGAAGAGCTGGAGAGACATTGTACAATCATTCAGCCAGAGATCACAAAGCAAGCACAAATGGATGTTGACTGAAAACAGCTGTACATAACCTTGAGCATCAATTTCAATGAGGGAAGTGGATGCAGTATTGCTCTGGCCTTGTTCTATGAAGTCCATCAAACTTCCTTAAATAAGGTAGCTATGGCCTGAAAGGACTTCAAGTGCAGGAATTTGCCTGTGTATCTCATCTTTCCCAGCTGAAACACTAATGTGAAAATTGCTTTCATGAAGCTGTAACAAAGTCTTTCATAAATGGGTAGTCCTTTCCTCTTTAACTTAGCGTGAAGCTCCAACCAAGACCGTTGAAATTTAACTGGTATTAGAATAAAAGTAGAAAGGACAAGGAACAGTTTGAGCAGATAAATTCTAATTAGAGTTGCAGGCATCTCTAAGATATCTCCTTACAATTGTCCTGAGGATTTCTTTTCCCATTCTTAATCAGAAGGCAAAGAATCAGGATTTTGTTCCTAATCACAGTCCATTTTTACTGCTATGAGAACAGAGCACCAGAGAAAGAAATTCACCTTTCCCCAGAAAGATATATCTTCATTTCTGGTTATAAGGGCAGAAAAAAACTGTCAGACCTTCTCACCTTTGAAACATACTTCACTGTATGAGCAAGTTAATTTTCTACTTACCCTCTCATGGGACACTGAGGGTAGAGACAGATTGGGAGATTTTCCTGCTGGGCGAGTCTCAGAGAGAGCGGAGACTGGGCCTACGAGCTCCTCAGCCTCCCTTATGGAATCTCGGATAGAATGGGGGATACAAGTCGCATTCCACTTGGCAAAGCAAGAGTTTGTAGTCTGGGAGCAAAAATGGGATAATTTTTCTTTGCGGCAAACTGTAAAACCGCTTTATTTAAAGAACATCTCCTGATCTTTCCTGTATGCTGTTTTGGCTCCACTACCACTGAGAAAGTGCCCAGTAGATATATCTGCTGTAAGCAGAACTGTGCTTAAATCTGGCTAAGCTTCGGTATTACTTCTTAAGCCCTCAGATAACAGCATGAGGACTTAAACAGAAAAGAAATAAAAAATTAAGCCAAGAGCCAATTCAATAATTGAAGAAACAAGGGACAAGAAACGAACTAATGAGAAATCAATAAATAATTCCTAAAATAAAAGATCCTGGACTAGCAAATTGGTTTTTATTAGAGGCAAAACTTCTGGTAGAAATGAGTGTTGAAAGGAGGGCCTTTAACACTGTACTTATGTTCTCATCTTTCTCAGCTTCAGCAAGAGGTGTATTGTGTGATGGCAGATATTAAAACAGCAACTGTGTTAAAGGAAAGCACTTTAGGAAAACAGGTCCAGTAATAAGAAAAGATGAAATAAGAATTCAATATTGGCCAGTTCGCCAAGCTCATTTTGCATTTCAGAATACCCAAAAGAAACTAATTTCATAAAGACCTATATAACAGTATTTTAAGGTAAGAACACAATTCATTTTTTTCATTGAGTAACAAAATGTCTATCCTTTTTTTCTGAAACTACATTGAAAAATAGGAATTGCCACATGGAATGGGTTATTATCTCACAGTGGCTAGAATTAGCTTTCTCAGAAGAAATAAAGGGGAAGTCAACAAGGATAACCGCCACAACAACAGTTTTTCTTTCTTTTTTCTTCTTCCCTAAATAGAACAAATGTTGTTGTTCCACACAAGCAGGCTGTGTCATCTGGTAAGTTTCTGCATCTCTCTCTCACTGCATTGAGTAAATGCATAGAAACAGATCTAAACCTAGGGAAATCAAGCAGAAATGTGATCAAGTATCATGTATTCTATTCACATCTCTTTCATGTAAAATATTTTAGACTATTTGCTTATAAAAACATAAAAAATCCCTTGAAAATTAAAAACAATGAGCAGATTGAATCCGCTCGAAGTTCAGCATGTGTCTTCTGATTTATTTGTGCTCTGAGGACTCCCAACAAACTTCTTACCTGCGAAGTTTCCGAAGGAATAGGGTAGATGGCACTGCAGGGCCTCTCTCTGGGAGACAGGCAAGAGTTTTCTCGGGAATGCTTATGTTTGTCAGACAACAGAGGAGAGGCTAGAAATAAATGTGTCAAGTGATTAAATTCATGCAGTGAAACAGACATTTCAATTCTATGCTTATGACAAAGAAATCCGCTGTCCCTAATAATTCATATTCCTCAAATAATTGGCTAAATTTGATGTCTGACCAGTGATATCATGCAGACATTCAGCTGTGTAATGTATTGAGTATAAATTAATACAGTTTACCACGGGAGATGAGCACTGACCTCTGGCACTGGATGGAGCAGAACTGGTCACGTTAGGTGAAGCAGAATGAGTAGAACTCAGGCTTGAGGTAGACGGACTAGGCTGCATATAGAAGAGATGCTGTTATTATCAGATCACACTTACTAGTTTGGAAAACAAAAATTTATAGCATACTTTTCACTAGAACAAAGAACTTGTAATTTCTTAAAACAGATTATCAGTATTTTAAAAGAGCAAAACAGTATAAAGAGAATTAAACTAATTACACAGAATGTAGTAAAACATTAAATAAATATAAATGCAATTAATACAGTGAAACAATTCCATTCCACTGTGACAACTGCTCAGAAAAGTCAGATGACTTTGTATCATAGTCCATTCATTGCTCCTTATTACATTTGTAAAAAATTAATGCTTCTATTTAAAGAAGAGAAAACAGTTACATAAAAAGTTATTTCTAAGTTAATGAGGTTAACAGCCCATTTAAAAACTTGTTTTTTAAAAGAAGTATCAGTAATAATTTTGAGAATTCTGAATTAAATAATAGAAGCATTACTTCACTAAATAGCCTTGTAAGAAAGATTCTGTATAGCTTGAAGAATGACAATAATTTGTACCTGCATGTTAAAAACTTCATCTGAGCTTTCTGACTGCCCAGTGATATTGCTGACTTCAGCAGAAGCTTGGGATGACAGTGATGAGGATGAATACCGATTGACAGCTGGGTAACTCAAGGGGCTATTATAAGAATAAGGAAATACAAAATTGTTAACTCTGTCAATCATAACTTCTCATGGGAAAACAGCACAAACAGCACATATTTATTAATCTATAGTTATTTGGGAGTTGAGGGGGGAGAGAGAGAGACAGAGACACAGTATATGTACCAGCTATTCACAGCTGAAAGATACTTCAGGCAGATCATACAAGAAAGCATGCACATAATAGAAGTATTTTATGGGTCATCTTCCATGAGTAACAAAAATATGTCAGTTACTAGTATTTTAAACTTGCCTGCGTCGTGGTATTACCCTGGCGGCATCAGGGCTCATAGAAACAGGCATGGAATTCCGGCATACACGAGGACTTCCATTTGGGAAATGAACAGGACTAGCTTGTACACAGGAAGAAAATTCCTAGCAAGTTATTAAAAGAAGATTAATTCAAATGAACATAATACCATCAAGCATTTTGTAAGATACAGAGAGTAATTTCAATAGTTATATCTGCATTTTGGATCAACTTCATCATTAGTATGAAAAATATTTTAACTTTCGCTGCTGATAGTAAAATGTGACTAATTTTCTCTGCACAGTATTGAAAGTTTATGTTTCTCTTCGCTTTGTGATTCTGCAAGGCTACAAGCTGTAACGTGGACAACCAACCAAAAGATGTCACTGTTTGTTGCTTGGGAAAACGAAACTATCCTTAGTGCAGCTGAATGGTCTCCTGGTCTATCCATGCAACTGCTCATGTACCTGTATTCCCAAGCTTGACTTCATCACAAAGAACTGATCCACCAGCTTTTTGTGTAGTGGCCTCATGTCCTGCGGCACCACCTTCTCGTGCACCGCCAAGCCAAATTCTAGAATCTGGGCCTGCAGTGAGGGAAAAATATTTTTTGATGCATTTTCTTTAAGCTTTCATCATCAACTAGGATACTAATAAAAAAAATCTAACAAAATGCACATTGCCTTAAGAGCATCAATCTAAATCCCTGAAAGACATGTAATCAAACAAGGCCTAGGACCAAAAGCAGTAATACACAAGAGGATTTACGCCTCTTTCCATTTACTATTCAACTTTCCCAAAGGTTTCACCTATGCAAATTCAACTCCAATATAAAAATCACTATGGATAACATAGTGAAAAACCTGGCTAAATAGCAGCTTTACAAAGGAGCAGCATTAAACCTTAAATAAAAGCTATTTTCTACAAGAACAGTTGTAAAAAGCATGAAACAACAGCAATAGCCACATCTACCAGAAACCCTGTAATACATTTGCAAGGAAGTCCATGGTCCCCTCTCCTATTCCAACTCCCCAGAGACCTCTGTTAAAGGTGACTTTATGTATATTCTTGACACAAGGCATGACAGGCTTCAGAATAACATTACTGAAACTCTAATCGTGCTCAGATTTGGCCACAGGCATTCAAAACATTGAATTGGTTACATGAGAAATCAGATAAACTCAAAAACAAAATAGCTACAGTATGTTGTAATATCTTTGGATGAGAGCTACTAGCTGACATTTTCAGGCAGCCTGCAAGTGGGCATGCAGCTGCACAGCATCACTGACCCAAGGTCAGGACTGCAGCGCATCCATCCACATGCGCAGCCATCCCGGCACTTCTGAATGCTCCACGTTAAATCATCTGCGGGTGCCAGGTAGGCTTTAACTGCTATTGCTTGGAATTCACATTTTTGTTACAGGAAGTTATTAACTCCAGTTTTACATTGAAAAGGCTAGTGAGATTAACTACAGCTTGAAAAGAAAAAATTGCAATGTAAAATACTACACATTATCTAAATGAAAGTAAAGTGAGCTCAGTGAATCTATTCTGACTTATACTGTCTGAGGATCTGTCATTCAGCTGATCTGACCAAAAAGATACCGCAACGCTGATGAAAAGTGGAATTCCCATCTTGCCAAATTCCAATACTCTGACCTTTTTATCCTAAACTGGGAATAAAATTTGAAATTTCAGCATGCTGCATAGAACAAAGATAGGTACCTGTCAGTTAAAAAAGCTGAAATACTTTGTAAGATCTTTGATTTAAAAAAAATTTTCAGCATTTTCAAATGGAGACACTTCATATTTGAGGCTAGTAGGTCATTGTCTTACAAATGAATGAAGAAATAATGCAAAAATCATATAATGCATAGAATACTTCTCTGTTTGATTTAATCACTTGGCATTTATTTTACTGCCTACCTACTTTGCCAATTACAGTTAGATATCTTTCATTGCAATAAGATTTTTCATGCTTTTTTGCTCTTATGGAAAACCTTGTAGTGAAAATATTTGTTCTGTAATATTGGTAAAACACGTCAAAGAAATATTTGCTGAAGCCATCAAATGTTTCAATGAAATAATGTTTATTCTGTAGTAGTGATAAAATATGCTGTGCAAATATTTATGAATGAGAATGATGGAACAGGCCTCTCATTCAATCTTTAATTTAGAAGAGTTTGAAGTGATTAAGGTGATGATGGAAAGGACTAGAGAAAAAATATTAACACGACCCAGAAACCTGCTTGTATAGAAAGTTACTGTCTACTTAAAACAGTTGAGCAGGGCACCTAGTCAGTCCTTTCCCCACTGTACCTGCTCGAGCATCAGCTCTCTCAAGCGTGTGATCTTCTCTCCATCCTCTGGATGGTTCAAGATGTATTCTTTGATGAAGAATGCCTAAGCAGAATAAAATCACAAAGTAACACAAAGTGAGTAAAAACACAACTCTTTTGGGTTTGTTTGTTTTTTTTAAACAAGTTTCTAGATAATATTTTCAAATATTTTCAGAGTTCCTTTCTATTGCAATAATGGATAATACATGTTAAATAATTAATCCCGTATTAATTGGTGGAGATTATAGGTAAAAAAAATGTAACCTCTCTGGAGTGGCATTTATAAGTTGTTTAGTATCCAGGACAGATCCTGAAGTAAATTTTGAAACCTGCAAATCAGAGTTGAAGCCAAACACAGGTTACCTGAACCAAATATCTCTTCCCCAATAATTGTGACACAGAAGTTTCAAATAATTACAAAGAGTTTGATTTTCCTCTCTTTTCATACTATGAGCTTCCTTGTTCTTAAATCTAAAGACAAAAACAGTGTGGAATTGTATGCTATTATTTGTATTGAAGCTGTGACATTATCTTCTTATTCACTCTTAATATAAATAATGTTCTAAAGAACTCACAGTGGCATTGATGTCAAAAAGATATACTTCTCCCTTCAGGAGCATCTGACCAACATCCAGATACGTTCATGAGCTTACATGACTTTCCAGTCCATTTTCAGTGCTCAAATTGCACCACCTATAATACCCCAAAGTCATTTCACCCAACAGCAATGGTCTAGTCAGGGCACTCCCCTTGTTTTTTCATGATTGCATTGTTCTTAACATAATGACTATTCTACCCTGCAAGGGGATTATATTAAGTTCACAATTCTTGACAGTATTCTGTAAATAAAATGCCCAGCAGCTCATTTGAAAGATTTCTAAAGCTTTTAAAAATGCATTTGTCACAAAAAGTGTCTCTAAATATATCTGTACATACATACACATGGCTTTCTACCCATAGAGTCGAGAGGATAATAGTGGCTGGTCTGGGCTATGTTTTCCTTTTGCACCTGTCTTAGCATTTCCCTCATAGACTTCTTACTAGGTTCTCCATCCAACTTTAGCTCTTAAAATCTTTGCTATGCAGAAGCATTTGTAAATATGGGGAGCAGCAAAACTGGAGATAAATATATGCCTTCCTCTGATTCAGTTCCAAAATTTCATGCTGTGACAAAAAACCAAAGTGAAACAAATAGGAAGGGAAAAGAATTTACAGAGGAGAGGATAACAGGCACCGTAAAAGATAAGAACTGGCAAAACAACAGGAAGACATAAAAAGACTGAAAAAGGGACATGCAAAGAGACGAATGAGCGTGAAATGAAAAAAAAAAGCCTCACAATTATTGCTAGCATTTTTGATGTTTAAAACACAAATTGCTGAAAAGTTCTATTTTAAATATATAGTTAGAGGCAGAGGGCAGAAGGGAATTGAGACATGAACACTGTCTAGGAGATCAAGAATTGCAGCTAACAACAGCAATAAGAACGGAACAAGCAGCATGCTTGTGAAAAATGGAGAGCTATGCAGAGACACTGAGCTAGCTCTGACACTGTTAATTCAAACCAGACATAGTTCTGACATGACTGTATTTCTCCAGGGACTCCCTTCATGGTGCTTCACTATGTTAAACAGTTTTGTTGTTTAAAGACAGTTGGGAAACATCAAACATGTTACTGTTTTTCTTTAGTCCCACAATTTTCATAACACTGCAGTTTTGATGACAGATTCTAACACTATACTAGATTCAATTTCCTGTAGTTTCATTTAGATGCAGTTTTATCAAATTTAACACCTTTGAGTGAACAGCAAATCTTGCAGCCTTTGAGACAAGTGGACAGAATGTTATTCAATGTGACATCTTCAAAGGAACAACTAGCAGACTTAAGTATTTCATCAGACTATGGAGAAAGAGGAAGATCAAGTTGGGCTGAAAAAAAAATCCTTTCTTTTTACTGCAGTTTCAAAATTCCACAGAACTTTGCGCAAATACAGCATCCCAAACACAGTTCTCCTAAGGTTATTCAGAAATGATAATAATGACCAACAACTTTTGGGAACAAATCCAGTGTTAGACATTTCTTAATTATATGTAATTTTTTTCTAGATTTTTCTTCCCCCACAGAAAATAGCTTTCCTTAAAACTTGGAAAAGAGAAACAAGAAGGATCTAGAAAATCATGATTCTTCAAGATAATAAATTTATCGTTGAGGATTTTTTGTATATATATATATATACATATATAAAAATGAGAATGTCAGCACAACAAAGTAAATTTGCTGGTTGGCCAGAAGTAGCTCCTGACCTAGAACAGGCAATGTACTACAATAATGTACTTACAATTAACTATTTAATTGAAAATCTCCACACAAATCACTGAAGAATGTAAGGTAATTATGAATTGACTCATTGCTGGAATAAGTTTACGGTGCTATCTGCAGCAAAACAGTTGTTTCAATAAACTATACATCCTTAATATCACCTAAACCAAAATTGCAATATAGGTATAATTATAACTATTATTCATATAGTACTTTCTGTCCTTACTTCATACAGACGAGCTGCATCTGTACAAGGAAAGAAATTGGATTTTTAATAAACAGAAAATAAATTGCTTACCTCTTGGTATCTAGCAACTCCACCATTAACTGCTGCATCAATGACCCCATTTAGACACATTGTGAGAGGGTTAATGTTCTGCATCTGTCGCGTTTGACACTGACTAATCAGTGTTCTCAGCTGCTGGTTCTTATTTTCTAAGACTTCAATAGCATTCTCAAGGGGACTCATTTCCACCTGAAAAGACAGTGAGCAACGTTGCAAACAACTTAATCTTCAGTTGAAAGATGAAATAATATTATGGTTAATTTTTGATTTCTTAAAAGAAAACAATGTTATTCTATATTCTAGAGTACTAGGACAGAATATTTTTCTCACCTGGGTTACACTCCATGAGTATACGCTCTGTGCACAGAGAGATTTGATTTTATCATGTAATCAATGACCAAAACAAACAACTGTCCCTCTCTTGTAGATTCATTATCTGACCTTGAGAGATGACTCAGCCCTTTCTACAAAACATTCACATACTTTCAGCCAGTGGTGGAACTCCTGGAGTTCAGGGTTAAACTGTCCTTGGTAACTTTACCTAAACTGGGCTTGAGATCGGGGAGCTTCACCAGATTAAAGGCACAGAGCAGAGTCTAAGTATTGGTGACCTACTTTCCCCACCCAAAATGAAGTAAAAAACTAAACATTATGAATGAGGAATTTGAATGTAAGCTTTAAGCTGAGATGATGACCACGTTACAGTCAAGGGTAGTCCTTGAGCAGGACGTGCCCCTCATCTCTCGAGGGAGAGAAAGCTTTTCTAACGGGTAGCACCAACTGCAGCAGAAACAAAAAGCTAAGCAATGAGAAGAGTACAGGCCTGCAGCTGCTCTAATTTACCCAAACATACAAGCACAAATCTGAGTCATAATCTCGTACATGCCCAGGAAAAATTATTACAGTTAGCTTTTGGAAATGGTGACTATAATGGTAACATGACAATAAACTGAGGGTCTTCAGACTAACCTAGTAAGGACTCAGCAGGAGTCAATTAACAAAATTTCTCATGTCACACACAATTTTTTGATTTGTACTAAACTCTATTTTTGGTTTTCTACAGGAGAATATCAGGATGGTGAACAAATGACATTTTGTTGCTATTATGAAAGAAAAACACAGCTGAGTTTTAGAGAAAATCACTTGTACTATAGTATCCATTATTGTAAAATTGGCTTTGACAAGAAGGAAAATAATTATAGGTGTTGTACTCCTGGCCTCAACAACTGACCAGTTATTTTGAAGTCTTTATAGGAGAAGCCCTCCTCTGAATACAACTGGAATGTATTTAAGGATTTTCCAAGAAATATATTAAGAAAGGAGAAGTAATTACAATGTGTCAGTAACAGATTGCTACATTAGACCCTATTCTACAGGTTCTGCTGAGCAGCTCATGGCATTTATTGAAGTACAGGAACTTGGAGAATGTTTTCTTATCGAGTATACTAAAAGATACATTAAGCTATAGATATTCTAAGTATTAAATGTTACATCGTTCTGAGTTTTAAGAAAGTAATTTGCCAACAATGTGTTGCCTTTGTGTGCCCATTTTTTTTCTCAACTTCTTTTTTCCTCAACTGTTTAAATTAATCATAAGGGTGGTTCTTAATAATACTTTTCAAGACAAGAGAAATCAGAAAACTCAAAATACTTCATAGATAATTTTGTTGTAGCCAGCTTGAGACCTCGCACAAAGAAATTACACAGTAACAAATCTTAAAATAGTTCATCAGATAAAATCAGCCCACATCTAACTAAGGAAGTAAACCAATCCACAAAATGTATTGATATCAGTCTCATACTCACCACTTCACGTTTTTCCACTTCAAACCAACGAGATATTCCAGGTAAACTCTGCATCAAGATCAGTGTGGTTCTCTCTACCCATAGACTCTATAATATACAAAAAGAATTTATTTCCCTGCTTTGCCCCTGTATTTCCCTTAATTATTCCCAGGCTTCTTTATGAATACCTTCAGTTAAGTAATAGTATACATTAAAAAAAAGTACTAACATCTAAGTTCCTACAGAAATGTCTATCCCATAAGCTGATGGCATTCCCTTTTCTTCTTACTTTCTAGCTCCTACTACTAAGCAGTAATTTCTGCTGATTCTTTACTCTTAAGCATGGTATTAATCTCTACTACATGTTGTTCCCAAATGTCCAAAAGTCACAACTGAATTAACATTTTAATATTTCCTTTCCAAGATAACATCTGAGAAGAGCAGGAGTTCAGAAGCAGAACAACTTACAGATCACAGAGCATGACCAGCTCTCCTCTATGAAGTCCTATTTGAGATTCCACAATGCATGGCTGATGGTATACTCAAGTGTACTACTGGTAAACACTTTATGCAAGTGGTTTGTAAAATGACAAATGAACACATAGGATAGTGCTTACACAAATAGCTGTACATTTAAAACAAAGCCTAAACTTAAATTAGAAAACAACAGTGACTCCATTTAGCTAATTTATTACCCTTACAGTTCTTTCCTATAACTTTATAACAAAACTATTACAGGATAACTCTTTTTGTCTGTCTGAATATATTCTGCATCAGGATGTGTTTCTAGTGGGTCAGAATTAAAATTACACCAAAAGATGAATTTTCAGGGCGATATTTTTATTAGGAGGACCAGAAGGAATTTACATATTAGGGAAGGAACTATGGTTTTTACCTGAGACAATTTCTAAGTTCAGAGGCAGCTTTTCATCTTGATATTACAGGAACAGAACATTATGCCTCAGTTTAGTCAAAACTGTCTCTCCCTTGCTCTAGGGAGAGATAACTTTAGGCAATCCTATCCATACCCCAGATTACGTACTCAACAGTGTTTTCACATCTGCCTTAGAAACTCTTCTGGAGACTACTCTGGTCTCTCCAGTTCTGCCTTCTATATATCACGGATGCAAAAAAACAAATGGGTAAGTTTTTCACCCCTATTCACATATACAGTGAGACCTTTGCATCTCCTATATATTTTTCATATTATTTTATTCAAAATAAGAAGTGAAATAGTCAATCCTGAGATACATCTCCTCTAGAGAATTTGTTATTCCACACTCAGTTGAGTAACACAACTAGGAGACGATGTTTCAATAACACAGCTGTTGTTGATGTTATTAAATAAATCCATGGGTCCAGTAGCTCAGAAAAGGGCATGATACTCTACCTTGAATTCATTTTCCTTGTCCTTGGTCCCTTTGTGAAATGGCCTGTCATATCGGAATCGCCAGATGTGATTTACTTTGTAAAAGCTCTTGATGTTATCAGGAATGCCATCTCTCTGCAAGACTTCCTGGTTTTCTGGAATTGGTGTCACTGCATAAATCTGCAGATCTATATGTAAAGAGTTAAGGCTATCCCACTTCATTCAAATTAGCAAGGTATATTGACTTCTGAAGCATTACAGAAAACTCTTTAAAAACTGTGTATCATGAAATGCTTCTAGACTACTAATGGTTTGGGAAAGGAATAGGAGAGATTTTTTTGATCATTTGGGATTTCTTTGTACTGTTTTGTTGAAAATTTCATCTTTATTTTTGAAATAGAGCTACTTACATGGAATAGTACATGAAGTAAAGGGATTTAATTAAATATATTCTTACACACAGTATGTCATGCCATGCTAACATAATGTACTGTAAGAAGTTAAATTACTGTAACTTGAACTGATACACCATTATCACAGCAGTGATAGTTCTACAAGTATTTTTAACTAAAGAAAGAATGTCAATAACCTATCAAGGAATTTTTAAATAAAATCAACAGATACAAAAAAAATTCCAAACATAATAGAGTGATGGAGAGACAAAATTCAGGGTAATTCTCACCTACCATTTATTTCAGGGAAGGCACATTTGTGACTGAAATTTGCTATAGGTGTCCCTACATTTTTTAAAAGCACGAAAGATACAACTGCAGAGTATGGCTTTGTGATTATGTGGATACACTGTGCTTCTGCCTGAAAGATGGTCTCATCTGGCTGATTAGCATGTTGCATAGCAATGGCATGTGGGAACTCATTCAACATGCGCTGCTGGAAGGCCTCCAGCCTTTCATAGTCATGTCCTCGGCAAACAAATTCCTTATTCTGAGCAGAATAAGAAAACAGATATGAAGACCAAGTTACATGAAAATAATTTAGATCCAAACACACACTATTAAATACAGGCAACTTTTGCATCATTTTAAGAAGGGAAAATTAAGAAAAAAAGGCAAGAATGAAAATAAGGAATTTAGAAAGAACAGGTTACTTAGAAGAAGGAAATTTTATCATATAAGCTATGTTTTATTCAAAAGTCCCGAAAAATGGAATAACTATACTTTAAAGTTTAATAAAAATCTGAAGGGAGAAACTGTTCTTAGTGAAACAAAGTATGTAACTAAAATGACATATCAGACTATATAAAATATGTAACAGAAATATAACCCAACAAACAGTGAAGACAATGAAATGGGTTGGAAGTCTATTACATGAGGAACTAAGAAAATTTGCTCTGATGTTATACAGTTCTGAAGAAGAACATTGCATAAGAAAATTGGTAGAAGGCATTCAATTTGCCTTATGCTCTAAATGTTTATCAATTATCAGCCTGGTAAATTAAAATGACCCAGTTTTTGCAATATGAAGTAAAAGAATACTCCTGGCATTGAATTCTGGGAACTTTCATGGGAATTGCTACAAGAAAACAACTGTAACGTATTATTGTTCAACTAAAATTAAAATGTGAAATCTTTATTATGAAGTTTATTCTTTATTCCTTCTACAGCAAACACAGCTAGACTTACAAACTGCTTTGCCATAAAAAAATAATTAAATCAAATGTATTAAGTTTATCCTTGTTCGTGTTGCAAGCAAAAATCTGTGTTGTGCACATTTAACTTGAAAAATGCATAAGAAGATGCATAAGCAGTGGAAGACCCAAGGTCTGAAAGTACTGCACTGTTGTGCAAGTTAACTTCTTCCAGTACTTTTATTTCATCAGTAGCCGCTTAGCAATCTAAACATTAAATTCTTTCTAATTAACATCTTCAAATTCAAATATAACAGAATTTATATTAAGATGACTACTAGGTAATATCAAGAACTATCTTCCTATTAGGCTCTTTTTGTGAATTGCTTTTAAAGGAGAGAGTTCCATTCTATATTTACCATTTAGAAATCATAATTTTCCCCATCACTAAGGCCAAGACAAATCAGGCTTTTTAGCCCTCCACACACAGAGGAGGTTCCTTCATCACTTATTTCAATAACCACAGGAAGAGGAGCTTAGATTATGATCGCACCTGCTCCATGAATAAGAGGGATTCTGTCCTCTTCCCAAGGTGACAGTCAATGCAGCTAAACCACTGCAGACTGTGGAAGAGGGGAACAGTGTAAACACGACTTATATTTTCAAGGGCATTTCAGTAACTTCAGAATCCCAGATTAATGATCAAGAGTAATAACTTTACGTATCTTGTCAGTTTTAATACATTGATAATCAATGAAACTCAGCATGTGGAACTTCCAAGTCATTAAAAAAAAAGGAACTTGGGAATGTAACTACTTAAATGCTAAATTCCTGGGAATACTTCTTGTGACAGCCTTTTTCTGAGCACCAACCAGCAGAAACAGAACAGGATAAAGGGAACAAACTACCATGAAAAGATGACATTGGTTTGTGGAACAGTATAGGTGCATGGTTTCCAACATAAACATGAATATTAAGTTTATGGGAGACTCTAGGCTACCATTCGTCTTTCCATTAGTCAGGACCTTTTCTTAACCCTGAAAAATGAGAGTAAAGAATTTCTCACAGGATAAGAACTTGTATATGGTATAAACAAATTTTCACACAAAGAAAGTGATTATGAATGACATAATCTGCCTTCCAGAATGACTCCATTCTGTTTATTTTCAGTTCACTTACTCTTAAGAAGAATGGAAACTTTTTCCCATAGAATCCAACTCTGAAAAATTCTGGTTCCAAACGCTGTTGATCCATAATTTTATCATATAAAGATGCTTCCATCATCTGTGTGAGATTGATAACAAATGCAATTAGTCTTTTTTGAAAACATTATTTTCTCATAAGCTATCACAAAAGGGAGTGTCTTTCAGCTCTGGAGTACCAGAATTGCAGTGTATCTCTGAGCAACAAAGACATCCCAAATCTCTGAATGTATCAGATTAAGTAATTATACCTCTTTAATGACCTGAAAGTTTCCAAGAATTAAAAAAAAAATCCTTTTAAATATGAAGTACCTATATTAAAGGGGTAAAACAGAAAGGCAGTTTGAAGCATATGACCCAGTAATCTGCTAATCATCCAAACACATGGCAGTAATGTGGTCAGTTTAATCAGTGAAGTCCAATTTCCATATTCAAGACAGGTGTGTCCAAATCATTCAAATGATTTAAGCAACAAATCTGAGTTCCTTTAAAATCTCACGATAGCAATTAACATAATTTTTGATCAATACATCCTGCTTTATTTCACTCAAAACACTGACACAAAGGGATCTTAATGTCAGTCCCCTTTTTCTGATGGCATTTCCAGCCAAGTTTTTAATACTGTGAAAAAAACACCCCACAGTATTAGCCCTATTTTAGGTAATGCAGTCAGTTACTTAATATGCATATGATATCAACAGCTGCCTAATTATATTGCTATGGGAAATCCCCACACCTCCATTTTTGGATTAATGTAGGTGGCACAGATATAGTAGAAGGATATTTCAAACATAAAACACATTAAATACAATTAATTGAACATGCATAAGCTAATAATTTTATTCACATGATGATAGTCACTTTGCTTTTGCTTGTAGAATTCTGCCAGTGGCATATCTAAATACATATGGAATAAGCAGATCACAGAGAGTACTGCCATATAGCTCTGTGTTGAGAATTTTGCATAATGTTGTTAAGCAACTCTGGATTAAAGGGATTTGAGTCAGTCCTAACAGCAAGCATCCTATATGTACAGAAGATTTAAAAGGGAGGAGGTAATACAAAATTGAATCTATCAGAAGTAGATAAGGAAATGGAAGAGTGAATAATCTTTAAAATACAGTATCTGAAAGAATGAGAAACGATGCTTAGAGTTCTAAGAAAAATGAAAGAGACAACAGGAAGACTGTGCAAGGAAAGATTAATTTTCACTATATATTATTAAACAGACCATATCTTTAAGCAGTAAATCAAAAAATTTGCAAAGGTGTACATTGTTTGTGGCAAGCTGTTTGATGCAAAGATATGCTGCTGCTATTAGTGAAGGACTGCATAGACCAGATTCCCTGGATAAACTGTAGGAAATCAAGGAGAGAATTTGTAATATAATTTTTCTGCATAAGCATGCACACGAAAAGGAAAAACATTTCAAGAACATTAATTTTACAATAAAACAAATAAACTTAGTCTGGTGGAAGATGTCCCTGCCCACAGCAGATGGGTTGGAACTAGATCATCTTTAAGGCCCCTTCCAACAAAAACCATTTTATGAAGCTATTATTTTCCCACTTTTCTTCAAAAATCTCACACTCTTTTTTATAATCTCTATTGTAGAAAAAAACTCCCAGAGTAAAAAATAAGATTGGCAAACCAAACCTAAGAACCATTCTGTGGCAAATTTAATTTTTTAAGTAATATTTTATAATCCAAACTAAAAAGCTTTTGGATTCCTGTTTAATGAAAAGTATTTAGGTACATTACCCTCATCTTGCTGAGGTTTCTGTAGTCATAGTAGCTCTCATACTGTTCTGCAATTTTCCTGCATAAGATAATGCCATTTTCCCAACACTGCAAGCAAAAGATATTCAGTAATTCAAAGCAACTGTGTGACAATTTGTGATTTAATAGTAGTCTGTTCCATCTATACTGTCATACTTCCCGTAACTGAAAATATTCGAACAACCTGTCCATTAGACATAATGACAGCTGCTGAGTAATACTGATGAATTCTTTGAAGGATTAAAAATATATTTAGAACTTAATAAATTTTTCTTATTGGACTATGCACAAAATATAAGTAATTGCAAGAGTAATGGACATCTCTTTCAATATGACATGAGATGGATTCAACACAGTATGATTTTTACATTCTAAAATTGTATTCTTAACATATCTTCCTTAATTTTTGTAGATTGGAAAATATTTTAACCATGTAAGTTAACTCTGTAACATCATTACATAATTGTTTGTAAAACCTGATAATCAATGTCTGTTTTTTACACTGTAGATTTTACACTAGCTACACAAAATTGTTTATCAGTAAGACAATTCAGAACACTCAGTTTATATAAAATTTTAGACTACAGAATAATTACTCTTGCTTAATTCAGAATAAGCATTCTCAGTGATGGCAATGAACTGTGATCCCCCAAATACATTTGTTATTATTTTCCAAAAGATACAACACGATATTGAAGGCGTAAACATAGTCTTTGTAATCCGCACTTGATCACTAAGTGAATTTCATTAGGTTTATAGGGGTCATTTTCACCACCTTTAAAAGAGGATAAATTATAACATCTTTTATAAAGTGCTTTGACAGTTACAAAGCGAACTCCTACACAAGTGCAAATTATTCTCACATGTAACTGTGGGATTTCTAGGATACAAACACTGGATTAGAAGAAACCTACTGCGTCACTAACTAACTGCTTAATCAGGCAATGACAAACACTTTCCCTCAATATGAGACAAAGCTGCAACCCTGGAACAAATATCCTAAAATGAGTAAACTACCCTTCCCAGATGCACTCAATAAAATAGGACTATTTTACCTTTCCCCTATCAAAGTTTTGAATGATGGTCAGATGGAGACACTCCTTACGTTGCCACTCTGTTTGCATGGGGTAGTTGAGAAATTCTCTCAGTGGTCGGTCAGACCACTCCAGCAGCTCATCATACAGCAGGAGTGTGTAGGCAGCCTCTACAAGACAAATCATGGCATGGCACTTATGAACACCAAACAAATAAAACAGACAGATAAAGTACACAGGGATGTGAAAGCTCTTCTTGAGATGCACCTTTTTAAGGGGTTATTGATTTATTTCAAATATAAGGCAGATGGTAGTGCTGGTTTTGGACAGAGTTACTATCTACAGTTATAATAAATTCAGCTTAAAACTGTCACACACTATTTGAAGTGGAGCCACTGGGACAGTTTTCCTGAAGTATGACAATACAAAGGGGACAGAGAAATTAAGTAACCATTTCCTGCTTAGCCCCAGTCTTCCCTACTGCTAAGGAGAAACTCTCAATGACTCTGCTATCTGAACAAGGGAAAAAAGACTGGAGGATGAGAAACATCAGCAGAGAAAGTAGGAAAGAATACAGACAGGAATGTGGACACAGTCCAAAAGAGATCAGGATTGGGAAGGAAATAGGGAGGCAGATGTGTGCTTAATAGAATTCATTCTTTCCATAGAGAAATAAATCTCTGATAGCTGAGCCTTAACAGTTGGCCATAAGAAGCAATTTAGAAGTGTACATGCAATATTTTTCTATTTCTAATTTTTAATTTTTTTTTTTTTTTTTGGTTCGGCAGGAATCAAACCTGTTGTTGCTTTCTGGTCAGAGAGCTTTGTAGTAATATTTAGATCACACCTGCTAGATATCTGGGAATAATAAAATTATTATTATTTTTACTTTGATTTCAAGAATTCCTCAGAAACAGTACACTAAAATAATACTAAACAAATCTCTCTATTGGAAACTCAGATTTTGGCCAATTACAAACCATTGGAATTACTACTGGCTATGACAATTCAATTTGACTAACTGAGCATATGTATTGATTTCCAAGCTACTGTTTACAGTTTATGTTTCTACTCACAGGACCACTTTGCATGAGTGGGTCAGTACAAAGATTGGCCACGTTCTGGAGATGTACTACATTGGAGGAAGAAGTTCCCTACTGGGCTTATTTTATTGCAGGTTTTATAGGTTGTACATAAGGCAAAAAATAACCAAAAAATATTAAAGTACTTTTTGTGCTAAGGTGAGTTTTCCCCAGACAACCATGTCCTACTTCTGCCTCTGCCATATGAGTTCCCATAACACAGGTGACTTAAGCCAAACTCCATAGTGTTTTTTTAACAGTAGTGTTCCTCTTACACATCCAACTAAGAATCTGTGAATGAAAAAACATCACTGTGGCAGATATTTGTGGGAGAATGTGTTTTGAATCCCAGTGTTGCAAAACAGTGCTGTGCTGTGATATATATGTGCAAGGGAGACCCGCTCAAGTTGCACAGACAATCTTAATTCTGGCATCACACAGCTTTCAGGCTGCTTGACTGGAAACAACCTTTGTCATAGTTTCAAGCTACAGTTTTGTACTTAAAACATGCAGCACATTCATAAACCAATTTTAAAAATCCATGAAGCTGGTAACAACAAATCATTCCAAATCATAAGGAAATAAAAGACAGCAGAACTTAAATACATGTCAGGATAGCTCACTATGAGCCTTCCTTTTTAAACTTGGCATCCAAGTCCTTCATTTTAACAGAATTTTGTCTGCCCTAACAATATTTTTTTGAAATTATAATAAATGTATATAGAAGATTTCTAAAATAAGAATGACCATATTGGATGAAAAGTCTGAAGGGCTCCTTTACCCAACATCCTATGTCTGGCAGTGGCCAGCATAACAAATAACATATTGGTACCTCAGGGAGAGGTCTGTAACTATTGACTTGCACCAAAATGTAAGAAGAGATAAATAGGGTTGACTCATGATGTGGAAAATTCAATTTATACAGGAAAGATTCAAAATACTAGTCATTTCTAAGGTCAACAGACACAGTCTCATTACAGTTCTCAGGTAACTGAGGGGGCAGAAGTGGAATCGGTGCATTTATGTGCTTCAGCCTGAAAAGAGGTATATTTATAGCTGTAACTGAGTGTTGTGTAAAGAAAGATTTGAAGTTACGATACGTATTAAAAAGGACTTTTTTTTAACAGAGGATTTTTAGAAACAGTCCAGTAAATCATATTATAGAAAGGAGAGAAAAATTATTTTAAGGGCAAGATGGCTTCATCCCTAGAAAGAAATCATGCAGTTAGGAAACTAATGCTGCAACAAGTAGGACTGCTAATTAAGCATAAAACTTTTTTCCTAATCCCACATTCTTTAGATTAGCTGATTTACAAAAGGTGTGGTCAAGGTACAGTGTTGTCACTGACAAGAGAAGGCAATGGACTACATAAGTCTGTTTTCTACTGGAAAGACCATCTCTATCCCAATGCTATGGGTGTGATATTATTCTTCTTGAAGGCTCATACAAAAGAAAATAAAAAACAAAAAACAACAAAGTGGTGAAATCTACCACGACAAAGAATGCGAAAATAACACATGTTAATAAGAAGCACAAGAAACTCCTGAAAATAAATTTTGAGCAAAATACTGTTTAAAATCGGAATGGATGGCAAAACAATTAAAAAAATTAGGTTCATATCACTGCTTATCACTGCTTCAGGTCAACTGGACACATATTAGTACCCAATGTGTAAAGAGAACTCAACATTGCTCAGAGTTATTAAGATCTCTTATGTAAAATCAGGAAATTAATAGTTTGGCACAAAAGCCAGCTGTGGTAAAGAGACTGCCTGATAATCAAAACTCTTGTGACTCACTACTGCAGCGTCACACGAGGAAATTAAAAGCTCTCCTTAATGTATCCTGCTATCTAGTCTACACTTAAAACCATGAACTGTGGAAATTCCAAGTGAATAACCTTTCTTATGGATAGCAGAAAAGCACAAGGAAATTTGCTGTGGTAGTAGGTACCTGTAGTCTGTTTACTAGTGACTCTAGCCAACTAATCTGCTTTTAAGAAGGGAAATAATCTAGAAAGATTCTGAACATATGCAATTGCAACTGCAAACACTGGGGAAAAGATGGAGGTATTATAAGGTCAGTAAAATATTTTGGCAAACAAAGATTGTGTGATTTAAAAAGATATTGATTTTTTTTCTCCAACAATTATTGATGGCATGTAGTTACCCAAATGAAATGCACTTTAACTTGTATAAGCAACAGTTGTGCACAATATCTTCCTATTTCTTCATTTAAAAGATAACAGCCAGCTCTGACACAAATTTAGCTTTGAAAAATCCTGGACAATAATACTGCAAATGTGGTATGTGAAGATTTAGAAAGACAACATGAAAGTGCTATACTTGTTACAGGTTTTAGGGTCTCTGTTTCATCACTAGTAAGTGATAAGGGTCTTCCTTTCTTTTCTTTTTTTTTTAACCTAAAAATTAGGTTCTGAACCACAGCTGTGTAGAAACACCACACCAAACAGATAGCCAGCAGCATTACAAAAAACTGTATAGGCTCAGATACAACCAAATGAACTCATAAAAACTTCCTCTAAACTTTACTCCTTTTGAGTGTAAAATGACTGTGTCACATATTTATTACTAGTGCATATCAACAGGAGTCATTTACATTCAACATGGCCCAGCAAATAGTAGAGTTGTGGGGCTGAAAAAAGCCATATTTCGAGACACATCAATTAGGCAAAGAAACTCAGCTGTTGCCTGGGTCGGTATGTTCTGCACTGAGGATACAGCTTACAGGTTTGCAAAAGAGTGCAAACCACAGACCAGCCCTAAATATCTTTTTCTAGTTTGTACTCAGTTACCTGTGAAGTTTTGTGCTTTCAGATGTAGGTCATAGAGCTTATGAATATAGCGAATATACATTTCTTCTTTGTTCAGTTCAGTCTTGTAAAAATTCTGAAATAAAATTGAATTTTTTAATGAAATGTAGTAGTTAATAAATTTACGATACTGGTTACAAAATAAAAGACTTCAAACATAACGTTCTAGAAATACATGCATAGATTTGAAAGTTTCACATGTACAAAGTCATTGCACAGTAATGATGCGTAACACAGTAAGAAATAGTAAATAAAATAATAAATTTTCAGTAATCAACACTCTCCTCTTATTCTGTGCCACTGCTTCCTAAATTCAGTTATCAAAGAAAAAGGTGGGAGGAACACTATGAAAACATAAAAATAAAAACTTTATCGAGAAAATATTTTCTAAACTGATTTGAGAAAATAACTACATATCAACAGCTCTGTAATGACATGCTCCCATCTGCCTTTATAATCCAAAGACTTCCCTTTTCCTCCCACAAGGTGTAGATCAGGAACAGATGCCTCTCTTAGAAGAGAAAAATGAAAAAATATCTATTTGTATATTCATATTTACCTGTCTGAAAAAAAAATAAATCTACAGAACAGAACTGTGAGCAATAAAGCATAAAGATTAAGAAAAAATATGGCACTGAACTGCCATACTAGACTTCTTGACTCTTACTCCTAAAAACAAATGGCTCCAGTACTTGTCACAAATCTTAACCACATAAATCAACTGGTTCTTCTCTGAAGCTCAGTTCTAATAATGTCCAGTTGGTCTGTAAAGCAGACCACAGCAAGAAGACAAACCAGTCACAGCTCAGGAACAACATTATGCTAATAAAGATGTCATGATTTTTCAACAAACTATTTAAAGATATAATAGAGGTAGTCTTCAAAAAGGGACATAACGTAAAATGTAGACTTCCCTAATTAATAACAACTTCAGATTGAAAACAACATTTCAAACAGGCCAGGTGGACATGTTCTACTTGAATGGTATGATGCCATATGCCAGTGTAGACCATAACAGGAAAACATCCTCTTTCTAAAAAGAAGATATAATTTTAAATTAATAGAACCTGAAATATCAATTGAATATCAAACCCACTGAGGACCAGAGATGCCTCAGAAAAAGTCCTCAGTGAGTTACCAAAATGCTTTTGTACAGCTCTGTGATGACAGACAGCTTTCGAATTGGACTTAAAGATTCTTATGCATAAGGAACTAACTCCATTAGACACCTCTTAAACCAGGTTTTCCAAAGAAGCATTACTAATGCCATAGCCACTGCAGATGACAGAGAGGGTGGCGAGAGTAGGAAAAAAGTTCCTACCTTTTCCTTTCAGCTAAATTATTGCTGCTGATACATACCCCTCCCTGCATAGTTCATAATGTGGCATAATTCCGGTTAATCTGAGAACTTGGTTAACTTGGACAATTCTGTTTTCTGGAAGAACAGCATACACCTCTATGGCAAAGCAACATAAAAATTCTCTTTTTATGCCAACCACTCCTCTTATCTTTGGAAGTCAGAAAACCTTCAAAGCAGTCATAGTAGATGACAACTAGAGAAGACAATTAGTTCATCCATTAACTGGGCAAGCAAATGTCTTAAAGTTTTTCTGCTACTTCTTTAATTGAAATTTCTTTTCAAAATTTGGCATTTGTTGTTTCTCTGGTGTGCAACTAGTACTAAAAATTTGTTTAAAAATTATTAGGATATGAAATTCATCTTAGCATGTATGAGTCATTGACAATTCCATTAACACTTCATATGGCAGTTTTGGGTTTGTAAATATTTTAATTTTCTTTTTGTATGAATCTTGGATGATTTACTAATAATAGATTAAAAACTCCCCAGGGATGAAAATAATCCAGGTGCTTTACAGACTTCAGAACATGCCAGATATTTTCATAGAAAGTCTGGTTCTCTATGGCTTCATAGTAAATATCGTCCCTATTTAGAGTATTATTTTTCTACTGAAGAAGTTCTTTGTTCCCTTACGTATAACTGCTACCTAGAATCAAAATGCAACCTGTAAACAAAAATGATATCTTTTTTCATACTATGAATTTGCACTCTTGGTTTGTTGTAATGATAATAGCATGACAAGAGGAGGTCTTGAGCAGCATTTCTGGCTCTTCTACTGGGAAGAGAATAGTTAGCCTGCAGTATTCAGAAGTATCCCATATTATATGTTATAAGAATCAACTTGCATCAGTTATTGGGGAAAAAAAGAAATATATAAGTTTTGTTGGGTTTGGGGAAGGACGAATGGCATGTTTGCTTCTATGAACTCAGAAAACAATTAAACTTGGAAAGAACTTTGGTTAAGTAGGAAGAGACTTAAAACTGAATAAAGCAGCATCAGAGACCTCCCAGAACCCAGCTATAAAATGCCAAGGAAGACTAACTCCCCCCCGTATGAATTTCACCCTGACAAAAAACAAACAGTGATCCTAAGTGCAGTATTATTCCAAAAAATTCTACTCAGATTGCAACAACAAGCAAAGTACCTCCTATTCAAAGGTGTATCTGTATACTAGAAAATGCTCTGCTTAAATGAAAAAGGGAAAAAGTATTATACAAACCAAAAGGCTAACAGTGCAGCCAATCTTTTTGCCATCCACTTCTCCCATTTTCATGCAGTCTCTAAAACAGAAAGTAATGAAAGTCAAAAGGAATTATGTTTATCCTCTTACAGTGAAGCACGTCTCAGAAAGCAGATATTTTTGACTTGGCAAGCTGACTGAAATTATGCTGCCCAAGTAGGTAAGGGATTTCATGCCTCCTTTTCTAGTACATTGAGTACCTCAATTTTCAAGAAAGTCAGGTTCTTTTCTGGCTCTGTCATTGATTTGCTAGGAGACTTCTGGAGATCATTTGGTTTCTTCATACCTTGCACTTAAGTCCTGCCAGCAGAAGCCAGCATGGCTGCCAGAAGAGGCAGTCCTGCCCCCTTCCTGCTCTCAAACACTTGCTCCCAGTCCTGCACTGCTGCTTGCAAAAACCTCAGGAAGAGATACAGGTTAGGCAGCATCTTTTTCTGGGTTAGTTTTCATCTATGCCTGTCAGATCACCACAGTGCAACACAAAAACTTGTGTTGGCACATGGAAGAGGGTGATATGAATGAGCAGGGATGAGTTTTCTTTCTTCAGAGGCAGTGTACACCTAAAGTGGTCATGGAATCACAGCATTAGTCCTCCTCTGGAAAAACAGAATGACACTGATCTCCTCTTTAAAATGCTCCAAGATCCACCAAATTTTCCTCAGCAGAACTTCTATAATAAATATAATTTAATGTTTGGGGAAACAACAGATCTGACCCTGAAATCAAAAGTTAAAATGGAACCATGCAGAGTTTATTATCAGACAGGGAAAAATAGCCAGTATAACCATGCTGAAGTAAAAGAATAACAGGGAGACATTACCATGTAGTCACTAAAAGAAATTTAACATAATTTAAAAAAATTCTTGTATACATGAGCTAAACAATTGTCCTAAATATTCTCATAACTACCAGCACATCATTATTTTGAAAGATTGAGAGTCCTGGAGGTTGTAATGCAACTGATCCCTGGAGAAGAACAGCACTGCCAGGCTTCTAGAAATTTAGAGTTCAGTCTCTTTGTTGATGAAATAGCGTTCCTTTCAAACTGTCGGTGATGATAGCAAGTGGAGTACTAGGTATCACCATGTGTCCCTATGGAATCAGCGAGAAAACCTTACATTTAAGCTCTAAAAAATGCTACAGTTGATGGCAATAAGCTGAAATCTGAAGTCTCTATACAGGCTTACAACTGACTGAGAAAATTAGTCTCACCCTCCTGAAAGGAGTGCCTCTCATTTCTCTCTCCTTTGTTCATGTGGAACAGTCAGATGTGAGGTGTTCACCCAGAGATCATATTTTGTATACATGCTTACTGTGCCAGCTGACATTCCAACTAAGCATGATTGACACAGTGATAAAAATTTTACATATTGTGTAAAACAACTGTCAGGTGATTAATATTGAGCTTTGTGTTTTCAGACAGACTTGAGTCACTAAGCTACTGCCAAAAGTTACTATATTACTTGATAGAAACTCATGCATGCCAATGGATTTTTACACCATGGGGAGACTCTGTGGTTGTTTCCATGCTGCTTGTTGCATTTTCCTGACTGCTTTCAATAAGCAGCTGCTGTCAGAGATCCTGAACACTTACTGAAGTTGCTGTATCCATGTGTGCATGTGCAGTCACTGTTTGAGCAAGATAGCCGTATTTGTCTCCTAATATTTCAAAGATGACAACCTTACTTCTAAATTGTGATAATCACTTACCTGTAGTCCAGTAGCCTCTCCATGAGGCGAGTCACAGTGGCGATTAACGAAACGCCACTTTCCCTCCATGTTTCCCGCTCAATTTTCTTCAGCAGACTGAAAAAAAAAAGAAGCCAGAAAAATTTCCCTGTTTATTTTTGACTGTCACTATGACAACCTATCTGCTTTTACCAGTACCTTAATACCTTAGCAACATCTTTGACAGTTATATTTTCTTTCACAAACACCCTCCCAAGAAGCACAATTTGCAAACAATATCTTACCTAGGATAAGGACCAAAAAGTGGAATTCTAGTCCAGGAAGCATTGACAAAACAAATGATTTTCATATTAGCTGCATCAGGTTAAAATATATCAAGTACCTAATTTTCATAATATATTAATATCCCAAAGACTTAACACAACTCTTCCATAAAATTTATATATTCATTTCATGTTGATACATCAAAAAATGGGGAATTTAAAGATGTTCCTAGAAAATCATATTTATTAGCTCAACATACCTTCTCAATGCGACCTCAACTTTTTTAAAAAAGATTTTTCCTCCTCTCTTCTCTAATATTTCAGTATGCGTGAAATTTAGGAATAGGGGAGGGATTTCACTTAATATTTCTTTCTGAGAACATACTATCATGCACATGTACAATTCCATTAGCTTAAAGTGTCATAAGATTATTAAAAACTGTTGTGTTGAGGTCTTACACTAATGTAAACACAGATTACACATTGAAATGAAAAGATTTCAAAATGGTGTTGTAAGTGGAGCTGTCAGTAAAACTATACTTAATATAATTTTGTTTATTATTCTTAATATAATTCTGTTTATTATTCTTAATATAATTCTGTTACAGGCTTCTGATTTTCACTGCTTAAGTTTATCAAATATTAATCATTTAGGCATGAATTTCCCACATTTCCTTTCTAAGAATGAGCATGGAAATATTCATCTACAGAACTGTGTTACTTTTAAACTTTGGCGCAGGAGCTCAGACGGATGACACATCCATGGAAATATTTCAGCAGTTTCTCTGAAAATGCCCTCAGGTATGGTTTTTATTTAGAAGCCTCTGAAAATTGCCTCATCCATATACTTAGAGCTTTTAGAGAGTCGTTAATGGCATCTCTGAACCTTCTGTGTGCAGTGGGCAAGCTGTCAGCTCCACTGACCCTCATCTACACTGAGCATGCTCAGTCCTATAAAACTCCTACGTCCAAATTTCACCGAACATATAACAGTGCCCAATAACTCCTACATGCCAACTGTACTAGCTATAGACTCCAGTGCTGTTCAGCTCCTTACATAGCTGGGGATGTCACAGATGAAATTCTCCAAACAAATTTGACCTAAATGAAGCTGTGCTTTACTGGAAGTGAGGAGGAAATACTGGTTTTCATTCTAATATGGATCTTAAAGGCACTTCTTCTCTTTAGAAGGGAATCAGATGTCTTTCCCTCACATTCAGAGACTGGCTATCTGTCATTGCTAGCAGACAGATGGCAAGGCCATCGTTAACCAGAAAAAGCTAAAGCACTAAGCCGGCATCTCTGTTTTTCATACAGAATACACAGCTACCTTAATTCACTTTTGATCACCTTACGTTCCTTACAAACAAGTTTTAGCATCTAACAAGAAATAAGAGTAGAGCCTGTTACATTATTAAGCCTTGATTACTGCACTGATTTTTCTTTTCTGTTTCCTTTCAACCCTATGTTAAACAGGAACATTTCAACCTAAATTCATCAAAATAATGACCTATAGTTCTTCTAGAAAAACAGTAGAAGTATGACTTTTAAAACGATTGTTTTCATCTGCATTTGACTTATGCATTTTCTTTAAATATGTATTGGCATATTCATTATAAACATATAATTTTTAACAATAGGTTGTGTAGATACATTCAAAGTACTTATTCAAACCGACATCAATGTCGTCAGTTGAACAAATTTATGACTTGCCTTCTGATGCATGCCTCCCTCTCTCCCCCACACATCTTCCACCAGAATGCACAGAATAAACACTCAAAATGAAAAAGCTAGTCAAATATACCCCTTGGGTTCCTCATGGCTATATCTAGGTAGAATTGAATCTCTGTTCTTACAGGCCTCAAAGCATAGCCAAGAGGTTAGTATGTTCTACAAAGCACTAAGAGGGATAAACAACATAGTAGAAATGCAGTAATTGTCTCCAGGAAAAAAAAAGCAACTAACATGGGAGTTGAGCAATTTAAATTAATTTTCCAATTCAGACAAATTAAACAGAAAGCATAACAAAACCTGAAAGCATTACACCCACTGCAGTGACCAGACTGTATCTAAAGTAGGTATGTGCATCCCCTTGGCTCTCAGCTGTACCTATCAAAAGTAACCATGCCTAATTTTCAGAAAGATAGGTAATATTGTAGCATTTGCTCTCATTAAAGACTACAAAAACCACTGCTTGCTGCAAAACTGTATTACTATTTCACAGGCCACTCTAATATTGCTTAGATTAAATTATCCATGAAAGAAATACAAAAAACCCAACAACCAAAATCTCAGGCTGACCCCATCTCTTGCATTCAGCTCCCTAAACTGTCCATCTGATTTTCATAATTTTCGTTCACATACCCTAGTACACTATGTCATCCTCCATTTTAGATTAGTATCTTCTACAAGTTCTCTTGAGGAGTTAATCAAACTCAGTAAAGAAATAATGATAAATACTACTATTTTCATAAGCTGGGAGCAAACTTGAGCAGTTATTCTGAAATTTCCCAAAGAGGTTAGTTTTAACTTCTGCTATACCATGACAGAAACAACAAGTATGCTGATGCTGTGAGACATTTTGCAATGTAAATTATTATGTCTATGTCTTCAGCATTTAGATTTATAAAAGGTTGTCAACATTTTTGCTGTATCTAGTTTAACATCAACTAGTTTAAATCTAACTCAAAACCATAAAAAAATTATAATTATACTAATCATACTAATATGCTTTCTTATAGAATTTTAAGTTATTTCAGTGATAGACACACTGATGTATTTTGCACAAGAGAATGCACTTGGACTTCATTTTATAATTTAAGTTTTTCCCTTAATGACTTAATTTTGCAGTTAGAATACTGCTTTACTAAAATAATGAAATCAACATACCTTTTATTATCTTTACTCATATTATGAAAATGTCAGGAATAATTATGAGAAAGTTCTGCTTCAGCATACTGTACTGTTGTTTGCCATTATTCATTCAATTTCATAATATTCTGCCTAATCTCTCTACCCACTTTAGCTTCCGTACATGATAAATTTTTAGGAACTCTCTTTTCTTCAAGTCAGTACAATTATAGATTATAAGGTGTTTGCCATTCACAGCCACCGAGACCTGAATGCTCTTTAAGCAAAGACAAGAGAGCTAAAAATAATACTTAAAGAAGAAGCAATGGTTAAGAAGCCATATAAACAGAAAAAGATCATGTATTTAATAGTACTGAAGAAAACACAACAGCTTGGAATCCTGAAGAGGAACAATACATCTCCTACTAAAATAAACACATCAGAAATAAGTGAAATCTTGCACTTTGGTGGAATTGAGTTCTAAAGAACAACAGAGAAGGAGTTCTGTTAGTTATTTTGTACCTGCATTCTGTGACAATCATTTATTTCAGTCACTGGGATAACTCATAGGCAACTCTGGGGACTTCAACACTATCATTAGCTTTTTCTATTAGATTGAAGTGACATGCCATTTATTAAAAAATACTAAAAACTTAACCAGTAATGTATAAAAAAAATCTTATCAGAATAAACAAAATCGTTTACATCAAACAAGAAATCAACAAGTGACATTACTCAGAGGAGTAAAAGTTTCTGGCAATAGAAAAGTACTAATTAAATGCTTTTTGTTGAATTCTCATGCCCAGTTTTCAGAATGCTCTGTCTAAGCTCCACCTGTGCCCTATGCAATTATGATGCATTTCTTGCTTTTCGGATTTTAAAATTAGTAGGTAATGTTCTGTGATATAACAGATTTAGCCTTTCCCAATTATAGCTGTATGCAAGAAGTACTGCCAGACTTTACAGATGCTATACAACACCATGAAATGTTTTATTCTTCAGATTTTAACAAAACAAAAAAGAAAAAAGGAAAAAAATGAGATTCACAACTGTTTTTAGCATTACTTCTCTACAATGACATCAGTATCTGATAAAACCAACTGAACTCAAGCAATTAGTGTAAGATAAACTCATTACTCACATACTGTTGAAGAGCTCTCGGTATGTTTCGTCACCTTTACCTTCTGACATCAGGCTGTCCAGTTTGTCAATCAGCTTTGCTTCCACCTGCAACATATAAGTGTGGTGTAAACAGCTTCTTTTTCCTTTAATGAGATTAGAGAAAATGGAGGGAAGATCTGGTTTTACGTAAGGGACTTTGCTAAATGCATATTTTAGAATTATTGGTCAATCGTGATAAGTCACTTCATCTCTTTGAAGCTGTTATCATTCCCAAGGTTTGTGAGGCTTTCTTTTTTTTTTCAGTGATTTTTTTTTTTTTGTGGGAGGGAGCTAATTTAAATTGAGCAACATGACTTTAAAACTACAGGCTGAGTAGCATTTGCTGCTGCTAAGGCAGCTATCTATTTATGGAGTCAGAGGAAAAGCACACAGCCCAAATAAATTACATGAATTCTCATCGCAGGGCTGTAAGCACAAGCTATTTTTTAGACTTAAGAAAAAATATAATCTTTTCTGACCTGCACCCCCCTCTTTATAAATTAATATTTATAAATGTCTATACTGTTCAGAATACTTGGGAGCTCAGACTTACTTTCCCAATCCTCCTTATCTACCAGTGTATTTGGTTAGAAATCAAATTTGCTGGACTTACATATTAGCTATCAAAGAATCTTACAGTAAATATCTGGTGGCCAATGACTTCCTCAATGAGTATTTTTAAGTGTATTGATTATAAAAAAATATAGAGGTGATGCTACACTGTGTGTTAATATTTCAAACCTCCTTTTTATCAGTAATATATTAGCAACCACAAATCTAGGGGAGAAAACAAGCTGTTGTCATGATATTTTATTAGAGAATAAATCTATTACAATTTACACTTAAACCCAAGGTGAAAACATAGAGAAGCAGAACAAGAGGATTTTTTACCTTCTCACTTCTTCGTAACATTTCTACGGTAATTTTTAAGGATAAACTTATATATTGATAGTGAAAAGCTATCTACTTACATTGCATGCACTCCTCCTTTCTTAATAGTTTGTTTTTTTGTTTCAGATACAGCTCCCACCCAAAGCATTATTATTGTCTGGGAGTAATTAAAATACTTCTGCTTCCTTCATTTTGAATCAGCAGGAAGGAGGGTACTGAAAAATGGTTTGAGGAAATCTGAAAGAACGAGTGGGAGTTGCAGGAGCAGATGGCACGCTTGGTCATTCCTTCCTAGCCCATTAAGAAAGTGTTTGAGCAACAAGAATACTTGGATCCTTACAGAAGGACATTCCTCAGAAGGAATATCTCATACTAACTGGAAGGGAAGCTAGTTGAATCCTATCTGACCAGCAGTCTGTACTACTGTAAAGCAGAAGTGAAAAGCCACCACAACAGCCTTGTTGAAAACAACTCAAGTTTTGTTCTTCACTTCAGCAGGCCATGGATTTTATCCCTTATCTTACTTTACTAACATGATAGTATTAGTTGGAGAATCTTACTAGTCCTGCAGAGAGTAAAAAGGCAAACCCTTGTAATCCCTCTCCAACAGGTATAGTTGTGATTACCATCTCCACCCTGAACCATCAATAGAACTCCAGGTTCAAGTCCCCTAGAACTCTCTGAAGTGCTTGGATTTTAGTCCTGTTTTAAAAACAGCTTCACAGAAAGTACCTGTTTAAAGTTGCCACTTCGCCTTTGCTCCCAGTCCATCATGTCATGGAAAATGGGAATCATTACATTCCTCAGGTCTGGCTGAGGGATCAAGGTCACTTCCAGGAAGGGGCCAATCAATGCTGGAATAAAGTGAAGCTTGTGTTCCCCTAAAATGAAAATGAACATGAACTTGAATGTGGATTGAGCGTCCTGTGAGTTATCAAGCAACCCAAATACTATCTGAAGAATGAAAAAATAGCACTCTAAATGTCTATAGATTTTCTTTTAATCTCATGTCCATTACAGTATGGGCTATTTCTTAAACCCAAAAACTGAAAGCTGTAGACAATACAAGAATATAACACCAAAATAATTTATCAGATTTTATTATGCAATACTGAGTTCAGAAGTGACAGTGGGTTAGCTGTATCCCAAGTTAGTCCTCCAGAAGGAGATCAAAGACAGACAAAGCACTCTCTAGGCACTTTATTTATACTTCACAGAAATGGTTTGGTTCCTAAGCTCTACATCCTTCTGTTTACAAAATGGTCAACTGTCTGATATTCTGTGCTCATCAAAAAGAGTCAGGTACTTTGATTTTTATCTACCTTTAATTTTGGGAGTATAGAAATGAAAATACACGTTTCAAATGCAGGAAACAGAAGATATGACTCAGCTGTTCTCAAAACAAGTACAAGCTAAACATCTTCCATTATCTCACCATGTTCTGCTTAGCAGAAAACTAAGTTCTTGTCAGAAAAGCTAGAAATGGCATATAGTAAAGACTGACAATCCAGTTTCAGTTTTCCACAAGTAAGATTTCTGATATCTTCAAAATAGAGTGATTATGAATCAGGATGCATTGATTTTCCAAGCTGGGAATTAATTAACATCCAGCCTATCTCTTGATTTTTCAGGAAGAGCTTGCTGCTCTGTTCAGTGCCTGTGTTTGTGCAAAGGAAAACAAGAATTCCCTTTTCTGGAAACATCCTAGGATGCATATCCATATGAAAGCAAGGTGGCTGTACTAGGATCAACCCTTTCAATGACTCTTACCACTACAAGAACTGTAAAATGCTGACTAGCATAACACCAATCGTAATAAATATCCTGACTATAGTATTTAATTGGACACATTACAGATGAGCTCCATATTGTACCCCACAAAACTCACCCCTATCGAAGGGTATAATTTGCCTGCATGTCAGGTTTCTGTTCAGCAGAAAACAATGTGAGTGAGGAGATGATGCATGCAGGTGTGCATGCAGAAAGGAGATGGGACCCAGGAGTGGATCCTTGATATACCAGTTTAGAAATACCCATCATGTATCCACATAATTTAGAGGGATCCTTAGAATGAGTAAGCAATACTAAATACTGTAAATAAGTAAAATACGCTACATATCAAATGTTAACAAGATATGAATAAGCAAATATTTCTTATTTTGAACATGTCTCTCTAGTACAGGTTCATCAGAAAGACCACTTTTTTACAACTATATATCTTTCTGGGGAAAAGATTTATAGAATTGAGATGACAGTATCTCAGAAACCAGATGATGGTCACCATATCTTTAATAAGCCCTTTAAAGAAGTGAACTATTGAATAATTGAAAGATAAAGATGACAAATATAGTGTCCAAATCTTTTATTCACTTCTGATTTTTTTCCCAAACAACATTCAATTGCATTGCTCTGATGCTCATACTTACAAACAGTCTGCACAGTTACTACTTAAAAATGTAAAAATATTACTGAGTTTATATCCAAGCATGTATTTTTTCTCTGTTGTCCAATGTATCATTTATAGATTAGTCACTGATTTGTTTATGCCTTCATATTTTAGTGCAACCAGGGCTTCAGAGAAGACTTGATGCAAATCCAGCATTTCAGAATTAAGATATATGTCTTTTCCTTAAATTGTTTGGCAACAGGACTAAAATTAGGAACATAACTATATTTCAAGGCATAATAATTCTGCCCAAAAAGAGTAGTACTTTCTTTCTTAATTTTCTCTGATAGTATTCTTTCAGTTCTCTATGAAGAAATAGGGATAGTTCAGATACAGTACCAAGGCTTAGAAAGTTGCGTTTAGCTATAAAGGGAAATACAGATGGCAAGCTTCTTCATAAACTTGAATCAAGACTTCATGTGAACATAATTATCAACAACTCCACTATCACTGGGAAGTGTATTTAATAGGTGAGGAAATAATTATTGTTCTTCATTTTATGAGCTCCCAATGATGTGTTTAATTACTTACCTAAATTTTGCCACATACTGAAGATTTCACATCCCATTGTTACCCTCATGTCACCATATCTGCAATGTATTAAAAAATAAAGCAAAACAGTGAAAGATAATTCAAGAAAATCAACTTCATATGCCATTCTGTGACATTGTTAAATGAAATGTCTCAATTGTAGTCCATACAAAAATACTTTAAAAGTGACAATTTCTTCCAATTTTTTTCTCTTTCCGTTGTACCTGGCTAAATGCGGATACCTAAACCCAGGTTTCTTTGAAATATTGTAAAAACGCTATGCTATACATCAGTAATAGAGTTGTGAAGTAAAAGCTATTTTTTGCAGTAATATGCTTTAGTTGTCTCTCTGAGAACAAATAGTTTTGCTCTACCTTAACGAAATATGATTAATTCATACAGACAACAGTGCAGTGCCTGGCAGAAACACCTGAACAAGTGTGAGTCGACTTATGCATGAACTGGCAATGAGTGCTGGCACTGCTACAACATGGCTATTTTGGTCCCAGTATCTGCATCAATTTAGGCACTTGTATGAAGGCTATCAGCTCTGAAGACCTACAGAAAGGGCCAGAACCAACTCTCATTCTAGTCAACGGACATACTGTTACATTATCTTTTTGGTGGGCCCTTTTGCAACCTCTTACATTTTGAGAAGTTTTTGATATATTACAGTTTTCTAGAAGCTGACAGCAATACTTACTTCTCTAAAACCTTTTTCTTCTTGGAAGGTGTGAACATCTCCAGTTGCAGACATAACTGGTTTATAAAAATGACAGCAAGAAAAAAGTAGGAATCCCATATCTACAATAAACATATGGCATTTGGTTATTTCCTTTTCTCAGTACCAAATTTATGATCATTCAAGATGCAAATTTTCAAATCATAGCACTTGTTTCAGTGTCAACTAATCAATTACTCAGACTGGTTTTTTCTTTGCATCCAAATATGCTTTTCACCACCCCCAAAATGTTCAGCAGAAATACATCTATTTTATATATCCCAAATCTCTTAAAGGTAAAGGTTTCAGAGTTACAGATTGGGTTTTTCCATCCCTTCAAGTCAGAAAACCATACTTTTTAAATTTGGTATACTTAAATATTAAACTACTATGACGTTAAGTCCAAAAACCAAAAAACTCTGACACCTCAAAACTATCACATAACAGAACTGACATTCTCTGTCCATCACACTTTATAATACTATTTACAAGTCTCACTTGCTGCAACCTTCACTGGACAAAACCAAAGCCAGGTTTTCTTAACATATTGTAAATATAAAGGTGTTTTGTGCACACGCTTTATGAATTAGCAGTTGAATGTTCTAGTTAGAAGATTTAGAGGTAAAATTAAAGTGAAATTCATTATAACCCAATTATAGATGTTACATGACAGGAGGAAGAAAGAAGTATAGGGGGAGCCCTATTCCAGACACTGCAGCTCTGCAGACAGTAATAACGTTGGTAAGCAAGTTTAAGGAACATAGATGCCTTGTACACAGTCAATTCTTTTATGAGTATGAGTCTCTGAACTTGTGGAACTTCATATAGAATAGGGTTCCTCATGGCCAGTTATGTCAAATAGATAAATCTGCATTCCTGCCAATCTATCTAACATGAGTCTGGATTTTCAGAGAAGCACCCACAATCCTGCTGGAAATCAACAGGAGCTCACTGTCTTCTCTAGGAAGGAAATTCTGCACTTTTTACGATGCAGCAATTGGATTAATGTCTCTTGGTTGGGCAGAATATTCATTCAGGTTTCCATGGGAATGGGTCTTTTCAGATACATTCTAGATCTTCTCATCTGAATCCTAAAAGCATAATCCGTAATTCACAGTTTAGCACAGCTGCCATATTTTACGATATGAGGCACTCACTGACATCTTTAACTACATTCACCATGAAGTGTCATAATTTTCTAATTTTAATTACATAACATGTTTTAATTGGTCTTGAGAGAAACTACAGAATACATTTTTGATATATTTTCATTGGTTAAAAATGGAATATTTTTCTTTCTGTCATAATGCAAAAATAACAGACAAATAACTAAATTTGGTTTAATGATCAAAAAATTGCTATGCAAAAATCCTGAATAAGTAGTCTAATTGGAGGCTGAAATAACAAAATGAAAAATAAGAAGAAACTAAAAAAC
The DNA here is from genome assembly GCF_003984885.1 of Neopelma chrysocephalum. Taxonomy (NCBI): domain Eukaryota; kingdom Metazoa; phylum Chordata; class Aves; order Passeriformes; family Pipridae; genus Neopelma; species Neopelma chrysocephalum. The sequence goes on from NW_020897719.1 coordinate 6,769,990, forward strand.
CTCACAGTACTCATGATTTTTAAGACAATCCTGTATTTAAGAAAAAACTTAATATCTGAGCACTTGAAATTGCTGACTTAGTACAGGTTTAAGCTGTTTAGATGCTGGAGGTAAGTTAAATAACCACCAAGTACTACTGTATCTCTCATTTACTCTACCTTGTAATCAAAGTTTTCATTTAAGAAGTTTTTACGAAGGGCATCCGAAAGGTACAAGACTGTAGTAATGATCACACTGGGAAGAAAAGAATGAAAAAGACAGAAGTTTTCAATAAGTAGAAATTCATATTTAATACTCAAAGCCAGACAATTTTCCAATGAAGAAATGATGTAGCATGTCTGGCAGCATTAAATACCAAATTTTCAACATATACAAAAATCTGACTACTAACAGCACCTATTGACAGAGAATATGCACATCAAGAAAAAGATAATAAAAGCGTGCTTTTGTCTGAAAACAGATATTCTATATAGAAGAATATAATTGATCAAGACAAATAATAAATTTTGTTCTGCAAATAATTCTGATATCAGAATTAATACACACTTTGTCCTAATAGCATTAATACATATAGTTGTGCAATTTCCTTTCAGCTTTCTTTGTACTGAAAATGTGTGCATATAGATTATGAAGTAACTGGTAACCACAGTATTCAAAATTCAATTTGTCCACAGCTCTATTGACAGAATCTTTTTAGTGACAACGGATAAACGCAAAACTGTATGGGCTCTGAGAGAAAGATCTGCTTCTAAAGATCTCTATGCTGTATGTTGTAAACAGTCATATATTGTCCTACATTGACACCGTCCTGAATTATAATAATCTATCTTAAATAAATATATACAACCAAGATCCTTCAACAGTGCTTGACACCAGTGACCAATGACAGCTTTGTTCATTGTAGCAACCAACTTTGGTAATGTACAGAAATAAAACATCCTTAAATATTATTTCAGTATACCTCATTTCAGTTATTCAACCCTTAAACTAACCTCTGCAACACTCTTGTCTTTTAACATATTTAGTCAGACCAAAAATCCATATAAAGCATTAAATTCTTTTTAAAAGTAGTCAGCAGTGGATTCTTACGGGGGAGAAAAAAAGATAATCACAGAATGATCTTTTTGTTGTTATACTCATGTATTTTACGACAATCAACTGTTTAATGATCTTCTGAGAAAAAGGTTATAACTACACATTTCTTTTTATTACCATTTGTCTACTATTAATACATCTAGTTTGCCTTTGAATATAGTTCTTGACCTGTATGCTATTAAAATGCTAAAATTTGTTTCCTTTTCCATACTTTGAACTTCTTTTTTTTTTACTGTTTTTTGCAATGCATTCAGGACCAAAAAAAATTAAATATAATTACAGCAAAATATATATTTTAAGGCTATCATAGTTTCCATCTTCACAACACTGAAGAATTATATGTTAGCCAACCCACCTAGGAGACAAATTATATTTTTATTCTGGCACTTTTTCACTGTTCACATTTATAAATAAAAAATGGCTATGTATAATTTAGGTGCATTAGTAGTTCAAATGTTTGCTTCTGACTCTCTGCTTTTAAAATTACTGTCCCTGCCAAACTTTACCTTCTGGTTTGGTGTGCCTGAACACCTTTAACAGCCAATTCTGAGACTGTTTTTAGAACACTGCTGGAGTCTCAAGTTTCATTTGTTCCTTTTCCATTGCTCAAGAGTCATTTTTATACATATTATTTTCTCAATAATTATATTGTAGCTTTTCTATCCAAGGAATGTTCCCTATTTAGCACTCATCTGTATAGGTTACCCCACTTTTTCCCCTGTGGGGAGATACAGCCTGTGTACAGCCCTCACTGTTACAACATGGAAGACAAAGTGAAACATTAGCAAAATGCAATATAAGCAAAGCTAATAATCAAGGTACAGATAAGAGCCCTGTCATTCTTGCTGTTGTGTATGATTTAACTTACAGCCCACATGTTTCACAAAATGGAAATAGTTTGCATATTTCAGGAAGATGTTCTGATAGAAAAGGTCAGTTCATCAGAACTATTGCTACATAAAATTGCGAACTAAGTCCAAAATAATAAAACCCTGAAAAATTTTACTCAAGAGAAAATTCCATAAGATCCATAACCATACTGCCAAGTTTACATTATATAGTTCTATTTATGTCTGAGACAATTCCTTCTTGCTAAATTCCTTCCATGGCAGGTGAAACCGAAGAGAAAGATCTGCTTCAATTCTTATGAAAAGGTGAATAAAGTAGAAATCTTAAATGCAAGTTTTAGAATATTTTTTGAAGAATTTTCCTCAGATAACAGAATAATTGCAATGCAAGTATTTATTGCCATAGGGAACTTAGCTCGGGTTTTATTTATTTGGTAGGCCAAAGATACAATATGGATTAGTTGATAAAATGTGGGTCTGTAGCATGAGAATGTATATGTTGTAGAAAAAAAACCTCAAAACATCAGACTGAACATAGAAAGATGAAGACATTGCTTTTGACTCACAATCCGTTATTCTGAATCTACAACTATCTAAAATCAGGTAGGAGAGAAAACAAGCTTAGGTTTGGGGTGCTCTTTCCTCTTTTTCTACCAATAATGTTAGTTCTATTAAAAAAAAGCAAAAATGCACAAAGCAGAGACAGAAGCCAGAGGGAAAGCTGCCTGATCTGGTACAGCACTCACATTCCAAGTTGCTTCCCAGCCAACAATTTCCAAACAACAACATTTATTTGAAATCCATTTGCATATCAAACTATAAACCACCGAGTTTGTGACAAGACTTGCTTTTCTTCCTCTTACCACCTGCCACATATTTGTTCAGAATCACTGATGGTTTTGCAGGAGAAAAACCTTTGCATTTAGCTGCTAAATTATTCTGGGCTCATACACAGGATACTAACCCAAGGTCTGGTCAGACCACTGTTGATGGAGTAGTTTTTCCACCAGATTTTCAGAGCAAATCTTTCTGCTGTTTCAAACATGCAGAAGTTCAATGATTGTTTACTGCCTGGGCTGTGCTCTGGCAACCTGGCCTTCGCCTGGGCAGCGAATGGCAGAAAATGAAAGTTTTCCTTTTTCATGCTGATATGGGACAAATATATAACATTAGCTTCTCATTCCATCCTTTGCTAGATGGAAAGAGTCATTCAGAGTGAAATCTTCCTGAACACAGAGATGTTTGAACAGAAAAAGTTTCTTTCATATTTCATAAAGAAATGAAATAAACCTCAAGTCATGTATAACTGTATGTATCTATTGTTATATGTTTATAAACTTATTCATACATGCATACCTATGTATATGCATGCTTTTTATGACAGACTGAATGTCAGGTTCAGCTGTTAGCAACATTTTGTATTACATAAAAGCAAAAATGTTGTGAGCAACAGTGTGTATTACATAAAAGCAAGAATTTTTGTTCATTGTAGGAGTCTCAGACTCCCACTCCATGGGAGCTAACAGGATTTTTCAAAGCAGCCATAATGGTGAAACTAATGCTAATTCGATGTCTCCCTTTACTGTGTATTCAATTTCAGTTACTTTTGAAAAAATAATAATGTATTTCATTCATTACTGAATTTGATAACCAAAAGGATTCTCTGCTATGTCCAACTTTCAGTATATACATTTGAAATTTTAGTATAAGCAACATACTATGTAAACGTTATTTTACAGATCAATTATTTTACTACAAATAATACTATTCATAAATCCATTTTGTGTGCTTATAAAATTTAAGCTGAGGATTGGATGACCTAGCATCTCTACCATTCATCAAAATGCTAAAGGATATACATAGTTAACTACACAGAGATCTCGAAAACTAAAGCTTCTTGCATACCAAGAGCAGCAGAAAATTAGTACTTTGTTCAATAATACATAGGTATAGTATGTATGAATATCAAACCTTTGCTCAGCAACAAATAGAAACTCCTTTGCTCTCCAACTGTCTTCTCAATTGATAATGACACATGACATACCTGGAGTTCAGCTGAGTCTGTTAGATGCCCTCAAAAGATGCCAGACAATTGAAGCATTAGACAAGTCATTCTTTTCCTAACCTTAGGGTAACTGAAGCAAGTTACCATTACACAGTGATTTCCAATTGACAGGGACACTGCGAAGGCCTTCTCCAGAAACTTCAATTTCAGTCAGGCATATTTTGTTATAATTTTTTTTATTTCTCTCTGGTACTAGGCAACTGATTCAGACACCTTCCTATATCATGTGGTGCTTCTTCACAGCTACAAGTAGAAATTTTACTTAGAGGGCCAGCAAGCTAGCTTACTACCTACTTGGTGTAGAAAGAAAGTCTCTCCCCATAATGAAAGAAATTAAAATTATATTTCCCGTAGTATACAAAAAACTATATTTTGTCACTCAGTAGTAACATTCAGGTTAGGGATATCAGATAACCATAAGTTATGATTTTGTTTTGCTGCATGTATGCTGATTATCTCACAACAGATATTACATGGTTATGAAGCTTTATACAGTTATTTCTGTCTCATTGCTTGACTACTAGATACTAATATACATTAAGGATTTTTTGCATGTTCTTCTCCTTGCATTACAGAACACAATTCAAAAAAATCTATTTCTCTGCTTTAGTGCTAAGTCTGCCTTTTTAAATGTTACATTATTTTTCAAATTTTAGAAGTCAATTGGTAGTTCATAATGCTAGCCATTAATACTTTTTCATGTTGAGCATCAGAACACTCAGGATTATGGATCACATGTGTCTTCATGAAGCATCTTAATTTCTTGATCGTTACAGATTTGCTTTTTGAGCTCACAGTATCTTCTGTTTTGATTTTTTTTTTTATCCCAGACAGCATCCAAGTACCAGATGCTACATAATTTCTGAAAACACTGAAATGAGAAAGAAAAAAACAACCTAGAAGCCAAGGGGCAGCAATATTTTTATATGGAAATATCGTATATTGTAAAAATTATGGCATTGTAGACATCTAAAAATCTTTCAGGTAATTGCAGTTCTGCATATACAAATAAGAGGAAAAAAAGAATTTCTCCTCCCCCCCCCCGGAAAAGCTTATTATCTGATTATATCCCTGCTAAGACTCATTTCTTCCCTAGACTCAGACAGGCTAAATCTCTCTTCCTGTAAATACCAGACAGTTTGAATTTTTATACCACTCAAGGGACAGGGGAGAGAAAAGACAGTGCTGCTGGTGATGTGACTGCAGCAATGGGTGAAGCTCTCAAGACAATCACTGCCTTCAGGAGTGACTGTCTCTTGACACAGTCTCTCAAGTGTAAAGCCAGGCAGGTGAGAAGGCAGCCATCAGACATGGGAAACATGACAATTGTTTTACTCCTGAGAAGTAGGAGTTTGAAAAGACCCAGACTATTAATGGATTACTGAATTCTGCTCTTAAAAAGATGGGCTAGACTTTCTAGCTTTTTCTTTTACACATGAATGGAGCAAGGAGTTCAAGAAGTTTCGCTTACAGTCCTGAAGAGTCTAAAATCATTGGAAGTGAAGCAAGTGAAGGTCAGGAACAACAGCTCACAGCCCCTTCTCTCTGTGGGGCAGACAGTGCCCTAATTTTGCATCCTGCCTCTAGGCTCTTTCCTTTGCACTTAAAGATTCTGGGCCAGGACAATTCTAGCAAAGCTACTACTCCGACTGTGCTTCTGAACACCTTGAGGAAGCTGAAGGAAGGCAGCCACTGCAATTGCAGTTGGGGACACAAGTTAAAGGATGAAGCTCCCACTCAGAAACAGCTCTGGAAAAACTAGTGCTCTGCAGATGAGGAAAGAACAGAAGTGGGTTTTCCTTTCTGCTGCCTAAAAAAGGAACAGAGTAGGAACATAGGAATAATGAGGCTTCAGTTTTCACTACACATTAAAGCACACCTGGTCAACCCCCGTTTCGTAGCAAACCAGCACTTCATCCACAAAGGAATGAATGCCTAGTGAAGCAATCACTGAAAGTGGAATTGGTAAAGACGTGATTACATCCCACTTGCTGGCAGTAGTGCTTATGCAATTGTTATCAGGATTAGTTAGCCGATCTGGTTAGCTTCTTGTGGCCAATTCCCACCAGCAGTTATTGTCAGCTTCTGCCTATCTTCCTTGCCTGACAGAATTGGACATAGACCCTCTCTAGATGGTCAGAAACAGCATGACATCGACTTATAAAAGGAGATGTGTGATAGTAACTAAAATATTGGTGAAGACAAATATTCCTTTTGCAGAACCTGGTATCATCATCTGTAGCATATCTGAAGATCACCAGCCAAGAAACATGTGCCAAGGTCGTTCCTAAATCTTAGTTCTGTACGTCAGCTGTTACAAAGCTATCTGCCAAGCCAGCTGTTCCTGGAATATAAAACAATTTCTTACATTATATATTTAGTCTAAAAGTTCCTATGCTTTTTCCCTCTTTCCTGTGTTTCACAATTTATTTCTTAAGCATGATTACCAGATGCAGGCTGGTATCAGTCATATCTTATTTAATATCATACACAGAAACAAATTATCATATAAATTCTTTAATTACTAACTTTTTTTTTCCCTGGAATGCAAACTTTGCAAGATTAGCAACACTGAGGTAATAAAAGCTAACAAAAAATGTTATTTTTTTTCAAGTCATGACAAAGTTTGGACAAATACTATTATGCTTGCATATCCACACACACAGACACAACAAATATAGATCATGAACGCAAGTGTTGTCAAATTTAATTGTACCAACAATATTGCTACTAGTAGTCAGTACAGCACCATGAATTTAAATTCTCCTTGGAGCCAGCAGGCAAAATGCAGAATAAAACCCAATTTAAATCAGGCATTGCAATATGTATCATGAAAGTTTAAGTCAATACTACATTCTGGATTCCTAGGTCTGCCCAACACAACCCCCCTCCTCTGCTGGCATTGATGTTTCTATAATTGTGTTGACTGTTCAGCTGGCTTATCTGATCTAAAAGATAAGACTGCAAAAAAGGATAGGTGGTGATATAGGTGAAGTACAAGTCAGTAGTTTCAGATCCATTGTAATTACTTCTTAGAAATGCTGGGAACCTGTTTCCCTAAAAATAGGCCTGAATGGAAAAAGAATGGCTGAAAGGCAGGTTACATCTGAAAGTCTTAATAAGCAGTGCTTAGAGCTCTATATGAATGTTGTCTGTGCTGTACCTCATTTCTTGATTTGCGATTCTAAATTTGTGATTTTTCTGACAAACACTTAATGAACAAATATGCAAAAACATTGTTAATTATATTACAGCTGATAATTTCTTCTTGAGAGCAAACAGATCTTTACCAACTCAGCATTTCAATAAACAGATTTGAAATGAAGATCTGTTGAGACTTGTCATTTGCTACTTGGAAAACAAAGCTGTTGATGCTTCATTCTGTAAAAGTGTTTCTGAATTTCCAGTTATATGTGCTTATTAAAATTCAGAACAGAAAGAGGTACAGATTAAATGATAAAAATTTGTAGTGTAAAAGAAGTCCAGAGATTTCAAATCTTAAATTAAAAAATGAAAAATTGCAGACAGCATTACAAAAGATATATTGAATTTTTATTATAAACATCATACAATTTTATTTTTACCATGATCTGTGCATACTACCCATATTTTTTATAAACATTAAAAATGACTTACTTGTTTGCAACCAAACGCATCACCGTCCAGTCTTTTGGAAACATCTCTGGTCGTATTAGTATCCGAAATACTGTGAAAATCTGCAGCAGGAAATCCTTTGGAAGGAAAAGAAGCATTCATATATCTTTGCTGCTTTAAAGAAGAGTGGTGAGCTTTAAAAATATTTTAATCAGAGAGAAAAACAATCATTATAGAAATAGCAAAATTGCATTAATTCATTTATTTTCAACATAGATACACCTCTGAATGTTTTTCTTTTTTTTTTCCCCCAGGAAAGCTTCAAATAGTGATTTAATCCATTCTTCTTAAAAGGAGGAAACTAATACAATGTGCCATTTGATTGATAGCAATGTATAAGATAAATGTCAAAGATGCATTTGGTTTCCACCCATACACTTCCACAAATGCGATCTGGAGACCAATTTGCAAATCAAAAAAGCATTTTACAAACACCAGAGAGTTCAGAATATCTCCTTAATCATGCCAGGTTTTCATCACTTTCAAGATTTATTCTAAAAGTGGCATTATTTGGTGGGAAAGAGAGAGAGTGTAAGCACAATTTTATCACTGAGTTGGCAAAGACCAGTGACTCCAACAGTGAGGCCAAGGCCTCATAACTGGCATCGCAACTGGCTGGCTGTGTGCAGGTCATCTAACTATTCTGCTTCATTTGCTAAATCTATAAAAACAGTGAATACGTGTGAGCTACTCTGAATGTAGAAAGCACTGCTTGAAAGCTTTTAGCATTATCATCTCCTATGTCATTTAACTCACTAATAAATAAAAAAACTATTCCTCTCAGCATGTTTTTTTCAGTTTTTCCTTTCACAAATAAAACTAACATCAAGGGTAATAATTCTAATGGGTTATCTTGATTCTGTATAGCGCTGCCAGTATTCTTTTAGTAAGAAAATGGAGCTTTTGACAACACAAAGAGCATGAGGCAAGTGATATAAACACAACTAACAGAATCAGTGCAGCACCTGACCTTGAAATGTTTGCTATTGATTCTGCCCACAACACTTGTAGAGTTAGCCTGAAACACAGATGAGATGAAGATACAGCCAAAGAATATCAAAAAATTTTGAACATCAAAATATATTCTCAAGTGCATTTATCCAAGTGTAGATGACAGGCATGGCACAACAGATGTCCTTCATTAGAGAATAACTGTGAAGGGGGACGAATGCAGGCGTTGGGAAAGGCAGATGAGATCCCCACACCCACCCACCAGAGAAGATTACATAACAGAGACAACCTGTTTTCTGAGCAAGTTGCCAAAAAATTATCTGTATTAAAGAGTATAAACAATACTTATTGCAGATAACATATAGTTTGAATGCAGGTGACCAGCTTTACAGATAAACAAGTATCTCTACGAGCAACACATTTATTCCAGATCATTTTTCTACAGCTTTTGTACTTAAAGATCAACACTTCTGCTTGTTTTTTGTTTGTTTGTTATTAGAAGTAAATTCCCTTCCTTGCAGCTCTGTCCCATAATCACAACAATATGGCAATGCCTTGAATGTTTGCTGCACAATAACATCCCAAATTCTCCCATATTCCATTTTTAGCCTGTCTGTTGTCCAGACATGATATATGTTGTTGCTGCTGTTAGAGATCTAATTAACTGACTGCTGAACTGAAGAAGCCAAATGGCTGTTGTTGGGAAACCACGCAGTGATTTGAAGACTTAAACCCAAAGGTTGTGTGAGGTGTAAACTTAGTGCCTTTGAGACTCATGGGCCACAGCTGAAATTTGGCAGCTTGTTCAAAAGCCATTAGGAAAAGAATAACAGACAGAGGGGAAGATCATATGTACTTAATTTCTTTAGGTAACTAGGCTAAAAACAGAATACATCTTTTATTTCAAGCAAATTTTAAAACGAAGAAAATGTAGACTCTGACATTAAATTTTCAATCATTAACATCAGGCTAATTATTTCTAATTTTAACAAAAAAATTAGAAAATTGTGTCATCAATTTAATAATTAGCGATATTAGGTGCAAAATGTAGATTTAGTAACAGATTTTAACATTTAAAAAACATTTTTGCCGTCAGTATAAATGAACTAACATTCGGTTGGTTGAGTACAGATATAATTAATATCTCATATGCCTTCTATCTTAAGAGACAACAAGGAAGTAATCTTGTCTTTTTACCTACTCTAAATACTATCTCTTAATATTCCTACATAGCTCTATTACTATCTATAAGATAGTAATAGATAGTACTATAAGCCTTAGTACTATGTCACACTGCTTAAACATCTTCACACTTGAAGGACAGAATGCCACCCAGAAGGACCTGGACAAGCCTAAGAAGTGGCCCCATGGGAGTCTCATAAGGTTTAACATGACCAAGTGCAAGGTGCTGCACATGGGTTGGGGCAACCCCCGCTATCAATAGAGGTTGGGGGATAAGCAGCCCTGCCAAAAAGGACTTGGGGGTGCTAGGGGATGAGAGGCTGGACACGACCCAGCAAGGTGCATTTGCAGCCCAGAAAGCCAATCGTGTCCTAGGCTGCATCAAAAGCAGTGTGGCCAGCAAGTCAAGGGAGAGGATTCTGCTCCTTTACTCCACTCTGGTGAGACCACACCTAGAATACTGCATCCAGCTCTGGAGTCTCCAGCACACTGACCTGTTGGAGCAAGTCCAGAGGAGGCCACAAAGATGATTAGAGAAATAGAGTACCTCTCCTATAAGGACAGTTAAAGAGAATTCAGTTTGTTGAGCCTGGAAAAGGGAAGGCTTCAGGGTGACCTAATTGCAGCCTTTCAGTACCTGAAGGGAGTCTACAAGAAAGATGGAGAGAGTCTATTTACAAGGGCATGTAGCAACAGGACAAGGGGAAATGGCTCCAAAGTGAGAGCAAGTTTAGGTTAGATATTAGGAAAACATTCTTTACCATGAGGGTGGTGAGGCACTGGAATAGGTCATCTAGAGAAGTTGTGGATGCCCTATCCCTGGAAGTGTTCAAGGCCAGGTTGGATGGAGCTTTGAGCAACCCGGTCTAGTGGAAGGTGTCTCTGCTCATGGCAAGGGTGTTGGAACTAGGTGATCTTTAAGGTTCCTTCCAACCCAAGCCATTCTATGATTCTATGATTAAATAATATCACAATACTAGAGTTTGGTTTTCCTTGAGCAGTAATGTTAGCTCAATGAAATTTTCAACCTACATTTAAGTGAGAAGCACAGCCTTCTGAAAGACTGAGAACTACCTATTAATTTAACAAAAACTGCCTTGGAATTTCTTGCACACTTCCCTGTATGTAAAATCCTCTGTAAAGCAGGTCGACTCTTCACTGTATTTCTCAGGGTACATCTATATAGAATTTTAATTTGAGTCAGCAGTCCACTTTGAAGCTAATTGCTTGACCATCCATTGATTTGGTTCACACTGCAGAGTTACTAGGTTACTTGGTAACAAGATTTTGTAGAGCATTCACAGTGCCAAAGTGCCAACAAGAAAGAGCATGGTTTGACAGTGAGCTGTCACTGCCTGGGCAACTCATCCATCCAGTGGCCAACTCCTTTCCCAGATCTTCTTTCCTTCACTTCTTTCTTAATCTACATCAGAAGCCACCTAAATACTTGTTTTAGAACTACCCCTCTGCCCTAGCACTTATCCTTTCAGAAGTCCCATACACGAATGGATGTCCCTGCATAGAAGGTGAAGGATGGTGGCTAGAAATGAGCCCCTCCACCAGAAACATTCCCCATGCCTACAGAACTCCATTCCCAGACTGTGTCCCAGGGACCATTAGAGAAAAGTGGAATAAACTGCACTTGGTATTAGGGCTCAGCATCCACCTTTACCCTGCTCAAGCTCCTTTAGCTGGAAGAGAGGGAGAGAGAACTAGTAAGATTTACATCCATGCCTAAGAAATATTACCTTTTCCTTCATCACATCTCTGTATCTATTCTGCCATATTTTGTAGGGTACACTGCCAATAAAAAAAAACTAGGCCTTCTGGCAGGTGCTTATCTGTTTTGTCTTCTTTTAATCTATTAATTAAAAACCTCCACACATATCGATCAAAGCCACCTTGCTGCGGTCAAAGCTACACTGTGCTAACATATACTGGGTTTTGCATTCACTTTCCCACTTCTCTCCTCCTATTTATAATTTTCACTGTTACCTTTTGTCATAAATTATATTTGAGTTTTTTCACAGCAGCAAATAACTGCCTACAAGGGTGCCTCTGTTCTATAAATTGCTGTAAAATATATTTACTAGAAGAAGACAGTATTCTGTGGTAAGCATAAAGAACATATCTTTAAAATAACATTGAAAGATAAAAGAAAGCATTTAAAATTACTGCCTTGTTAAATTCAATTTCAAAAAGTGAGTGAAATATAGTCCCTGGTTCTACCACTCAGCCATGAAACTCCTGTCAGTTCTTTTTTACTTCATTTGCATGTTTTCAAACATAAAACGTTTCTTCTATTTTCTGCTTTATGCAGAAAAAACCCTCTCTTAAAGAACTGACAAAAACAGTCACCATGTCAATTACTTAAGATAAATATATTTACAAAATAGAGGGAATATTTCCATAAGCAACCACTTGCTTAATGCATCATTCAAATGCATGTAATTTAAAAATGTGTGCATGTCATTCCTTCAAAGTCTCCATTTTGCTATTCTGTGTTTTACAAGGTGGAAACAGCCTTTAGTAATTTTGGCATAGGCTGTTTAAAAAAAATATTAAGAACTGCAAATATCATTTGATAGGATGAATTAAACCTTCATTCCTTTTTTGAAAGTACTTTCATGAGTGAATTTTTGTTTGGAGAAGTGCTTTGGTAGGGGCATCTTTATTAATTGTATCACAGACGCTGTGCAAACATACATTCATGCAAATACCTGACATAATTGCCTTTAGAATTATTGTGGAAGAAAGATGAAATGTCTGGTGATGCCAGTGCCTAATCATTCAGTATAGATGGTTAATTATAATCAGAGGCAGTCACAGAAAAAAAACAGAGCAGATAGCAATTCAAAGGCCTAGGTTACACAGAGATAAGTCCCTTGCAAACCTTGTATCAGATCTGTAACTTGTATGTAGCTTCCACACCAACTCACCCAACTTCCACCCAACTCACTTTCACATCTTTGAATGGAGGCAAAATGAGGAGTCAAAACTAAGCAAGCTCAAGGAGTTGCCAGTGAAGTTTAAATCCTGACTAGCCACAAGATTATCTGTGGCTATTACTTCAGACTCTAAAAAAAAGTTCTTATCACAGATATTTATGCCTTCTGAATTTTCATTTAGCTGTACTGATGTCATTTCCTTAGGCACATATCTTAAGGCAGAACAAAATACAAGGAAGTTCTACACTTGGCAATCAAAGCAGAAAAATAAAGCAGCAAGATGGTTTAGATAACCTAAGACATATAAAATCACCTTATGATTAACAGCAGTGTCAGCCTCACACACTAGCTCTCATCTTTCTGTCTTGCTCTCAGTGATATTCGATATTTTCAAGTGAGAGGAAAAAACAATGTATTATTTAAGATTCAGGAGACAAGGCATGCTGCATTAATGATAATCAGACTGCTGCCACTGAGTCACTTGTAGAGCTGATGCTGATTCGAAGAGATATGAATGGAAATAACAAACTGTGTGGACTTGAGTTCTTAAGATAGCTGATGGCACTGGCTACAGCTGCTTTCCATATGTCTCTGCATAATAGTAGTGTATGTGCGTGGGGGAAATTCAAATGTGTCAAATCAAATACCATTCAAGCGTTAATTCTAGAGATTTTTCATATTCTATAATGAAGAAAAGTCTGAATAAACTCAACATTACATTTCACAGACACATCAAACAAAAATGACGCTTTAAACCTCTAGGAATACCTGCTCAGAACTCAAACAAAAGGGAAATTTTTTTCACTAAAAATCCCTAGGTTCCACAATATATACTTAAAATTGTCTAAGCATAGCAACTATGTTAGGTGAAAACAGATGCTGTAATACTAGTATAAAAATCATCCACCCTATACAACTTCTAGGTAGTGCTCTTGATTCATGATAACTTCTTAGCAGCATTTTCTATCTTTCAAGCTCAATGTGACCATCTCACTCAAAGCAAAGGCACCCACAAGTGGTATGCTCTCTTCAGAACAACGCTAAACACCTATCAGGAATTTAAGGAAATCTAAAATTGCACCATGACTAGACTCCCATTTTCAGGGCAGTACTTAAGTTTATCAAATGGCAATTTAACATCTAAAATACACTATCACACTAGGACATAATTACTGGCTGAATAATGTGTATAAACGAGTACTCAAGATTTTCTGTAAGGATCAAATAGTATATAAGCTTTTCAGGGTCTAACAGAGTAGAAATCTTAGTGTCTATCTTTATGTAGGAAATCTTAACTTTTTTTTTTTTAATCCACCCCCTCCTACAAAAAGGAATCAAAAATGCTATATCTCTACAAACCCAGTAAATCAATTAATGAAACTGGTAGAAGCTGCCTTGAAAGAGCTCTGCAGCTACTCTTTTTTGTAATTGAACTAGGTAGACAGACATTGTAAGCCTGACACATCCTCCTGTCAATGGACTTGCTGCACAGCTAAGAAAACTGGAGAGTTAGTTGAATGTGCATTTCTCAAGCTGCATGTTTGCTATTGCCATATATAATTTAATGAATGAAAAACATAAGCAAATAATAAACAAAACAAAAAAAACCCCAGCCACCTGAAAGAAAGAATCAAGAAGAGCAGTGTAACCTTAGATTGACACCATCTTTAAAACAGGCTCGAAGGCAAAGTTCATGGCTGTAAAGCAATTACATAGTCCCTCCATCCATATTCTCTCTGCTGTCATTGTAGAAGCAACAGAATCCTTGCCCCACTGTAAGAGTGGACTCAAGTATACAAGAAAATGTGTGAAATAATTAGCTAATCTGAAAAACGGATTCCATTTAAATACTGAAGTGATTCATCAAAGCACAGGGATATCTTAAAGAAAGATATATCAAAAAGAGGTCAAGGAGACCTAAACAAGTAGAAATATAATTCTGTTACTCACCCTCAGATCTTCCTTTGTATTGAAGCTATCAAGAAGCTGTTGATAATGTCTATCAGTCATTTGTCGCAAGAGTGACAACAAACAAGAGACAAATTCCCCCTGTTCAGATAAGCCAAGAGTAGAAATATTATAATATTTTCTGCGCTTGAGCTTAAACTGTTACAATATAAGCACTTCAAAATAACTAACAAATGCAAGGGAAATTAATCTACAATTAGGCTTCAACTCCACATATTGTGAAAATACATTAATTCATCTATGCACTTCCTTCCCATGTAAAGAAATATTTCTCCCCAAAAGCAGTTTACTCGCTTAGCAAAATCTATTTTAAATAGTTCCAGCAGGGCTAAACCAGTAAAAGTTTTAATTTGTGATTTGTTTCCCTTGTATCTGTTTTCAAACAAATTACTTAGCTTGCTAAAATTACAACCTCTTTAGTCAACTCAGTTTTGAAACAAATATAAACAAACATTTTGCAACAATTCTGGGAAGAATGTTATTGTTTTCATTTAGGGAAGAAATTAATGGAGTTAGCTGGGAAGTTTTCAAAACATTTTGTCATCTCAAAAAACCAAGATTTGTCGAAAAGAAAACTTATTTGTAGGACTGAACAAACTGAAAATATTTTGGTTGGAAGTTTCTTTGGGTCTATAGAAGAATTTCTCATTAAAAGATCAGAAAATTGCACTGGATATCTCCAGTGAGCAATCAAATGACCAGGACATTACAGGAAGGAACAGGTTCTCCCCATCTTCCTTTCCTTTCTTCTTATTCACTTTCAAATTGGGAAGAAACACTGAATGGTATCAATCTGGTCTGATTGCAGAGTGGATGAGGACAGGAAGGAGTGGAAGGTCTGGTTTGTATCCCAGTGCTTATAAAGAGCAATTCTGAAATCCTACAAGCTTGCTAAAAAACAGGAAATACATTTCTGGCCTGGATCTACCAGGAATGGAGAATGAGACTGGTAGAACAGATAGGTATGACAACAGTTCTTCAAAATGGTGTCTTTTATTAGTTTTATTAGTTTGTCAAGTCAAATTTTGGGAAGATTTTCCCCTGTCTTTCATTTAAACCAGAAAATAAGACTAAAAGGAAGTATGTTTTCACAGGAGTGGCTGTTCTGGATTTAACACTGGAAGGCCTAATTCATTTGTGATTATACCTGCTATACTCAATGGCGTACGAGGTGATGTCTTTCACTGGCAACATGGTGATAAAGTAATAATTGTCTTTCTGATAATAAGATTCTACACTGAAGTAATGATCCCAAATTAATTACCTACCTGTAAGACCACTGTGTTTTACAGTGAACATAGCATTCATAGAAACATAGAATCATAATCTCAAAACAATATCCTAAGGCTTCAAAATCTCTGCATCCTCATGCTCTGTGCATAAACATAAAGGTTACAGCTACCATCTTGTAAATCTCTGTATACCCGACTGCTGGCTTGAGTGACAAAATTTGAGTGTGAACCTTTGGAATCTTCCTTTCCTGCTTAGACATTTTAAGCAAGCCTTTCTAGTCACCTTTCTTCTATGTTCCCACATTTATTTCAACTTACAGTAGTATATTAAAAATCACAATCTATTACAGAGAGCTGTATTATTATAGTTGATAGACAGATTAACTTTAAAAGAGTACCAACTTCAGCTAATTGTTAACTGACTTCTAAATTTAAGCTTTTAATTTGAATGTAGGTAGCTATGCAGGCTGGTTTTCAAAATAGCAATGAACATTCAGCTTCATTTGTTGAACTTAACATAAAAATGTATGTTGTAGGATTTCTGCCAGTATTAGACACAGACTAACTTTTGAATCACATGCAAAAGCAAACTCCACACATAAAACCATTTAGGATAAAAACCATTTAGGATCCAATTCCAGTGTCAAATGTCAAGCCAAGAAGTATACTAAAATCACGTAAGTAGAATCCTTAAGTAACTTTTTGTGTCTTATTTAAGGGGCACAATTATTAAAATACATGGAGCTCACAATTAAATTGCAATTCATTTAGTTTTGAGGGACTAAACTTCCAAAATCTGAAATATAAAGGTTCACTTTAATCAGACTGCTTTCTGTCAACTCTTTATACACAAATGCATTTTTTTCTTAAGGAAATCCAAATGTCTAAATCACTGACAAACTAAAGCAGAGGTTTCACCTTCACCATTGCATTAAATTCCATGTCTGTCAGTGCAACATCTGTAACACTGACACCCTGAAGCCATGTCTTTTTTATGCTCAGTTTAAAGCATCACATTCATCTTGCAGGTTACCATCTAACAAGACTGCTCACTGCAAATTAAATGATACCCAGGTACCAAAACTACTTGAGATGAAAGAAACAGTGCACAAAGCCTGATGATGCTTGATTTTATGCTGTTTGTTTGTGAAGAACAACAGTGATACACGGGCCCAGAAGATCACACAGAGATGAGTTTGGGACTACTTCCACAAGGAAGACTGTGTCTGATTTCAAACTATGACAGAATTTTATCAAGTGTGCTGCCATGATATATCTCACAAAGAATATTTTGTGATACATGCAGTTTGAAATAATGGTAACATACTGGAACAGACTCTACTGCTGTACTCTCACTGAGTACTTTGTCATACTTGCTCTACAAATAGTTCCAAGAATCTGCCTCCATGTGTTGCCAGAAGCCCATACTGTGTGATGTTTCTACATGAATGTATATAATTGCCTTATGCTGTGTTGTGAGTCACTTCCACATTGAGTATTCTTTGAGAGCCTGTGGTGACAATGACATGGCTTTTCTAACGCGTTAAAGAAAATTTTGCAACTTGAAAGCACTTTCCAAGTCTAATTTTTTGATGGTATAATAGAATTAGGCTGTTGTGGTGTTTAATGAAAACTTAATCTACAAGCAAGTGGATATCTCATAAAAAAACAATAAGCTCAGAGTTTTACTACACTACTGTGTCAAATACTACTCCCCTTTCTTCAGCTTAGATTTTCTTTTGGTGGTCTGATATGCCACACAGCATACATTTGTAGTTCTGGAATTTAAAGAAAAAAAACCAAACTCTTAGATGCATAGTGCTGCTGGATCACAATGATTAAAGCATGGTGTTATTTTATTACTGAGCTTGGTCAGCTCCATAAAACACTCCATATACAGTTTGTTCTCCATGGGAGAAAGAAAACAAACAAAAAAACCACCAACACCACATTTCTTCCACAGCTATTGAATGCTTTTGAAATATTTGATCTCAGAGGAAATTCTAGTTTGAACAGCAACCATCTCTTCCTTAACAAAAACTGTTACAGTGTAAATACTGGACAATTAATTAGTCAAGTGTATAACAAGATGGCAAATCACTCAACATAGTATATTCTCTACACAAAATGCTACTCCCTCACATCATCTTGGGGTCACATCCCCGGCTATATCAGAACCAATTTGCCCTTGAAAAGTAAAATGAAAACCTTGCTGCAAACAAAGTAAAATAACACTTCATTTTCTTTGATCAATGCTCATCACAGGCTTTTGTGTAAATGCCTGCATTTCAACCTTCTAATTTGCATGAGTTGTTATTGCAGGTTCACAAAAACGTCATTTGCTAATCTTCTAAATCTATCCTCTATGCTCTACTTCATGTGATAGAAACAAAGCTAAAATCCTTAGCCAAGAGAACAACAAAATGCCTTTCAATTAATAAATCTGGATTTGTACAAGTTAGCATCATAGATTCTGCAGACATTTTAGAGCTGTTCCATCATGAAAAAATGTATGCATTTTAGGAAGTAAAATGTTATGAATTGATACTCTTCCATTTTCAGGAATTCAAACTTAAAGAGAGTTTCAGAAAGCTATTACATTTGCCAACAAAAGAAACATACTGAAATAATTACTAACCTGAAAGAGTCTTAAAGGAAATTTTATATTTTGGGCTTGATTTTTTTTTTTTTTTTTTCTTTTTTGGTCACAATTTATCAATACATTTAATTTCAAAAAAATCACTATTTCCACTAAAAATGAGTAAAACGCAGGAAAGCTTTTCATAATTCTCATTGTCTGTTTTATACACAAAATCTTAACACTGTTAATACAAAAACAATAACGTCACAAATCTAGTAGTCCTACCAGTGACAATTGTGAGCTATTTAATTTTAAGAAACTTACAGTCACATCTTGAAACTGGAGGCGCAGAGCAGAGCCTGATGGTTGTGGTCGGCTGGTGATCTCCAGTATGGTCCTTAACAGAATATCTAGCAGACTGTTTACAATCACATCAATTTCTTCCAGGACTGATTTTTCCTTAAATAATAGATAAAACATTTAAGATTTTAAAATAGAAAGATGACCACAGACATATTTCCTTTGATGTAGTTTTATTATGGATACTACATTCAAGAAACAAGAACTATTCTCTAGTTCAGATATTGCTTAATTCTATTGATTTTTTCCAAATAGTTTTCAAATAATTACATTGCACTTAAATATAGAGGACAGTTATGGGAATAACTTTGAATATGTAAGCATTCATCCAATTGGCATGTCTTTTTTTTTTTATTGATGTTTAAAAGAAAGCAGTAAATAATATACAAGAACTTTTCAGGAAAGATTTTTATAGGTAACACTCATATATTTTCTGGGGAAATTGCCAAGAAAGGCTTAAATTCCAAAAAGCAGAATTCTATTTTCACACTTTGAAACTACCACCAGAAACAAGCAGATGGTACTCAACCTTTATGACCTGCTTCATCAGTAAGGACCAGCAACATGGCTTCCCATCAACTAAGTAGCACAAACAAATTAGTCATTTATGTAAGCCTACAACACAACATCAATTGTTGTACACAACATCAATACAAAGAAACCAAAGCGTTCACTGCCAAAAGAGACCTCAGTTATATGCATGAAAATACTTGATAAAGTCAAGTTGTAGTTACTTCTCCTTTTTAATTCAGATGGACTTATGTTTTCCCTGTTTTAACACTCTTTTGTGTCTCTACTGCAACAGACACCACCATCTTAATTGGAGGGATTTTATCCACAATTTAAGATGACACTTGTTTACAGAAACAAACACTTCATAATCAAATGCATACAACCAAACTAAAACTTAGCTGACAAACAAATAGTTCAACTTTGCTGAACAACACGTAGGAGTAATTTGGATTTTTTGGGGGGTGTTGTTGTTTGGTTTTTTGTTTGCTTGTTTTATTTTGCTTTCTAGACGCCAAAAGCATATGATTTGTAAAAAACCTCAAAATTCCTCTTCCGACTTAAGTTGAATCTAGTGTCACCGTCACGTTCTTTGTCACTTCATCTAGCATCAAACAACTGTTAACTTAGTTACTTATGAAAGCAGACAGTATACAGCATATTTAGTAACTGTATTAACTGTGAGGATCCATGCACAAACCACTATTGGAATGGCCAACAACCTTAATTTTCAAACCTGCCTTACTGCAAATTCTCTTGTTCCCTCAACCTCTAAACTATCTTGAGTACCATGGAAGGAATGAAGTTCTGAACCAATCCACAAAAATCATGTCAAATTCACAAAATTGTTAATACTCCCAATGACTCAAAGACTACTAAAATTATTAGCTGCATATTCTGAACATTGGAGAGTTCTATGTAGACATCCACTTGTTAATGTGTACATCTCTGGCTTAGTGACTCCAAATGGAAGATCTGCTGCAATTAAGACCGGACATGTAAGCCTTTGTCTCAATCCAAAACAACAGCTCTGCTTTAGCATCTATCACTTCATCTTGTGATGAGGTTTTATACTAATCCAGGAGAAGCTGCAATAGAAACATTATTACAATGCCAAAGGTGCAAGACACACCTATATCAAATCACCGATGGAGCAACTTTAATTGGATGGAGTAACCTAAAACAGTTCTCACTAATGCATTACAAGATAATGTATGCTGGCCTTGATATGCACGTACTGCACTAACCACAGGCAATATTTGGTTTTAATTGTCTTATATCCTGTTGCCTGCCAGAACCTATCATCATCTTCACATTTGCAATACACCTCTCATATGCAGCTTTTACAGATTAATTTGCAAACACAAACATCAGAAATTGGCTACAAAGTCTATCAACTAACAACCAAGTGCATTTCCCCTTGCAATACTCATATCGATCTATTTACCTATATTAAACCTCTGTACCCTAAGACTAAACAGCCCACAATAAAAAATGCCCCTAAAAGAAAGTGGACATTTCTTTCCTTCCAGCACAACACTCAAAAAGAGTCAAAGCTTGACAAAACACTACATGCTACAATTAAAATACTCTTGCATGGAAAGAAAAGAGTCAGGAGAAATCAAAATCACATATTTATGCAGATTCATTACAGAGACAACTCTTTAAAATGCTCTGGGGCAAGGTCCAGTCTGTGTCATTAAAAGTCACTGAGCCATAAAAAGAAGTTCAAATGGATGTGATATGGTGTTTACTCACCGAGCTGTTCTTCTTGATGAGGCAAAATATATTGCTAAGGATACGGGCACACATTATAAGGTCCTTCTGCTCTTGTAAATGTATGTGGAGATGATGCAAAACTACCGGAAGAAGAATGCATCGAGAATCTGGAAAAAATTAAATATTTTATGAGTAAGAGCCTCTCATATAATCACTAAATTTTAATACAGATATAAAATGCGCCTTCAGTCCAAAACAGTACTTCTGATGAGCAGAAGCTTTTGCTTGCTTTAACCAACATTTTTGATAAGCAGAAGCTTTTAGTTCATAATCATAATATCCTAAAGCAAATGTCTGAAGAATAAACAATATGCTGAAAGTCATGGATGGAGAAAAACACCACTGTGTGGAACATACTATATATAACAGAAATTTTCTAGTTTTTATTGAACTGTCATGCAAAAAAAGTAGCATAGTAATGCTCGTATTCAAAACAATGTGAAATTATGCTCTAGTATTCCTGCCATGTGACAGGACCCATTTACAAGCCCAGGCCACAACAGACTTCATCTGGAACTTATGTTATTCTACAGATGAGTTCTATTTTATAGACAAGCAGTACTTTCAGAATTTTCACTTTTCCAGATTCCTAACTCCTACTGAGTATGAGCAATTTAGACTACTGGTGACTACATAAAATGATTTGCTTTTCCACTATCTCATTTTCTAAACACAGCTCTTTGGTGCTATTTTCAGTCTTGAATTCTCTGAAAATTATGCAAGAATGTCATTAACATGCTACTTTTTCTTGCTTGTTTTTCTTACAATTAAAGACAATATTAAATGGGAAGAATCCTAATATCTACACTTATGATAACACTTTAAACACCTATTTACAACTTGATAAATGGAAACAGTGTTACCTGTTTTCATTTTGTTGTTGTTTTTAGATCATTTCCATAACTGAGAATTTATATTCTCATAGAAATGTACTTGAATAATTTCCTCTATTGAAATGTTAATTATGATGATGATTATATACTTCATTATATAAATATATTTATCTACAGAGTTTCTTTGTTCATTAATGCAATTATATCCTAAAAACTGAGTTATCTTGCTGGAAAACTACCCCTTCAAAATAATTTTGCCAACCAGGTATTGTTTGTAGATTACTCTTTCTATAAACACTTTTTTTCCCCTCAACTATTTCCCCTATTTTTTAATATGAGGGAGAAAAAGATAGATTTATTACGAGATTTTGTTTAATACTTCTTTTACTCACTGAAATAAAGCACTAATCTTGTTATGCTCTATTATTGTCTTGTTTTCATTGTCTAGTCATCTGTATAATACAAGACAGGGAAATGGCCAATGTGCCGACCTGTAGTTAGGAAATGCCACCTTCTGATCCCCACTCCTAAATCTGCTTATTGATTCCTGCTGGATGAAAAAAGAGCTAATGCCTTCAGCTGAAGCAAGAAAGCAGGACTCTCCATTCCTATCAAAAAGACTTCAACCTCTAGGTTTACAGGGGATGACTCCTTTTCCCTGCTTTCTGTTAAGCCTCACATGTATTGAATTCTCGACTATCTGTAATCCATCACTGAGAGACAAGATGAAGGGTTCACTGTGTAAATCAGCCTGTGTTTCTCTGGTTGGGGTACTTTCCCAGCAGGTAGGCAATAGGAAGCTGAATCCAGGCTTACAGAGCACTGAACCAAGCAAATGCTAAATCACTACTGAACTCCACAGCTATCACAGAGCAGCTATAGTAGCTCTTTCACACATTACTGGTATAAGCATTATTGTTTGGGCCATAAGTCTTCTGAGGACAGCAGGTCCTCTTTTGCAGCTACAACTCAAATCCCTCAGCCCAGAAGGTGAGAAGAAACCAGGAGTAGCCCTGTGCCAAGGTGTAAGAAAGCTACTCTAGGTAGCTTCCTGATGAGCCCACACAACATTTGATGCCTTACCTGAGGTACCCAGTACTCTGTGCACTGCTTACATGTAAGTGCAGCATCATGAACTCCATTTTGAAGACCAGAGAATCTACATGTAGCAACACTTGACTTGTAAATAGCCAGCTCTTACACATGATGTGGCCTGAAGCATCTCAGGCAAAACTGAGCATCCTCATTCAGCTGTTTCAAATACCCCATTTTTGCAAAAGCTTCATAAAATGATCAGAAACTTTGCTTTACTAAGACCAAATGGATTAGTAAAAAGCATCTTAAAATGACTTGCAACTATACATAGGAGGCAACAGTGCCAGTTATTGAAATGGCCACCACATATAACAGCTTTAGATATATTCCTTAAAAGCCCAGAATCTAAATACCCCTCTGTCTTGAGCTGTTTAGGTGGAGAAATGTAGTAGTATTACAGAAGAGGAGAGCTGGCTCATTCACCTCTGAGGTAAACCAAGGATTAGGTGAGAAAGTTTGGAGAACACAGTATACAACATTTGTCTCAGGTTACTCTTTTTCTTACTAATTGTCAGCTGCAATGTCAGCCCCTGGATATAGAAAAATTAATGAGCTCAAGGAATGGTACAATAATAAGAACTCCTATTCATCAGTCACTGTCCTAATTTTTCTTCTGTGCAGGAAGTTAAATTAGCTGACTGTTTAAAATGCTAATACTTGCCCTTTACAAATATTATGCAGAAAGAAAAGGAAAAAAATCACAACACAGAGCTTTTCAAATACATGCCTGGCATAAGGGTAATCTTAGACTCTGGGACTAAATCCTTGAGACTTTCCTGTGCAACATTAATATTTAATATTTAACACAGTACAACTTTCCTCCTTGTTTTCCAGATAGTGGTAAAACATCTGAAGAGACACACATCACTTTCTTTACTCTATTGTATTTTAAAGATTACTTTCAGAAAGACCATATTCATTTCAACTACTGTATCTGAACAGATGGTCAAAACTTCAGCCTGCTTGGAAAAAAAAATAGTGTAACTGAACATTTCAAACAAACACCATTCTCCTTGAACATAAAGAAACAAGGAAGTTGGTCTTGGTTTTGATAGTTTTACTTAGACCTATTCAATTTATGCTCCCTTGTTTGGATGAAAGGATGGTAGGAGAAGAAAATGCTTACGCCAAAAAAACAGTTGTCACTGCAATTCCAAAACCAAACATATACGTCTGTTCTGTGACTCTACGGACATGTCACTGCTCTCAGAGCAGTGAGTTTCAAAACTTGTAGCAAGGAACTGTCTTCAGTTGTAAGAAAAAAATTGCCTGTAATGCAGAAGGAAAACACAGGCATGGCTCAGAAAGTCCTCCCCTGGCCTAAAAATAAGCCACAGATAAGAAGCATAATCCATATTTCTGCTCTCCACTACAGAGGTTCTAATAAAGGCTGAATTTTTGTATGCAACATACATCCATCTATCCCCCCACAGGTGCGTATAGAAGCACATACACACAAACAACTCCAAAAAATAGTATATTGCTGTGGAAGACAAATTAAGTAAAACTAATTAATCTGAAAAAGATTGTAGAGTTCTTCAAAACAGTAGTATGGATCAATGTGTAAAACCTTTATGTTTGAAAAAAATTTATTCTTTTTCTTTTTTTTCCCCAAATCTATGTTTGAAAAGTTTAATGCATTTTAACTACACTGAATTCAGGATTTGTATCAACAATTTAAATAATTATAGGCTTTTTGCATTGTGATAGCAATCAATTAGCTTGCAATGATTACTGAGATATAAGTCTTATTAATGAGAAGTTTTGAGTCTTTTGAAAAAACAATGGAATAAGAGGCAAATCATAATACCTAGCTTCTAGAATTAAGCCACCTTATGAGTTAATGGTATCTTCTCCCAACCTTGCTAATGACTTTTTTTTCATTCCCATAGGAAGTCTAACATACTTTACACAAGGCAGTTCAAAGATATTGAATTATTCTTACTGATTGTGTCAGATATTCGTCTCTGAATAACTACTGAAACTTATAGTTTTCAACATGTACATTCTCCTGTAATATACAGGATACAATTTTTAGATGAATTCATTCACAAAGACAGATTAAGGGAAGCAGTCAATCTCAGAAAGAAAACAAATAGGTAATTATCACTTTTCTAATCTATTAATTTTGGGATTCAGTGTAATTAGGGAAAACAATCAAAAAAAGAGTAAGTTATATATAGAATAAACACATTAAACTTTACATATGAAATCAAGCATCAACTCAGAATTTTTTATTGTTTCATAATATACATATGATATAACTATATGGTGTAAATGGTCATAGAATTAAACCTCTCTTCTATTTGCTTTGAACAGTTTGCATCACTAAAAGGAAGAGTCCTACTCAGCTACTCTTTCAGAGCTCCAAATCCTCATATTTTGGGAAAAATACAAAGTTTCTTGCCATGTAAGAATAATTTCCATTTGATAAAGAGCTGCACCATCAGTTATAACTCGGCTAAGATACAGGCTTTATCAATATGCGGGTTTCTTTTTTTTAGGATTTTACCTACTAACGTAATCTCTCTTCTGGTAATTGGTATGTAGTATCAGTGGTGATTCTAAGAAAACTCACCCTCTTTGGAGGACAAAACCTAGATGTTCCTTACTTACACATCTCATTTTTTCATAGCTATTGAATTTGCAAGCTCAAAGTAGAAAAAAAAAAGACTGGTGTTCTGCTAATTACTGTTTAACTATGTCAAGAAGGACATGGTTCAAGATATGTTTCTCTATTATTTGCCTTAACTCTTCACAGCAAAACAGATTTAACTCTTCCTCAAAGGAAGTTATAACAATATTTAATGCAAAAAAGAAAACGAACAAGAGTGCTAGACTCCTGATGTGTTGGAAATAACAAAGGTAGAAATTCTTCTGGTTACAGATATCAGTTTGGCCATTCTACAAGTATCAAGAGGGCTGAGTCCAAAGACCAAAATACCCAGGAGACTGTAAGAAAGGCCAAGAGGAAGAAAATACTGGTCATCTTTATAAGCAGGAAAATTGTAATTTGTTTCTTTTTAGATGGTCAGTGAATTGTACAACAAAGATGCAGAGGTAAATATAGAAAAATAGAAGTGAAGTAAGACTTTAACATCCACTAACTCCTCACAGGAGCAAGGCAGATAATTACTACTGACACCTTTTAACAACTCTGTAGCTGCTACCTATAGGAAGAGCGGAAATTTAAAATCTTTGAAATAGAAATAGGGTCAAAGCAAGCTATACCAAAACTGTTGAGAGTATGTTGAACGATACAGGCCATAACATATTGCTGCAGGCCTGTTTGCACAATCCAGCCTACATGCCGGACGGCGAGGATGTGTGCCCTTGAGCAGCAGATGTGTGTCCTTGAGTAGCAGATATGAGAAAGCTGCTAGAGGTAAACAAGAAGAAAGGATGTTATCCAGGGTGCTGGAAACCAGAGGATGGGAGGGCCTGGAAATGTCAGAGTGTGTGCCTTGGATAGGTGAGCCAATAAAGTTATAGCTATAGTGTGTGTAAATGGATGTAACCAATAGAGAGTTAGAGTAGAGCGTGTGAACCCTATATACTGTGTGTGATTTTGCAATAAACTGAGCATTGACTGTACCTCCATGAGGATGTGTCTTTGACTCTGGAGCTCCTTTTTGCATCTTCTCACAACAAAACCTCAATACAAATGTCCTATCTACATATGATCAGTAAATACAATGTATAACCTGCATCCTCCACAGTAGCAGGCAGAGATGGGATGCATCAAATACATCTGAAACTGTATGAAACATCTGTGTGTGAGTACCTTAAATCAACCCCTGCATGCCTGATGCTTCTGTTTTCAGCAATGTATCAAATACATCTCTTAATTTTAGTGAAAGAGTAGCTTTAGTGTCAGCTGATTTTTTGCAGCAGTGGGAGCTAACGAGCTAGTTGTTCTGGCCCTTCCAGCACAGAATGCATAAGACTCACATGCTAAATTACTCTCACTTGTTTCCAAGCAAGGTCCAGATAACAGAAAATGTTATCTAGGAAGTACCCTCCTCATTTTCAGATGTTTGAATAAATAGTTATTCCTATGTTCCATCTACTTTCAGTGTGTTAGCTAGCACTGCAGCTTGCAGTATTCATCATCTTCATCCGGGAGACAGAAATCAATTATTTTAACAGCACCCAGCCTCAACTCCACAATAGGATGTACAGTTTACTCTCCACATTAGCATAGTCTAATGCAATATTTATTTTCCCAAGAGGATTTTAAAAGGACTTCCTTCTAGGGATTGACTGAGGGAAAATCTTAAATTCTTCGTATTTTAAAGAGATAAAACATTGATAGCAAAGAGATAATGATGACTGAAATTATACTGTACAAGTGTTTGTCTGAGCTTTCTATCATGGACATTGGGAGCTGCCTGATGTCTTTCACATCAGTTTCCCTGTGGCCTAAGAAATTTTTTTATTTGTGTATAACCCACACTCCATGTAAATTTTAACATGTAATTTTCATTGCTTTTATAGCCAAACCAACTTCTTGATAATGACTTTATAATAATCAAAATGGATTTGAATAAAAAACTAATTCTTTTACAAAAGGAAGCAGTTCACAAAATCACAGAATCAACTAGACTGGAAGAGAGCTCTGAGATCATCAAGTGCAACGTGTGACTGAACACCACCTTGTCTACTAGACCATGGCACCAAGTGCCACATCCAGTCTCATCTTAAATACCTCCAGGGACTGTGACTCCACCACTTCCCTGGACAACCCATTCCAATGCCCAATCACTCCTTCTGTGAAGAACTTCCTAATGTCCAACTTAAATCTACCCTGGTGCAGCTTAAGACTGTGCCCTCTTGTCCTGTCACTAGCTGCCTGGGAGAAGAGACTGACCCCCATCTCGCTCCAACCTCCTTTCAGGTAGTTATAGAGAGTGATAAAATCCCCCCTGAGCCTCCTCTACTCTGGGCTAAACAACCCCAGCTCCCTCAGCTTCTCCTCATATGACTTGTGCTCCAGACCCTCCCAATCTTCTAAGAAAGTCCCCAGGAGTCCCTTACATGGCATTAAGTAACTCTAATTACATTCATATATTTGGATTGTCTGGTTAGGCTGACCTAACTGAGAATGGGAGGAAAATGGCCATGACACTACCTGGTCCCTAAGTACTTTGGAAGATGAAAAACATAAGTTAGAGCATTCTTAATATTGCTCCATGAATATGTCATCATCTACCCACTGTATCAAAAGTCTGATTAGTCAGCTGTAGGCAGAGCTAACTAACTATTCTGGAAGGAAGTACCGTGGGAGTTTAACAGCGTAAGCTGTTATTCCAGCCAGAATGAAGCGAAGTATACAGGATGCAGTACTTCTTACCCATTTCTTTGAGATCATACTTATAAAGTAGAACCACTGAATGCATTTTAAAAAAATATGCTCAAAGAACTCTTTCTTTTTTTTTTCAGCATCTCAAAGTATTTATGCATATCCTGGTAGTTTTTGCAGGGCTTTCATCATCGCAATGTGTTTATCTTGCTTTAGATGGCAAGAGTTACTGCTTCTACTAAATTCCATCAGCCAATACCCAAACACCTCTCAGGGCTATTGGTGAGTAAATAAACACTTATTATAATTCTTAAAATATCTTCTGTTTTAATTATTTTATTTCAAAGTTACTTAATCTCAAATTTAACACTTGGTTATTCTATGAGTTTCATTTAGAATGGAAACAAAGAATGTCATGCTCACCACCATTCGGCAGTTTTTCTTCTGCACGGCAAATAACTATGCTGTTGATGCACCAAGCATCACTTGCATTTGTGTAGCATTTTTATGCTACATTAAGAAACAGAGGATCAAAAGTGTGAAACTAGCAAGAGTTACACAAATAAGACTTAATGGATAAGTGAAAACCTGTTCGATGAACTGCCCGCAAATGAACAGCCCCCAAAGAAAAAAAAAGGACAAAAATAATTTTAGCAAAGCTTCTTCCTTATAATTACTTAAAAAGTATAAGGTAAACTTTTTTCACAGACATATTTCTAGCAGTAGATAAAAAAAATCTATATTTTAAGACTCTGCCTCTGAAAAACAAACCACTAAATTTGAACAACTGTATTCCTGTAAATGAGCAGCTTCTACAGAGCAATACTTCAAGAACTGTTCCTTAGGAACACTATTTCCTTCAGCACCTGCTGGTCCATGTACAAAGCACACAATTTGAGTTCCTTATCTATAGGCAGCTCAGGATAACCTTACCTGGGTTAGTGTACAGATGACTTTCTACAGTTTTCCCAATACTCTGCAGTTTAACAGCTTGAAGGGACTCATCGCCATGCATGACTGTTGGTAAGCTGCCCAGAGCATCATGAACCAAATTTGCCACTTCTCTTACATCAAAGAGCTTCAAAAGTTCAGAGTACACCGATGGGAATGAGCTGAGAAACACAGCCTAGAGGAACAGGGCAAAAATGGACAGTCAGATATTGCAGAATAGTTTTGACATTTATAGAATTTAAATAACTATAGAAAATAAAGTAACTATAGAAAAACACCTGGTTTCATATTTCGAGGGTAGGTAGTAGTTTTAAAAATGGTCATATTTTCATAAG
The DNA here is from genome assembly GCF_003984885.1 of Neopelma chrysocephalum. Lineage (NCBI taxonomy): Eukaryota > Metazoa > Chordata > Aves > Passeriformes > Pipridae > Neopelma > Neopelma chrysocephalum. The sequence continues at coordinate 6,799,679 of NW_020897719.1, forward strand.
AAATATCCTCACATTCATTAACGGGCTTATAAGTGTGATTATTTCCCTTAAACATTATCTAAAAACTGTTACTTTTTCCCAGGACAAAGTGAAAGTAAAAAGTCCAATTTAGAACAAAAATATTTATACTTTAAATACACTTGTCTCTGTGTGTGACGAAATTTTTAAAAGGATAGCAAAATCTAGCTGATATGATAGCAAAAATATTTGTGTGAAGTTTGCTTTGTTTTAAGATAAGTAATATAAAAGCCTCCATATCTTCCATTTTTCAAATAATTAACATTTTTATTTTGGAGTTAGACAGCACTGGTAGTCTTGATTCACTTCAAGAATCCTAAAATTGGATTAGAAATTCATTGATAAATAGAAAAACAAAACACCATCAAAGTAAGGAGGACAATGTCAGAGAAAAGAAGCTAGAACTGACATTCCCTTCTTCCTCTTCAAATCTCCCTTATTGAGAAAAGCTACTTATACCTGGGCCCTGTTTCACACTCGTGGCAGAACAGACGACAAAGGTTAAAAATACTGAAGAATAATTCTAAATGTAGCTGTTTATATTATTTTGCTATTGTCTTTTCACTCCAGCTGCTTACATGACAGGAGATGTTTTCTCTAATTTGCCATTTTCTTGGCAGAACAGTTTTCTACAGAAATTAATAATTCTTAACAGGATCTTAAACACTTTCAGTTACAGAAATATGGGAAGAGGACAGTACATTTATGAGCTATAGGAGTTGGTAAATCTCTGGCACTTAATGTAGAGAGCTGTCTCCTGTGTGTTTTGCCTCCGCACTTTAGCACTAGACAATTTTATTAATCTCAATTGAAATAAAGATATCAGCTTATATAGTTCATCAAGACTTAAAAGTTTTCTGGCAAGCATGAAAACCCTGATAGTGGTTTTTTGTATAGCTCAAATTCTTCAGTGTCAATGTGGTTAGACTAAGATGTAAAATGCCCAAACCAGAGAAGTTACTTTATTTGTATCCATCGATATAATTATCATAATTCAAAATGAAATATCGTATTTAGGATTATGTATTCCAAGCATATTTAGAAGCTGCTGGTATGAAAATTTTACACTGTAGGATAAAAAGCTCAAAATGCCACTTTGCTCTAGCAAAAACACATTTTCTTTTCTGGACAGGCCGATATATTTTATACTGGATGTGGAAAATGCCAGTAAGCAAGGCACACCTGAAAACTTACTTGTAGTTGGGATAAAGCACTAGCTCCTTTGCTCTCTTGAGAAAGAAAGAAGCGTACTGACATAAGAAGCTCTTGAATACAGCAGCGAAATTCCTCCTCATTTTGTCCACCAGTGGCAATAGAGAATAACCTTCGAGACTGAACTATGTATTTGAAGATATATTCCTGTGCCTATAAATGCCAAAATCAGAGATAAATAATAAAAATTAAGACACTTCTCTTTAAATAGGACACACACAATGCTTATATAATTCAAGTAAAGACAAGAGTCTGAAACAGGACACCACATCACTTAATTTTGGCAAATCTTTCTATTGAAATACTAGCAACGTTTCAAAAGCACAGACTCAGAGCTGCTCTTCCCTTGCCTTTCATAATCTCTACAAATCAGAGAACACTATTTTTTAACCAGACAATACGAAAAAAAACAAAACACCAAACCAACCAAACAACAAAACAACATGCCCACCTACAAAAAAAAAGATTAGATTAAGTTGCAAATTAAAAATACAGCCCTTCCTTATCAGCAAGACACCAAAGTTCACAGCAGCATGCTAAAATACAGAAGGGTTACCACACTGATATTTTCTTTCCAGCCTGTAGCACCTGTCCCAAATGGGATTATTGTGTTGTATAACTCAGCCTGATGGCATGCTGTGCTCTGTTGATGACATAAGCCAGAGCATCAAGAGCAACAAAACCCATCACCTTTCAGTAGAATTCCCTGGTGTCAGGACTGAACAATTAAGTCAGCATGCATGTCTGCCATTTAGATTCAGTTATGCGATGGATGTTAACACCACCAATGCAATCCATATTTGAATCCTTTGCCTCATACAGTAAGCAACATAGAGTTCCAGAGCCTAGTGGTGGTAAGCTTTAATGATCCATTTACTGACAAGAGACAACAATGAAAAAACTCACTGCACTGAAAAAGTCTGCGGCTCCCTAGAATTAGTACTACTGTTCCATCATTTATGTAGAATCTGCTTCATTTCCTAAGTTAAACCTGTTGGTACTGTATGAATACATCGTTCAAATATAAAACTGTCTTCAACGATTCTTATTACCTTTAGTACTTCCTGTATGTGCTCATGAAGCTCCACCTCAGTGACTCGATCAATATGCCACTTCAGTACTTTTATAAGATCTCTAGAATAGCACATGAAAAAGTATTATAACACCAAAGTGGGAAAAGGGTTACTTTGCACATAGAATGCACACCAATAGCTGTCATATGAGAAACACTGACAAAATAAAAAATATATGACTAGATTTCTCTGATCACTACAGGCCCAACATTACATTTAGTTTTCCGTCTCCTGAAGGCCACTTAGTAGATCTCTAATGAACCAGCAACAATGCCAGCTGTAATATGCAGTAGAATTATTTTAAACGGGGATACACCATTTCTTTAACATAACGATTGATTCTGCTTAGTTTAGTAATAAATGTCAGTATTCAAATCAGATAGAAAAAGCACAGACTTCACCTGTATGCAAGTGCTCCTGCAAAATGACTTTCAATATAAGTGTCCATTACTGGCTTAAAGTGGTGAAACTTGCTGTCCTGCAGCAAATTTATTATGTGAACCTAAATGTGAGAGAAAAAGAAAAAAACCCAAAACCTTTTTTTTTGTTTTATTTAGTTCTTAAGTAGTGTCAAGCATCATCACAAAATGAAACTTACCAAACAATCAAATACTTTTGATCCATATTTTTGAGAGTTTTCATCTAAAATCCCAAATAAAGTGTCTAATGTATCTTGAAGAAACTGATGGGAGAGAATAAGAGACAGTTTGTTATTAAATAGATATTTCTGTGACATGGAAATACATTATTTCCCTCATATTATCTAAAAGTATAGAAAGGTATATACCTTCACTATTTCTGAACCATCAATTTCTTTTAATTTTGAGAGGCAACCTGCAATTTTGTCTGGGTGGGTTCTCCATTTCAGCAGGTCAAGCATATCTCCTGCAAAAACAAAATGCAAGATTAAAGTTGGAAGCAAAGCATTTCAGATTTTAAATTTGACTATTACAGTCCACTCAGCAAAATTTGGCATTATTAAACCAAAGAAAACATCTTCAGATTTGCTGTTATATGATCTTCCCAACAACAAATTTTCATTCCATTCCATAATTGCTCCACCAATACAAACATAAGAACATGGTACTGGGTCACTAAAATCAGTTTCTTGTGGCAACTGTATCATGCAATCTTGTTCAGATATTTTTCAACTACCATCTTAAGCAAAGTTTAATTTTTGCTCTCTCTCATCCCATTGAAGGATGCCTTCCAGAATTGTCCTCTGACAGCTAGAAATAGCTTCCTAATTACTATTTTGAATCTTCCTATGTCCTTTTAGAGAACAAATACAATGCCTCTAAGATCCTGCTTTATTAAAAAGGAACACAATCTTTTCTGGAAAATAAACTATTATGAGCTAAAGGGTAGCCAAGTGTCTTCAAACTTCCTCCAGTTTTAATTTGTTCTCCTCCTTTCTTGACCAAAATGATAACTACATTACAGATAAGATTACATCTCTGCTTTTTATATCATTAGCAAGATAATAAGTCTGCTCTAAACACCTGACATCTATGTTCTAGAATTTGAGAGCCTTTTAGATATACCATATTAGTGACACAAATACGTCTTTCTCCCGTTTAATACTGTTCAGCTTCCTGGGTATAGCAGAATGCCCAGGAGTCTCCACCAGTGTATGATCCTGACTTTTCTACCATTAGATTCAATCTAATTTCTACTTTTTCTTATTATTTATTTAAATCCAAGTTACCTTGCTTTGCTGTCTCATATTTTGATTTTGTCTCTCTCAACTGATGAGACCTTTCAATGACGTATTAGCAGCAAATTGTCTCAGATTTTAGTGAAGTAACTCTCATCCCCAACCCCTTCTGCTCCTTTAAAACAGAGATCAATCCCAGAGATTTCTTCAGATCTAGCAGTATTTTCCTTCTGCTCAGGAAGAAAATTCATTCTACTATATTGCAACCTGCCCATTGCCTTCTAACTTTTGTTTGCCAGTTTTAAAATTCTTAATTTAATATGTATCTTTTCTAATTTCCCATGTGGTGTGTTATCAAACTGCTACGTTTCCTCTGCATAATAACTAAAAAAACTTTGAAAAGAAAGGTTAAGAAGCTTATTCTGGCATGATATGTCTTTGATAAACTCATCTTACAGCACATTCCAGCTGATTTTTTCATCCATAATTTCTTGTAAATACTTGCATAAAATTCATCAAGGGGTGATGGCCCAGTTAACATTTCTCCCCTTCCACCTGTCTTAAATGCAAGTTCTACATTTAATAGTGTTTGAACATATGTTACTGCTTTCGGCTTCAGAGATGTACTAAAAAAAACACCTTACTCTAAGATTCTGAATTTCATATTCCATACCATTCAATATCCTAAAATAGTTTTGCAGACTTGGCTTGGCTTTTCAGCAATTTCTCCCCCGAACAGACACGTCGGCAGTGGTCCTTTCAATTTGTATTCAGTAAAAGTTACACATATTTTTGAGCCGTTGAATTAAATAAATCCCAAAGCCCCTTTATATTCAAGTTTATTACTTCCACGTTTCACTATCCAGCTTTTCAGAAATTCCTAATGCCTGGTTGTTTGAAGCAGAAAACCTTAACCACCATCCAACCCTTCCATCAGTTTAAGATGAACTATAATCTAGTTAGTAACTGCCCAGCATTGTCTTAGAAGCATCAAGTGCTTCTGAAGTGTTCTCAGTACTTATCAAAGTAAGATGTTAATAGCAAGTTTTCCTCTTGGTTCAGCATTTCTTTGGGTGCTTTCTACCACCAACTGTTTTCACATTCAAGTAATATTTGAGCAAAACCCATCTTTGCATCATCTCTTTCACGGTTTGCTCAAGGGAAGTTCCTCTCTCCCACAAGAAATGAAGTAATATTTTTGACTTTATTAGCATTAAATAAATCTCCCCCTGTATTCAAATCTTGCCAGGGGTGTAAATGGCAAACAACCTACATAACATTCCACAAATATTTTGCTACCTTAATTGCTTTTGATAGGCACAAATTGTTTTGATATATTTATATGTTCCTTTTTATTTTGCTTCAATGTTGTGCTAGCATGGAAAAAAAGAGATACTTGAGTTGTGCTAAGAGTGATGAAGGGTCCCACACATGCATCAGAGGCACATCTCAAAGATCAAGGACAAATGATAGGTCTTATTATTCTTTCTGGAATTTTTAAGAAACAAGAATTACAAATCCAGTGAACTGCATTTGTCTTTTGGATAATTAAATGTACTTCTCCACTTTATTCTGTTTAAGCCTGAGCTCAAGCTGAGCAGCAAGATGAGCTGAAACTGTCAGTTCATAGCAGGAAAAAACATATCTTTACAGGTTTGCTGGAGGAACTTGGTGGAAGACAGCTGACACTCAATACTAGGGATTTGTTGGGGGATTAAAAATAAAGAGAAAGCAAAAGACACTCCCTTCAAAGTACTTATTTCAAGGGAAGTGCTAAGGAGAAAAGACATTGCTGAGATAACATTAGTGAATAGCCCAAGAATAAATGACACAAATAGAAAATCTGACATGTGAATCACAAGGGGAACAGATAGCAATGTGTTATCTATTAAGAGAAATGAGAATATAAAATTGTCCCCAGAAATAGGCCCACTAGGAAGACATAGTTTTGGAAAAGAGAAAAAGTCACCGCTTCTGATTAATTTGCTGAAGAAGAAAAATATTTTCAATGCAGTTTCTTAATAATAATCAGAGCCTGTACATTTAAAATAGACTACACATGACTTACCATTCCTACCAAACAAAACACACCCCTTCTCAAAGTATGCAATTTAAATTCAAAGTACTAGGTTTAATAAAAGGTTTAGAATCATGTGTTTAAAAAGTGGTTGGGGATGTTTTTCCATCTCTCTCATATAAATCTTGAGACATCAGAAATTGGCTTGTTGTAACACTACTGCACTCCAAGAGGAAAAATCCAAATTCCAAAACTGGCAGTCAGCACGCCTCTTTCCAAAAGGCTGCTTCTGTCGTTGCCAACACTCCCTCCAAACTGGGGTCACTCTGGAAAGCTTCCCAGTATTACTTTTGTTTTATTGACCACTGGTTTGGCTTTTTTAACATGCAGCTAGATGGATTACACCTCTGCCTCGCAACTGCCATGCTGTATGGCATGTTGCTCTGCAGCTGAACAGCTGCTGACCAGGGATGTGCCGATCAGTGCTGAGAAACGACTGGATGCCAACTTGCTAAATTATTCTGACTTGCTGGAAGAATCCTGAGTCTCTTGCAGGGAGAGAACCCTCCTATATGTCAAAACCCGAATAAAACTAAGTAAGAAAAAACAACTAAGTTGTTTTGACAACTGCTCAGTAGAAAAATACGATATTCTCTCTTGCTGTTTTGGGGTTTTTTAGGATAATGAAATATAACAGCCCAGCTAAGAATATAACATATAAAAGCTGGTATATTTTTTTGCTAACATTAACTCATTAACTATTCATGACCAAAGGAAAACCTAACTGGCTGACAGATTAGATAAGGACGCCTTCTTAGCAATATGTTGACAAATACACAGACTCCCCTGGTTAGAAGGTCTCTAGAAATTGTTTGAAAATAATCCTAATTACCCCTCCAAAGTACCAAGGGTAAGGAAGTTATGGATCACAACAAGTAAGAGTCAGCCTCCTTCCCCCACTCCCCATAATCCTAATATGCATGAGAGCTGATGGCATATGGGAACAATCAATGAGAGAATGACAGCTGAGTAAAATTTCCCAGCAAGCCAGTAAAGCTGTGGCCTAATTCAGTCACACCCTTTACAAGTCTGGGTTTGGGCTCCTCCCCCACCCCATTGCCGGACAACAGCATAATTTTCAATTCATTTTCAGACTGGACATTGTTGTTTGTAAACACAGGCAAATCTCTGAGAAGTTCAGAAAAATCTCCAAACTTAAAAACAGATTAAAAAATAATCAGCAATTTTCAAAAATACCAATACAAATGTTTATTTAAAAAATTTAACACATAGATCTTTTAATCCTGTATTTTTTAATACATACGCTACATTCTCTCAGGAATAACTGAAGTAATGCTCACATGACTAAATATCCACATGCTTTGCTCTACGTTAATTTTCTGAGCATGCAATAGACTTTGGCAAATTTTTGTTTAAAAGAATGGGGATTTGGAAACTCACCAAGATGAACTTCCCAAAGAAGATCCTTGGAGAAAATATGAGCCTGTCTATTGAAAATATTTCCACCCTCTGAAGTACTGCTGAAATAACTGTTAACTCTTTCAGAGCTGAAAAGGGGATCAATATTATTCAGATATTCTACACCCTCTTACTCAGAATATGGTTAAAAAAAGAAAAAGGAGGAAATTTTATGCCCTATGTCACACTTATATTTATATTAAGTACAAAATAACTCCTGCACTGTGAACAAGAAATAGTATTATAACCCCAGACAATAGGGCAACTATTTATCAGAGAGACAAGTTCCGGGCAGCACTTTCAAGCATGTGTAAGTATCAGTAGATTCATGTGATTTCCTAAATCAAGGCCTTTAACTGAAGCAAATTTAGTCTCTGATTCCCTATTAGCAACCTTTGGGAAAATCTTTTATTGGGTAACTTTGATTATTTTGAAGGTAGTTGCTATAACAATACAAAATGGATGTGCACAAGGAAACAAAACATTATTTGCACACAGTTCTCTTTTGGACACTTGCTACTAAATGGTAAAAATTAAGATGATTATTTCAATTTAAAAAGCTGCTCTAGTTTTGTTAAACACCTATAATCAATTTGCACACAATTAGCAATTTTATTATCATACACAGAAGAAGGGTAAAGTCACAGATATTCCCACACAAGAGAGAGCTAAGCAAGATCTTAAAACTGTGATAAACACCCTAGAAAAAAAATAATATAAAACTGTGGGTATATCAAAGAACGGTCAGAAACATATTACCAAGCAAATACACAATATTTAGAAATATGTGGAAAACTGTTCCAAAACCAGTTTTTTGTTCCAGTTACAAACTGTAATTAATATGGCAAGTAAAGAAGAACCTTAAGAATTTTATACAGAGCACTGGTAAAGAGGGTAAACATATGTATTTCTATCTGTTTCTCCTTATATCCAGTGTATAAGATTATTTTAAGTAGTAGTAAATGTTTGTTGGTTTAAAGTAAGAGAAAAAATACACCAAAAAAACCAATATATGTCTAATTAGAGACAAACTGCTACAGCCTAAAGCTGACAAAAAGTATTTCATAAAAACTCTACAACAAACACATTAAGAGGTTTTCTAAAGCAGCTGGGTTTTGATAGTTGATTCCAAAAGTGCTGAATTTGATTCCAATATCATGTTAATCCAAAAAACATTCTTGAACTACTTAAAAATAGTGGTTTATCATGCTGCACTTGTTTCCATCTGGATATAAAAAAATTATGAAAAAAAGCAGTTTATAAAATAGATACAAGCAAGCTATTTTTTAGTACATCTGTGATTGCCTTACATCGGAAAGGCTAGCTATCACACTCATTTGAACTCATCGCGTTTTAAATAATCAACATATCCTACCATTTTGTGTGAGTTTAGTGGAACAGAGAAAGGATGTAATCCAGAAGGACTCTTTAGTGGTTTTTACTGCTTGGCTGTTGTTTCCTAGGGATATTCCCTTTGAAAAGGGGAGTTTGAGGTAGCGACCAGAGTCCTGAAGGTTTGTGTTTTCTTCACACTGTGAAAACAAACCAGTTAAAACAACTGAATGGCACAAAAAACCTGAATCATTATTATTTCTCTGCCAGAAACTGAATAATTTTCACTATGCCTGTTGCAAACTTTGGTTTTAGGTCACAGCTTCATATATTGACATTGAAACCTAACAAATTTGCACCGGTTATGTCAAATGAATAGCTACAAATTTTTGCATTAAAATCTAAAATTTATCTGTGAGCATATCAAATCCTCTGAATGAAGACACAACTCTTAAATGTAGAAACAAAAATTCCACAAAGCTGAAATATCTCTAAAAATTATAACATTGAGTAGATAAAGGAGCTCGTCTGATTTTCCAGCTTGAGGAATTCAGTAACAGGGTTCACTTTGTGTGTTTTAATTGAACTTACCTTTGTGAAATCAATTATAAACACAATGTGATATAACAGTAAGACTTAGGAAAAGCAGTGCACTGAAACACATACCTAGATTCAATTGCAGTTTGTATAGAAGGTTAATATTAAAGAATCAGCAAGGGATATTTTAATGATGACAAGATTATGACTCATCAATACAGACTTTCTCAACTTCACATCTCTGGACATTTAAATTATGTTCCAGAGGAATCATTACAGCTAATGACTGCTAATTCAAATTACCTTGTGTACAATGAGTTCATGGGTGCCATCTGGCAGAGTTCTCCCATTTTCCTGCATCAGGGGCACGAAAGAAAAGCCAAATAACTTCTTCTCACCCTTTTCTTTTGCTGAAATGTGTATATGAATAGCAAAACTTAAAGTTAATAGTATACATTTTAGACAAAGTAAATTTATTTAATACAACATAAGAAAGTATACTGGAAGCTATTTGCAGCTAATCAGATGAAGATTATCCTGAATTTCTGTTTCAATTTGTACATTGTCTTCTGTAATGTTTTCTTTGATCTCACTTTAAATCAGAAAGGAGTATTCTGGAATGACTTAGTATTTATTAACAACAAACAATGCAAGCCACCAAAAATGAAATCTTAGCAACATATATAAGTTTTTCCACCCCTATGAAAGCTGTCTCTCATACCCTGGAATTCAGAATCTGCATCCAGTCATTGATTTTTACCTCAAAATCATCTCTAAAATTTTTCAGAATGTTTAAAAAAATTTGGAATTTTATAAGTAAAAAAAAGCACTACAGAGTAAGTTCATGCAGCTGTCTTTCTTTTTCCTGAGGTGTCACAGAAACTTGTGTGCTTACTGCAGCTGTGATGGAGAGGACTAGCAGAAGTCATGAACGCACTTACTGGAACAGTGCCGGAATTCACAGCGGATGTGAGCTCCTCTGAATTTATCCACAGGAATAGGAAGTTTCAGCAGCTCAGCCCATCTGGGACCATTGTTATGATAAAGCACAAAAGAATGGTACTCGCTGGCTGGTGGCTCTCCAGAGCCAAATGAGATAAAATCCTAATTAAGAAAAAATATGATTAAAGATAGATTAGTGCATTGGTAAAATGTCATCAAGGACTGGTCTTCCAAGGAAGACTATTAATATTTACATTCGTATCATAAATGCCAAATGTGGTACAATGTTCAGTATCGTAAACCCCTCAAAAATAGTAGTGCTTGCTTACTATTTACCAATTAGAAAATTTTTAGAAATAGCAAGAATCATTCTCATCAATCAGAATCAAACTGTTCAACAGGGGATACCTGGGTGATCAGGGAGGTTTAAGCAGTAATGTGTTGCGCAGTCCCATGACACCACATGGTCTAGCCAGTGTTATGTCCAAGCAACAAACAAGATTGGAACTGAGACCAGAACAGCCCAGGCTCAAGATCTTCAGTCCTCCTGTCACCCCGCCGTTATCAGTGACATCTCCCACGATTAAAAAATGAATCTGGATTCCACGATCAGAAAGAAGCAAAGTGTTCGTTGCCTTTGCAACACCCATGATGGTTTCTCCATAGCAAGGTAGACAAATCAATTTGTCTAATTCCTGACCTGTGGATACCTTTTAATTCTCTGTAGGAAAGGTGGTGATTTATGCATCAAGGATCCCCGATTTATTAAAATCAGACACAAACCTGAAAACTATCAAAATACATTGTTCTGTGTAACATAAGGAATTGCATTCCCATTAAGAAGAATTATTATGACATAATTCTCCAAAACTTGATCTTGCTTCAAAATTTTCCAGCATCTTAATGGTATCATCAGTTATTTGGTTGGCAATTACAGGCATTTATCTCAACATCATAATTGATCACAGAAATAAACATTTATAAAGGTTTACAAAGGCATTTTATAAAGGTTTTAAGCAAAGTGGAAACACTCTGAATATCTAAAGACAGCAGAAGATAAACATGTCCTTTCCAAAGCATTTTTTTACTTTTCAATCATCGCCACAAAAATTACATCTGAAAAAGTGTATCAAAATTAACTACGGTAAGGAAGAACATATAACAAAGATACCTTTAATATTTGTCCACTGCTGTCCACCACATGCATTGTCACTTCCACATTTCTGGCCACACTTTTCCCTCCTTTCTCAAATTCTCCTCTTTCTACAGTAATATATAAATCATTCCTCATTTCACCTATCAAAAAAACCACAAACAATACACAAGGTGTGCAAAAGTCAGTTCAATTTGCTGACTTCTTGCTTTTAGTACTTAAATAGATTTTCATCTTATAATCACACCCACAATTTACCAGTATTTTTGGATTTTAAATAATTGGTTTCAGAAACTAAGAAAACCAACATATCTTCATCCCTCTCAAAACCCAAAGATTATCTGCTCTTCTAAAACAATTCTAAGGGCTTTTACTCATCTACGAGGTTTGTTTGGTCTTTACGGTGGCATGTCTATACTGAAGCTATACTGAAGCTGGTGTCTAGCTCCACCTCATTTAATTCTTCTTTTAATCTAAGGCAATATTAATGTACTTTCTTTCATTTGTAATCATTACAGTTCTCTGTTTAACTGATTACAACTTTTTTCCACCTAACCTCTAAAGAAAGTGTATTATTTTGAAAAGGAAAAACCAAGAGGTTGGTGTTCTTTCCAACAGAAGGGCAGTCTTCCCAGATTGTGACCATCCAAAATTGTCTTTGTAACACGAAAGATCAACATATTTTACATTAATAGGGTGTTCCAAAGCTTATTAGCAAAAAGTTAGCTTAGTTAGCTTATTTTTCACTTATTGAAAAGGCTTCTGAGAAATTAAATTCTTCATCAAACTACAAATCCAATACAGGCACTACCTAAGTGCTACATGGTATGTACAAGTTATTAAATACTGCTAGCATATTTAAATTGAAATTCTTTTCACATTCATGCAATATCATGCTAAACATTCTGTCAGAACGTAAACAGATCTTATGGATGACATCGATGGTAATTTTGTTTTAATTTCAGCTGACACAAACTGCAAAGTTTATATTTGACAAAAGGAAGAAAGAGTGGTTGCAGGGAGAATAGGACAGAGGGAAAAGCAGTACTGGTTGTGACTGGAGTGCCATGGTAGGGAAGTCCCTTTTCTGTCTGAAGATGTTAAATCTATTTCTAAAAAGTGTAAACTAATCTAGCTCTGGACAAACATTACCAGAACTACTTTGAAACAATTGGACTTCCTCTGTGAAATGCAGAATAAGGAAAGATGAACAGCATAATAATTAGGAGCATCTCCTAAAATTCCTATTTCTGGATATGGTAGAAAGAGAAATTAAGAATATATGCTTTCATATAGAGAATGGAAGCTTAGTGAAAAGGGAATATCATCTTTTAACAAAGCAGATTTTCACTCAGCACTGGTGAAAAGAAATCAAGTATGATAGTTTAGTATATTTATAGATGTGCCACTTAGAAGGCAACCATGAGGTGGGTATTTGTACTGTTGGTAAAATTAATTAAAAGATACGTAACTTATAAATAATTAGTGCATCTTTAATTTGCAAGCAGAATTTGACTTGCTTGAACTTTTCATGATACTCTCACGTTTCACATTCCTTCCATTTATTTTACTGCATGCAACTCTTCAGTGATTTTTAAGTACCAGAAACAATGATTTTTCTGTAGTCTTCTACTATTTTTATAACATTATTCCATCACTGTGTTCAAAGTAATTAAATGGTTCCTCCAAAGCACAATCCAAACAATAAAAAAATAAAAGAAGAAACTGCTATATTATCAAGTCCTCGAGACCCATGCCCACAAAAAAGGGGTGGAAATCTGCTATTGTATTAGCTTATTATCAGTTACCTTCTGAAACAACTATGGACCAAGGCTAGAACACAGCTAGACAGAATCAACAGAAAAAATACCAGATGGTATTCACTTAAGAGTTTTGTGTGAAGGAAAGGATGAAAGAGCTGAATTACTAGTAAGTGTGTACAACCACTGAATCAATCTCTGGTTCCTGGTGGGAAACAGGTTCAAAATAAGCAAAAGGTGGTGGCTATTCAGGTAATGGATGGCAAGACTTTTTAAAAAAACCAAACAACCAAAAAAACACACAAAAGCAAAATCAAAGCAAAAACCAAACACAAGCCAAAACCTTTCCAAAGGATGTTGTGAATGTAAGAAATGTATACATGAAAGGAAAGGATGGCGAAATCGTGGAATAAAGATCAACTACAGGATATGAAACAAGTAATCACAAGCACTCAGGAAATCCCTAGAGCTGTAAATAGCTGGAGGCTGGGAGAGCATCAGGGGATAATTACCATACATGCATATATGCATACACAGTTTTTACTCTTCCTTAGGTGTCTGCTTACAACACTCAGCTAGATGGGCCCTTGATCTGAATCTGTAAAGCTGTTCTTATGCTTATTCAAGTCACAAAATTACCTTTAAAATTACTAGATTCTGTTTATTCCTACATTGCAGTAATATTTGACTATAAAGATTTTAGAAGCTAATACAGTACGGTTACCAAAGAGCTTGCAGCATGTTGGGTCCTGGCTCAGCATATGCTTACACTAGGCTTGGTTCTAGTTAGTGCCGGCTGTTGGGCACTTGCAAGTGTTTTACAATCAGAAAAAATGACTACACACAACAATCAAAAAAAGAAGCTTTGTTATAACGCTGATTTTAGCAAACAACTTGTAGTTGCAGCAATTTCTCTTTAAAAACTGAACTTGAATTCTACATGCATTTGTGCTACATTCAGTTATTATTTGCAATTATCAGCATGGATTTATTTCAATTTTCCATGGGGTCTTCACAGAAACATAACCATAACTGAATAACCATTTCCACCACAAATTTAATGACCTAGCCCAGATGAAACTCAGTGAAAACCATAATTTTTCCTTTTTAAACAGAGTAAACTGTACAGGATTTAAATGCAAACGAAAATGACAGTGGAATGGGATGTCCTATCACTGGAAGTGTTCAAGGTCAGATTGGAAATGGCTTTGAGCAACCTTACCTAGTGAAATACGTTCCTGCCCATGGGGGTGGCAGGGATGATGATTAAAGGTCCCTTCCAACGCAAACCAGTCTAAGCAAAAAATAAGAACATTTTTAAAAAAAGTAATTGGAGCTTCAGAGAAGTTAAGCAGGCTTTTAAAAATAGTATTTCATTGCATCTTAAGTTTTTTTTAAAAATGTAAACCTGTTCTGTTTTACCTTTTTAATTGCCAGAAGAAATCAAACAAGGTGTCTCTTGGAAAAACAGAACTGTGAGGATCAAAGAGTGTATCTAGGGAAGCTGTTTATTCTTACTTCTGACAATAATGCAACGTGTTGAAAAAGGTATTCTGTCCTAATTACAGAAGTGATGCAATAACCCCAATGCTTTGGCCCTACTTAGCATCCTGTTATTTCACCTATCTGGCTAATCAAAAGTAGACTGACGAACTCCTACAAGAGTTTCTAATATGAAGTGAAGGCTAAAGCTACATAGAAACTGAAATTCCATAGAAAGTAAAAAAAAGAAGAAAAGTAAAGCTGCAGTGATGTGGATGATTACACAGTCTGAACTTTCCAATACAGCTCAAGTTTTCAGTGCACATTCTGCAGGGACATTTACTCCGGTATGTGAATTTAACTGTAAGTGAAAGGTGCTGAATTGAAATGTCTGGTTTGCTAAATCAAAACGTGTATAGCACAGCATTGGCAGTACCTGCCTTTTCATATGGTCCTGCCCATACATTGTAGCTTTGACATGGTAAACATATCTTGAAAGCACTTTTCATGGGCTGGTAGAGGAAAAACTCCAAACCCTTTTTTCCCAGCTGTAGGTGCTAACCAGGTACATTACAGATCAAGGTTTCTGACCTATGAAGAAGCAGAAGCTTCATGACTTCAATCCAACTAGTTCAATCCAACTTGTTCAAGGGCTGACTGGGAGTGGGGGACAGAGACCTAATCATTATCATATACATGCAAAAGTCTATTATAAAAAACAGGACGAAAAGCCAATTAAAGTCAAAAAACAGCCACGAGACAGACTGCTGGAGGACACAGTTAATGGAGGTCAGCCTTCCCAAACCTGCCAACTATAAATCATAAATTTTAAATAACCAGTAAAGAGAAAAGAGCCATGAATAATTTCCAAGCTGGAGATAACAATGCATGCTCGGGGTCCTTGTTATGTCCACCACACAGTTTCATCATGGGATGGCTCTGCAGACTCCATTTCCTTCATAGGTCGAAGGCCGCATCATCACTATTGAGGACCTATGTACAAACACTGATCTGCTGCTGCTCACAAGTGGACCCCAGCTATGAGACCTGCATGTAAGCTGCCCCCAGCTCAGAGAGGTTTGAATGCCGTCACTGAACCTCAGGTGACAGAAACAACACAGGTGATCACTAGTAAGGAGACAGTCAGATGAGTACAAGTGTCAGAAGAATATTTGAATGTATCATTTATACTTTTTTTTTTTTAGAAACACTTGTACCTAACCTAAGCATCAAAAACTGTTTTTAAACTTACACTGAGGAAGCTGTGAGTTGCAACTGCAACACATATATTATAGCAGGACTTTTCTCATATTCCAAACACATTTAGAACTATAGAATCTCTTGTAGCATATTAATATGGAACAAGGTTTCAAGCTGAAGATAGCTGTCAAAGATCAAAGGTAGCTGTCTTTGTTAAAAGAAAAGAGTTTAGTTTGTCAGCTAGCCTCAAAAAGCTTTCTAGTGAAATAAATTTCAATTTGATTATTTAGTCGTGTAAAAAAAACACAGCATGACTGTATTTGAACAAGCATCTCTGATAGTTATAGCTGTCCTGACAGCAGTCACTAATTTAAAAATAATTACACAGAACTCACTAGGAGCTCTTGTTAGGAACTGCTTTTTTGAAAGCTTTGCTCAGAATTATAGGTCCTTTAGAACCATGAATTGAAAAAGAGAAAAAAAATGTTTTGTTTAGAGAAAGTTCCTGTTCATTTACATCTCAGTAAATGAGATGCAAGCTAATGAGATGCTTTGTTTTATATTCCAAAATGACTTGAGCGGATCTTAAAACAATTTCAGTTGTAGGGACTGAAAAATCTCTGGATGTGGCATAGACAAAATGGTATTACCCAGGACGTAAATCTTGTGGATGCAAAACATTTTCAAGAAAAGATTCTTAAAATACTTTGTAGAATGGGAAAAGAGCTATGTAGCGACTGCCAGTGGGAGGATCTAAAAAAAACAAACAGAAGGTGATTTTAACTAGAGGAGAGGGCTAAGGAACATTAGTACACCTTGCCTCCTACCCTTCAAGTCAATCCATGCTATGCCTTTTAGCAGCTAGGATGTTCTATGACATCCATGCTGATATACTGACAATAACAAGCAAAACTGGAAGATAAAAGACAAGGACAGGAAATCTTCCACTCCCTTTTTAGCCTAGTAAACTCAGAACTGGCATAGCTTAAGTTTCAGTAGGAGCAAGCAGTTCACAGAAGTACAGGGAACAAGACAGAAGAGCTCAATTCAAAAGCAGGTGGCCCTGTGTCTGGCTGATGCAGCACTTAGCACCAGAATGTAGTCTAAATTTCAACAAGCTACATTACAAGCTGATGATATTTACAGTAGTCACAACCTGGAGGTTGCAAATCCTCTAAATATAAAAATACATGTGTTTATAAATATATATATTTGGGGGTGGGTCTGGGAAGAAAAGATTAAATCCTGGAATACTATAGAAATACTAAACTCTTGCTAATCCCTTTCTGGCAGTTGACCTTGATGATTTCATAGAGTCATAGAATGATTTGGGTTGGAAGGGAACTTTAAAGGTCATCTAGTCCAACTTCTGTGCAATGAGCTGGGATATCTTCAACTAGATCAGGTTGCTCAGAGCCCCATCCAATCTGACCTTAAATGTTGCCAGGGATGGGACATCCACACCCTCTCTTGGCAACCTGTGCCAGTGTTTCTACCCTTTTTTAAAAATGAGTGCATTGTTTCCCTTTTTACAGTCACTGGGTACTTCACCTGCCATGACCTTACAAATATCATGGAGAGTGGCCTGGCAACTACATTAGAATTTCCTCAGGACCTTAGGATGTATGTCATCAGGCCCCATAGACTTATGTATGTTCAGATTCCTCAGGTGGTTTCTCTTTCAGTGGGAGGAACTTTGCTCCCTCCAGTCCCTGCCTTGAGGTTCATCCACTTGACAGGTGTGGGAAGAGAGATTGACAATGAAGGTAAAAATGTTGTTGAGTATCTCAGCCTTCTTTCCTTATCTGTTGAGACCAGTTTACCAGTTGTGTTCATCATAGGGATTATGCTTTTCTTGACCTCTTTTCTGGCTGAAATACCTTCTTATTCTTTGCATCACCTGCCAATTTCAGCTCCAGCTTTGCCTTGGCCATCCTGACCCCATCACTGGACAACTTCCTGACTACACAACTGAACAATATCCTTATACTCTTCCCAATACACCTGTCCTTACTTCCACTGCCTGTGCATTTCCCTCTTGCACTTTAGTGTGACCAGCTGTCATGGTTTGAGAGCCCCAAAATCCAATTCCCTAGTTCTAGCCCCCCTCCCACATCTCAACCCAGTGTGAGATGGGTTTTCCAGACACCACACAAGACTCAAAATGGGGGGAAAGGGATATTTTACAATACACTGTACAAATAAATATTGTAGTACACTACATATGCAATCTCAACTATCTCTACAATGACGAAACAATATTTACAATGGATCAAATCTCTTCTCTCTTCCAAATAAAAGTCCAGGAGGGAAGAAGGAAAAGACCCCTTCCACTATTAGAGCAGCAGTCCCTAGGGCAGCAGTTTCTCTCTCTCTTCCATACAGCAGTTGTAGCTGCATCTCTGTCAGTACACATGAGGGGGTCTCCAAGCCCCTCGGCCCTTCGACGCAGGCGAAGGTCTTATCTTCTGTGGGCTGTGTTCACCAGGACAAAGGTCACATCACCACGTCATATCACAAAGCACAGGGGTCTTCGCGACGGTCCTTATCTTCAGGGGATTTAAGCCCCTTGCAGAGCTCCCATGCTCTGACTCAAGACTGCCAGCTTGGCAGTACAGCAGGGGGGGGGAGCCAAGGTCACCCTCCTCCGCATTCCTCTGGCCGTCCTGGCTCAGCTCTCAGGACACCTGAGCTTCTTAACTCCTCTCTGCAGTGCATACTGCACTCCAAGACTCTTTCAAGTAAGAGTCCATCATCCTCCTCTCTCTCAGAGGGATCTCCAGGGAGTTTGGGGAGTTTTGGTTTTCAGTTCTTACCCCAAAAACTCTCTCTCTCTGTAGTGGCTTAGTCCTGCTCTCTGCTGCTCTCTCATCCTTCAGACAACTCTGTGTCTCTCTGCTTAGCTGCATGCTGTTTCTGCAGCTTCTTCTTACCTCTTGGCTCTCTGCCCTCCGTACGCTGCTGCCACTTCTGCTGTCCACGGTGGAGGAAACTCCTCCAGCTCTCAGCTACAGAACCCGGCCCAGTTTAACACTGTTCCAAGTTCCTGCAGCCCCCAGCCAAGGGGCTGGGGGGGGGCAGAGCCCCCAAGGGGCTCCTGCCCCTTCCTCGTGGCTTTCACAACATGGCCACCTCTCCAACAACTACTACTACAACTCTTCTCTTCCGGTCTAAGTGTGCTAATGTTTATATTTTGCAGGAGCGCTGATTGGGTCAAACCCCAAGGGTCACCACCCCCTGGGGGTTTACCATTTTATAACTCTAGGGGGGAAAACTGTTTCCCCCCAGCACACCAGCATGTCTTTACTCAGCCATGCCATTCTCTTGCCTTCCCTTTCTCATTTCTTAAACATTTTATTTAATTTAAAAAACAAAAATTCAATTAAAAAAACTCAACTTAAACAATCTGAGATCATTTGTGAAAATTGTAATTCAGAAGGCTGTTATCTGCAAGAAGGGCGTTCTTAAGGAGAGCAGCTCATGAAGACACACAGGCATGCTGCATTTCACAAAGAATGTAGGAAGTGAAATCCCATTACTGAAACAATTTCCTTTTTGTTTTGCATTTTAGAAGATACGGAAAGACTGACTGGTTGCTTATCAGGGAATATATTCATCACTTTTAAAAAAAGAGGCAAATCTCATTGACATGTTTGAAGCTGCCAGCAAAAATGTTTTTGAGATTTAAAGACCGTGACAACCACCAGTCAGCTGTCCGTTCACTGCTTTCTCCCCACAGAGCAATACCTTGACTTCTCCATTATTGTGGTAAAGAACAACTGCCTTATTTGCAAGAAAATTTTGCACAGACTCACAATATTTACTATTTATGGGTAATACTCACACACAACTCAAGAATGAGAAAATGCTGTATCTGGTGCTTAAATAAATACATACAAAGAAAAGGTCTGAGACTGGGACCTTCTGGGTGATACTTGACAAAAACTTATTTGGGGCAGGGTGTGTGTTTGCATTTAAGTATATGACAAGGGATGGGCAGGAAAAAATAAGACCATTTCTATTATTTATATACTGGTAGCTAGTTTATGTATTATCTTTGATATTCTTGTTTATATATGGCAAACATTAAAACAACTCTGCTTGTGTTAGGATTTGGGGGGCACTGGTGACTTTGGTGACACTATTGCCTTTTTGCTGTTGGATTAAGTAAGCTCGGGCAATTAAATCAAGGAAAAAAGATTAATAAATGATTCTGTTGATAACTTTTCTCAGTTACTCTAGTTTCATTTTTTAATAGAACATTAACTGCATTTTCAGCTTTATTACAGAAACTTTCAACAAACCCTAAGAAACACTCACCAGAACACAGCAAATGAAATGCCCTTTATGAGGGATTCTTGAACTGCAATACTTTCAGTTTTCAATTGCTCTGTGACTTTTCTTTTTAACAAGGAGATGTAAAACAAGTTGTTTTGAACAAGTGGGGAATAAAAGACTTAAAAGCCTTTTTAACGGAAAACTTTGACCTGTTGACTTTGTATAGCTATAAAATAAAAAAATATTTCCAACAGAATTTTGAAAGACCAGTTATTTTTAGGGAGCTAAAGCATTCACTTGTTAGTTTGCTAGTGCTCCTTACCTGGTTTATTGAAGAAAGACTTCCAAGCCATTACTATCCTTATATACACTTCCCATGCATCACTGCTATTTATTCTATACTCAATAGAAAGCCAGTTTATTCTTCCAAATACTGTAAACTGCAGAAGACCCTTTTCCCCATTCTCCACTTCCAGAGATTTTAAATCAAGGGAAGTCTAGTTAAATTCTGGTTTTTCTTCCCTTTCCATAGTTTTCTTCTATTTTTTTCCTTCAGTTCCTAAGGAACCAAGAAAATAAGACAGAGGAGATGGAAAGGAAAAGGAAAACAATATACAAGTTCCTTGAAATTGTCTTACCAAATATGTAGCCACATATTAGTATTTTTGTTTTCTCCAGTGACTTGTAGAAATGATAATTCCTTTGATCAAAGCTTTTAAAAAATATTAAAATAGGATTTGAAAAGCAGACGGTATTCCCCATAGTGTACTACAGTTTTGTGAAAGGTCAAAATTCAGGGTGTCTTTACTCCACAATATTGCTTGAACATATTTTGTGTAACTAATATATCCAGGCAATATTACTTTCAGTAATTAAAAATATGTATTTCTGGGTTCTTGGAAATCAGAAGAGCAAACAGTGGCAGGTGTTAAATTTAGACTGTTTGTACTTCATACAGGATAAAGAAGTTTGGAAAAATTCATTCCGCTGCTCAAGGGAGAAAAAATGCTTAAGTGTGTTAGACATATATTATTTCTCCTAGAATCAACAGCTCTTTACTAAGTCCAAGCTCACTTGCAGATACAGACACCACAATGAAGAGAACATATTCCACAGTTTTCTTTACATTTTTGCTCTCCAGACTCTTATTCTATGCTTTGAAAGAATGAATATGCCTCTAGTCAAAAATCACATAATTGAAAAATGCATGTTATCACAAAGATAGCATTTTGTGAGATCATTTATATAAAAAGAAAAAGATTCTAGTTCTAGCTTCATTTTAAAAACTTCTGAAAATAGTAAGAAAGGTGTGTACCTGCACATGAAAAGAATAAAAGACCTTTCAATAATTCAGATGAAGGAATAAATAGTATATTCAGTAGCTTTGAAAGACAGGATTCTAATGAGATTTAACTGGACAGCTTAAGGATATCTAACAAAGTTAAAAGGTGACAAACAATGCAAATGTGATGGTAAAAAACTTCAGTTACTTTTCTTAAATTAAGCATATGAAAGCTTAATGTGGGACTTAAAGCGTAACAACATTCCAGGCACCTCATTCTATCTGCTGAATGAGTAGAAATTGTAAAAAAAAACAACAAAAAAAAGATAGAATATTGAGAAACAAAATACAATTTTTAATCTTGGACAAATAAGCTTGAAAGAATGAAAATTCCACTACAGAAATTAATACTGCAGTTTAATGTAGAGTCTTCAGCAATGCTATATGAAAATTTATGACAGAATTAGAAAAGGACCATAAAATTCTGGGCAAAGGATTACAAGCCAAGACTTTTCCAGTCAGGACTGACTAGCTCAGCTATAGATACCAGTATTAGAGACACTCTAAGCTCAGGTACAACGTATACAATGGTTAATGTAAAACTATTGCAGTGACTTGCCAATTCTTTAACTTCTTCTAATATCATAAGACTTTAATCATTTCAATTGACAGAAATAAATATAAACTCTTATCTTTAACTCAAAGCACGTGGTGATCAGATCATCAGCAGTGGTAATGGCACTAGTTCTGATCATAAGCTGTAAAAAACATGGCTATAACTAAGTAATATACACCTATGCAAGTCTTTTGAGATGTCAGCCAACAGGTCAATTGTTTATACACTGCAGGACATTTTATGGACTAAGATATTTTGAGTCAAGCTGCTGTTGTCTATAAGACACAGTCTTTCAAAATCAAATCTATGGTTGTTTTAAAGAAGAACTATCTTATTTTACTACTATAGACATGCATAGAGAAAGTTTGTAGATAAAGTTCCAGGAAGTAAGGCTTGGACCTAACTGAATTACTTAGTGAAAAAAAGTATTCTACAGGAAAACATGACAGTACTTTACTTTATGTGCTAGTGTCTCACACTGAATGGATTTTGGCTTTGAATGTACCGAGTAGTTAAGATGACGTCTGTTGCAGGGTTCAAATTGTGAACAATTTCCATTGCATTTCTGTA